>NC_136503.1:70283612-70318612 GCF_053919585.1 Euprymna scolopes
GGTCAGACTCACTTCATAGACACCCTACCAATACACATTTTCTCTTTCAAATTTAGGTTAGATTCAAAATGATCGATGGTTTTTTATTGATCATCTTAGTACTTCTTTAATAATACTTTCAACTTGAAGATTTATTTTTTCATTTCGAATAATACTATTAATTCGATTCGCTATTAATACTCGAGTTGTCACGGCTGAAGAACATCTACACTTTGTATTCTTTAGCTCGGTGAGTTATATTTCCAGTGTTTGAAACCGCAAATATCGATGGCTGATAGTGTTTTCTATAATAAAATATTATGCTTTACTCTTTAAATATAAGTTATCTACCCTTGCTGATTTTTTTTTTTTTTAAATTAACAGTTATTTGGGTCATGATAAATAATTAAAAAAAAAAATGCTTTATTGCCAATGGTACGGTGCAGCAGCAACAACAACAACAAATGAAAATTGGCTAGTGAAATGCAAAGTTTTATTTCTCCGCTTAAATGCTGTCTAGGTTTGACTTTAAAAAGACAAGATAACTCTTTTTGTGTTGGATAAGACAAATTGTCCTTTTAGCTTTTCACGCTTTGCTTCTCCAGTCATCATCATCGTCGTCGTCGTCATCATCATCATCATCATCATCATCGTCGTCGCCGTCGTCATCATCATCATTGCATGTTGCATCGCTTGTTTAACATGTTAGCAAATCTCCAGTCTTTTTTTTTTTTTTTTTGTCAGAACACTTAACTTCATACTGGTGTTTATGTTCATGTTGTTTTCAGTGTGAAAGTCTGATAGTGATTTATCTTTTATCACTTGTTTGAGTCATGTCATCTTTAATTGTCCCGAGGGTTTTTTGGTAAGCTTTATGAAGGCTTGAAGTACAGATGTCTTTGATGGCAGTCTAAGTATTAAAGTATAATTTGCGCTCCATAGTTTTTGCTTTACTGTTACTGTAGAGGTGTTTGTTTGAGACGATCCTTGGCCATTTGAATGACCCTTCCCAGTCGCTTCCAGTGAAAAGAATCCATGTTGTATCATTTGACTTACTATCTTCGTTTTGGATTTCCGAGTTCGACAAGATGCACCTAAAGAGGTTGCCGGTTACATTAGCCAGAATATGGTTAATTCGATTTTACACAATAGACGCGCCATTTTTTATTTTTATTTTTATTTTTTTTATAGAAAGTTACATGTATATGTGATATTACTCGCAGAGGTAACTAATTTTCACACTGGTCATGAAAAGGGGCATATTGTTTGTTACGTTTTTTTGTATTAATTAATTTATTTTTTTAATTCGATTGTTTTGGTTTTAATATGATAAAGTCTTCTGTTTCACAATATTTTATTTTCTGGGCAAATATTTAGCATTTGTGTGCAAATGTTACTTTAGGACTGACTTGAATTTCAACAAGTTGCGATCTATTTCTTAATTACAACTGAAGAGACATTGATTTTTTTTTTCCTTTCTTTTCCTTTGTTTACGGTCACATTCAAAATATAAATTTTTCTAAATCAAGAAAATGATAATGAACAAACGAGAAAGAATTTATTTCGTGATTCCAACAAAGTTAGGAATGAAATATTTATTTTGGCGCTTCTACAGAATTGGGACGAGATTTTCGGAAATCGTAAACTGAATTTCACATGAAAACAATGGTATCTACGTATTCCTCATATTTTTTAAGATGATTATATCCAAAAATTACAAAAATCGTTAAGGTAGAAAAATTTTTATTAAAGAAAATAAAAAATAGAATTTGAAAACGATTGTAAAATACAGGAGAGTTTAACAGGGAGGTGATTTTCCGATCAAATTAAACAAAGATGGCGGCACTTTTTCACCTGCTAACATGATTAAAAGTTGTTTTTTTAATAATTCAATAATATTCATGTAATTTCGACTGCATGCCAAATAAAGAATTTCAGGGATAAGGACCGTCATGTGTCTAAGGAGACAATAAGTGTACAGTTTAATGTCACTCAGTGAGAGAACTGTGCCCACAAGTATTCGCGGGGAACTGAAAATGTGGAAAATTTGCACAAATGCACCAGTCCACAATCCATCCTTGTCACAGAATACTTGACCAAGATGGGCATCAAGACAGTTCCTCACCCTCCCTACAGTTCAAACCTTGCTCCCTGTGACTTTTGGTTATTCCCTAAGCTCAAGGAAAACCTTAGTGGTTGTCGTTATGAGACAACTGAGGAAATGAAAGAGGCTGTGACGAAGGTCATTGACACACTCACACAAGAGGATTTTCATGGGGGCCTTCCAAAAGTTGTTGAAACGGTACAATAAGGGCATTACAGCCAGAGGAGATTAATTTGAAGCGGACTAGATTTTCATGTGTGCACTATCAATAAAAGTTCCCATACGAAAAAAGTCTGGAAACTTATTGAAGGCACCTTGTATCTTTTATTTATTTATAAACTAGCAATGGGTGATCGGCGTTGCCCGGGTGTTTTGAGGTGTATGCTGAGCAAAAAAAAACAAAACAAAAAAAAAAACGGTCAATTTTTTTAACTTTGACCTCTATTATGACCCCTTAAAATTTATTGTTTAGGGCTCAAATAAAGTTATTAAATTAGATCCATGTCCAGGGAACCTATATCTAAAATTTCACGTGTTTAGACCCAAAATTGTAGGAGGAGTTTGGTAGAGTTCTCAAAGGTCAAATCGTTGAACTTTGACCCTTTAATCGCCAAATTTCTGTCCGAAAACCAATCACATCGATTTTCCCAAATCTCAGTACCCTGTATATCAAATTTCGAATCTGTCGGCTTAAAATTGACAGAGTTATTGCGTAGAGGAATGTACACAGACACACACAGACACTTTCACTTTTATATATATATAAAAACTCATATATAAACTCTCATCACTGAACATTGAAAAAATTTTATTTTATTAAATATTTTTTTTGTTTTTGTACTTTGTATTATTTACTTCACCCCCAAAAAATAATCAGAGGGATTTTTTTTTTTATCGACGGTTGATTTAAAAATCAGATTACTATTAAATGCATGAATATTACTTATGTAATAACAAATTTTTTTTTTTTTTTTAAATCATAACTGCTCAAAACTTTTTTTCTTGTTCACATGTCCCTATTCTGAATTCATAGCAGTGGGCCGACATCAGTGGAATTTTTTTTTTTTTTCGAACTGATATAAATTATTGCACAGTAAAATAATTAAATTAAAGCAAAAATCATTTAGCAAGTGTAGTCAAACGCAACTTGATTTTCTGTTTTTAATTTTTATATGGTTTGGGCAACACCGGGTAGGCATGCTAGTATATTATAAGAATGACAGAAAGATATAAGATTAGGTGTCTACATGGTAAAATGAATATTCTTTTTTATTCTCCACGATCAAGGTTAGAGTTTTAACAAGGGAGATAAACTAAATTAATATCATGGACTTACCAGAGTTAACTTGAGTATATATATATATATATATATATATATATATATATATATATATATATATATATATATATATATATAAAAATTGTTGATCTGATTCGTCAACTTAAATGCTATTTAAGTCCAACTCTTAAAATCAGGACAAAGAGGATTATATATTATAAGAATGAAAGAAAGACGAATGGATTTTTTTTTTTTTGTTCTTCATCATTAAGGTTAAAGAGAGCTTGAACAAGGGAGATAATTCAAACTAACATCATGGACTTAACAGAGTTAATTTGAGTAAAAAAAAGAAAGTTGTTGAACTTTGATCCTCTTTAAAGGTTTTCGTTTGACCTTATTTATTATTTATTTTTCTCCTGTTCTTTTGTGTGCTTATTAGTTTCATTGTCAGATGAACTTTTCTCTTTCCCTTGGGGAGTTTCTGACCAAATACAGAGGTTATCTGCACTGAGTCACTTGTATGCTGTATAAATCAAATTAGAAAAACAATCTACATCAATTTATGACCGTTTTGCATATCATGATTTATCAGGTGGATATTTTTGTTTTTTATATATCTTGGGCTATACCCCCCCCCACCACTATTCGGACCCCCACACCCACCCCGATATTTTATCGATTTTCTGATGCTTATATAAAACATTTTATTGAACAATACTAAAGATTATCTAATAATTTTTGGACTAACATGCTTACCTGTCAGGCACTGAGCAGTTTTTAATCTAAACACTGGATTCTGATTTTGGTACCAATCAAGTGTAAGGGAGATAATTCTCATTTAAACTATAAATACAATATCATGTTGACTGTAAGTCAAATTACTAAAACAAACATCAATTTTCTACTAATTTGCATATCATGATTTATCAGATGGTAGATATTTTCTTTTATAACCTGGAGCTACACTTACCCCCCCCCCCGCCGCCGCCCCCGTTTTTCAATTTCCTGACACTTATATGCGACATGTTATTGATGATAATGCCTACAAGATACTGTCCTCCAGTGTCTAAGGTCTTTCTGTACATGAGTTTCAACGGACATCCCACAATATTTCTCTTTTTGATTATCGATACTTATCGATATTTCCTTTTGATTATCGATACTCATCGAAGACATTCGAATACAAAATTTATTTAAGAACACTATCAGGCACATAAAGTACCTTTGTGTGAAATTTAATAAAAATCGGCCCATCTGTTTTTGAGTCCATATGGAACGAACTTACACAGGCATACGTACAAAGTTCCTTTTAAACAATAGTAGAGATAATAATAATAATAATAATAATAATAATAATAATAATAACTTTTGCATTTATTCATTTAAATATATGCGAAAGAAAGAAGAGGGGTGATTACTACTTGTTTCCACAGAGATGAAAATTGCAGCATAATTAAACCCAATTGCCTTGATGAAAAAAAAAAATCAAATAAACAAAGATAAATAAATTAAATTTAAAAAAAAACTAACGAGACGGTTGGGTTTCATTACTCGATAATCTATTATCTATATAAAAGTGAACGTGTGTGTGTGTCTGTGTACATTTCCCTACACAATAACTCTGTCAATTTTCAGTTTACAAACTCGAAATTTGATATACAGGATACTGAGATTTGGGAAAATCTTTGCAATCTGTTTTCGGCCAGAAATTTGGCTGTTAAGGAGTCAACGATTTGACCTTTGAGAACTCTACCAAACTCCTCCACCAATTTTGAGTCTAAACACTTGAAATTTTAGATATAGGTTCCTTGGACATGGATCTCACTTAATAACTTGATTTGAGCCCAAAACAAATGTTAAGGGGTATTAATAGGGGGCAAAGTTAAAAAAATTGACCGTTCTTTTTTTTTTTTTTTTTTTTTTGCTCAATATACACCTCCAAACACCCGGGCAACGCCGGGCTGAAATGCTAGTTTCTTATAATTGTAATAAGTCAGTAGCATGATTTTTAATAATAATAAAAAAAATTTATTGATTGGAGAATTTTTTTTTTTTTTTTTAATTCTGTTCTATACTTACTGATTAACAACCCAAGCAATGTGGTAGTCTTTACAACCCCGACAAAGACTAAACAATAATTTTGACATCTATTTTTAGACTAAAACCTAAAACCATTCATTGAAAATAATTTCGACCAAGCAAATTTTTCACTAATTAAGAAACAATTTATTTTATTATTCAACCATGCCTTCTACATGTATAACACGAAGCATAACGACAGACACAGGTGGTGTTTCGGTGCTTCTTTGTCATGCAAACGAAAAATATTGAATTTCAAGTGAAACAAATGGTACCTACGTAATTGCCATGTCGCAAATAGTAACATATCCAAAAATTAGGGAAAGCAATGAGGTAGAAAAATAATTATCAATCAAAAACTGTTTTCGATAAAGTTTAGATGAGGAATAAATTTTGTCCAACATTTTGAATTACGTCCGTCACGTGACGTAATCAGCAAAACTTAATAACCCCCCCCCCGTTATCATCTCTTTTTTTTTTTTTTTTTTTAGTAAACGTAATATAGCGATTTTGCTTTCTTTCACAAATTTCTTTTTTCATTAATAATTATTTTTCTACCTTATCGTTTTTTTGTAATTTTTGGATATGTTACTATTTGAGACCCGATAATTATGTAGGCACCTTTTGCTTTATTTGAAATTCAATTGTTTTTTTTTCGTTTGTATAATGTAGAAGCACCAATATTTCTACCGAGATGGACACCAGATTAGATATGGAAATTGCTAACAGACATTGGTTAAAACATAACCTTGCTATAGGTACACAAATCATCTTACTGGTGTAGTAGATAGCTATCAAATTTAACAGATCATTATAACTATACTTTTAGGCTGGAATTGAAGTGTAGTATCTGTTTTGTCTAAGTCAGATGAGGAAAAGTCGTTCTAGACTGAGACAATTTTTACTTTAGGCCTCATCCAGAGAACTCTTTTTTTTGGTGAAAATGAATTTTTCTCGCATTAAAAACTGACCTCGTGTTTAACTTTTCACTCGTAGAGAAGCAAAATCAATAATTGACCATACAAATATAGTCCAAGTTCTTGGTGCTTTTAACCTTGTCTAGAAGTAGAAATTCAACTCGACTCAAACTTTTTCAAAAGTTGTGGATTCCGGCCCCCTATACCTCACTGACTTTTAGAAAATGCATATAGGTGGGGAGTTGGGTAGTAAAGTATTTATTCACATTACAATTAAATTTCTGTATGCAAGGCTCTACGGAAAAACTTCTCTTTAGTTGACCTTTGACAACTAAATATTTTCGTTCACTAGCCAAACCCATATGATTTTTAGAATATGACATCTTATTTCTGTGACGAGTATGTACATCATAAAGATGTTTCTATGTTTTTTTTGTTTTTTTTTTGATAAGTGTAATTCTAAACAAATTTTATATTGATACTTGAAGGATATAAACATTCTAATTTCTTCAGATATTTTTTTAAACAGCCTTTGTTAAAAAAAAAAAAAGTTTTATTGTTTAAATAATTTAACTTTGTTCGTTTTATATAAAAAAAAAAAGTTGAAAAGATATTTTTCATTCAGTAGTGAACTTTGGGAGATTGTCGGTGGAAGAAATACAATCGCCAAAAGATAAGCGTTTCATTATTTCTAGTCGCCACTTTGAAAAATCACTTGCAAATGCGGTTGGTTTCACTCGCGATGTTGAGTCCTGGTATGTCGTAACAGTTCAAGGAGCAGGAAATTCCAAAGGCAAATGGTAAAAGAAAAGAATAGGAAATCTTCTGGCTTTTAGGACCTCTACAATGAAAGAGATGAGATTTCGGTGCTAGTTGGAGAGAAGGGATATTTAAGTTTAAGGGACACAAGTGCAGAAAGTTCATCAGAGCACGTCCCATGGAAGTACAATCGCAGGGGGTGCATCATTGCGGTGATGGGACAGAGGTTGGAGCTTGCCAGATAGTGTGAGACTTACTTAAAAATTATTTTTTTTTTGTGTTTTGTCCAAGAAGGAAAGATTAGTGGTTGGTTCGCCAGTTCACATGTAGGAAGAATGCTCCACGCCCGACTCTGGCTATAACTTGTAAATACATTTCTTTACCTATCTTTGATATTGAATATCATACCGACCACCCCTTGTGTGCGTGTGTGTGTGTGTGTGTGTGTGTTTGTAGAAATATATTTTCTTATAATATATACAAATCCTTATTTAAGAAACTCAATGTAATTACAGAGCAATATAGTGAATAAATGACAAAAAAAAAACTATATTATAAAATTCATGATGTTGACCATCTTATTATTTATTCCTTTAATTCAGTTGACATTTACAATTCTTGACAGTATCTGTTTCGTAGCACAAAATCAATCACTTAATTATATCAATCAGTGAATCTATTTAATTTGGTTAAAGGCAAAATAGATTCACTGATTGATATAATAATTGTCATTTATCCACTAATATATATATATATATATATATATATATTAGGTTGGTGCAAAAATAATACATTTTTGGACATATATATCTGATAAAAACGACAGTATTTTTGCACCAACCGTGTGTGTATGTATATATATATATATATATATATATATATATATATATATATATATATATATATATATAATTCTATCTATTTACAGAAATGACCTTGTCTTTTATAGAATAGCTACCTTCTTCTGTTTGGATTCTTATGACATTTTAGCATTTAATCGATTTCACCCCCCCCCCAAAAAAAAAACAAACAAAAGGAAGAAATTTCTCAAAAAATTAATTTTTTTCAGCAAGAAATATAAAAATTAACTAGATCCTTCCTTTATTTATCTCCCAGGATTAGATATCGCATGAACGAATAAGAATAAGAACAAAAAACCAAAAAAAAAAAACGGGCAAGTCTTTACATCAACTAAACAGATCGCTACAAAAAGGCAACATTTTGTAATATCTTATGATAGCGTTTTTTTTTCTTTTTTGTTTGCTTTTTTTGTAATTCTTTTTCTATGAACAGAAATGTCACGTTGAGATTATACATATACCACACCCGGTAATGAGGAGTATTTGACGAGAGGAGGGGATGGACAACCAACCCTAATTATTGACCAGGATTTGGCAATCCAGATCATTTTTCAATACTATAAAACCAGAAATAGGTAATTGGCGATTCCAAGGCTGCATGTGACCATCAAAGCAAATTTGTAAAGTCACAAATATTCTTGTAATTATAAAGGAAATCTGTATTGCATTGTCACAATTTTTAATCAGTTATCGCAAGGGTTGCAGAACCCAAATGTAAAAGATCCGACTTTGATTTCTTATTTTTAAAGTTTCCAATATTCAGACTGTTTCTTTGGAGATTTAAAAATCTGACTCCCACTCTGCAACCCTGGTTTTCTAATTATATGAAGAGCAGTTGTGTTATGGAGCCGCTGTGATGCGCTTGTACTAACAGCAGCTGCATCACACATATACAAATGATGGAGCGAGTGCGCAAAGTGACCTCACAGCGATGGAAGCAAAGTAAAAAGAACAAAAAGAGAAAGAAAAGGACATGTGGACGGTAGGCGACAGCAATCACACGTGGGCGGCGGAGGACCGGAAAGAGCACACGCTGGCCAGTGGCAGTGAAAGACTTAAGCCCATGTTTAGATGGCAAAGAAAGATTGACATTCAATCCAACAGTGACTTTGCTTTGCACCACCACCCCACCACCACCATTCACGAGTCTGCATAAGGGAAGTAACTCCTTCAAAGCACCAGCAATAAATGTTTTTTGTTAAGACTAAGACAATTCTGAGTCGAATTTCTTCCTTTTGTTTGTTTCCTTGCGACTGTCACAGACATAACGTGTTGAGTGCGAGAGTTAAAATGTAACGACATTGTTGAAGATTAATGACTACATTACAGTTGTTTGTATGTCGAGGTAAAAGTTGTTTGTATGTCGAGGTAAAAGTTGTTTGTATGTCGAGGTAAAAGTTGTTTGTATGTCGAGGTAAAAGTTGTTTGTATGTCGAGGTAAATGGTGTTTGTATGTCGAGGTAAATGGTGTTTGTATGTCGAGGTAAATGGTGTTTGTATGTCGAGGTAAAAGGTGTTTGTATGTCGAGGTTAAAGTTAAAAAAAAATACAAAATAAACAGCCATAAAATTCAGTTTTATCTAAAATTTAGAAACCATTCATTCTTTGACCCTAAAGTAGCACAGGTTTGTCAAGGAAAGTCGATTTTTCGGTCGTTTTTGTGTATTTAATAAAGAAACCTAACTGATGTTTTAATGAAGGAGTTACTTGCCTTATGCAGATTCATTCTTTGATCCAATCTATAAAAAGTTGTCTGTCTGTGTGTGTATAACCAGACACGAATGGGCTGAGTGGAGGAGAAAGAGAGGGGGGGGGGTAAAGAGATAGATAGAAGTTTAAATAAAAGTATTTTACATTTTTGCCTCAGACAATGCCAGGTAGCCATGCTAGTCACATATTTCTTAATTTCTTCTTAGATGAGTTTTCGAATCTTTGCAAAATGTTTTGTGCATCCACCGATCTGTAATGCTTCAGTTTGAAATAGCATTTTAATCAATAAATGTGCGGATTATGCATCTTATTGTTGTCCAAGAATTTCTATAAGATTCTCGTCTCTCCGTTAGTCTGTCATGCATAAATCTGGAATTGCATGTTCATCATTCCATTTAAATTTGAAATTTCTTTGATGTCTCTTACAGATTTCAATTTTAATAAATGACTGATTTTGATGTTTAGTTTTAAATTAATCAGCTCCCCCCCTTGTATAATGTGATGCTAGTAATCGTGTGGAAAATGTTCGGTGTTCACCAGTTGGAGTAAAACACCTATAATATATAGAGAGCAACACTGGAGAATAATGTTTCAAAGCGTCTCTCCATACGCAAGGTTGTTTTTCCAACATTATCAGTCAACCTAATCTCTGTATTCGTTCAATATGAGAATTGTTGGCTAAAAAAATAACGTTATAATAAAAACAAATGGCTTATGTTATCTCAAAATTTCATTCAGATTTATTCGTATGAGATGATTTTGAAGCTTTAAAACTTAAGCGATCAGCTCAACTAAACTTGTTTATGGTTGGTTGGTTGGTTGTTTTTGTTTTACGGTATATCAACCTTTTTCAGGTTATTTAATGCCGAATCTAGTTATTTTGAGGAACGAGTTTTAATGGAGTATATTTATTTGAAGTCAGATTCTATTTAACCCATAATTGGGACCCTAACAGGTACTACCACTCCGGGTCAGAGTGGACCTGGGAGCAATGGCAATTAAAGGGTGGCTCCACACTCCCCAAGGCCCACAAGGTGGGGCCTCACCACCGGATATAGTTTTAGGTCATATCTAAAACTTGTTTATGATTAAGAAAAGAAAAATTCCCAACTTAATTTTGTCTTGTTCTGTGCATCCATACCTGATGTTCCTGCTGATTACAACAAGGTGTAAACATCAGTGTCCAAATTCAACCAATCAGAACAAGGCAACGTTTTCAGACTTGAAGCTACAATGGCTAAAAAAAGCAAACACGCATATTTTAGACCCAGACACTGAAGTCTATGGCCTCTCCAGTAATATTTTTTCCTGTTGGCTGCAGGGTTGGAAATATTCCTGCTCTTCATTATCACCACCACCACCACCACCACCACCACCATCATCATCATCATCATCATCATAATAATAACAATAATGCAGTATAATACAGAAAGGAGAATCACACTTTAGCTTCGATAGGCAACAGTCTGTAGGATTTTTTCTCCCAAGAGAGCAATGACCACATTTTCTTGCATGCACGCAAATACACTTTGGAAGTCAATTCTACCACACACGCAGAATGACGCCTCAGTTTCCTGTATACATGCAAATTGGACAATAGGATAACGACATCTATCGTCCTGGCAACAAGGGTTCCTACCAAGATCAGTTTCCTGCATATGTGAAGCCCAGAGAGCCAGGTTTTATTCGTTCAACGTTTCACTGAAGTCAGTTTTCTACACGCACGCAACGCACAATCACAAACTTTAACAACAGACAACACATGTGCCATAGGGTCAGGTTTCCTGTTAACAAAACAAACCTAATTGTATCACCCTTCAGATTATTACTCATATTTTCTTGAATTAAGTTTTTTTTTTTTTTTCTGAAAAAGACAAAAGTTTTGTCACACTTATCTATCTATATCTATCTATAACTATAATATTTTTTTTAATAAATGTTCACAATTATTTTTACACGTACAAATACTAGTTTTCATGCTTACGCAATCATCAGTGTAGGAAGTGATAATTACTGCTGGTCAGGAGATTTGAACCCAGTCACAAAGTCACACTTGACTTCGTAGGCTGGCAACTTTCCTCCAGGCCACCGACAGTTAGCATAAGAATTGAAGGAAATTAAGTGCCCATAGATGCCAAGTCAGTTAGCGTGTATAGTAAACAGTCAGAGAGTATTCAATGACTGGAAGCCTGAGTGTTGCATTTGTGCTACAGTTGACCAATTTTTTTCTATGTGCCCCTCCCCCATTCCCATCCAAGGGAGCTATGGGTGCCACATCCTGTTAAAAGTTTCAAATACGTATGTCCGATATTAATGAAATTTAAATCACATATGAGATATTAATTGAGAACGTTTTTCACAATTTCAGTTTCAGCTATATTAAAGATAAGTATGTCAATAAAATATTAAAGATCTTACTCTGAGGTTTCTTCTCACCCATCTCCCTTGGATCAATTGGAATATGCAACTTATTCAAAAGTTAGAGTTAAGGCCCGGTTGTGGATTTGGGCATGAAACTCCTTGTTTTGCTTAATCCTGTTAAGACTCTGCTCATGTCTTTCAATCGTAGGTGTGTCCCTTTTCTTCGTAGGAGAAAAAAATCAACTCTGAAACTTCCTGGTTTTTGTTTCTCATCAAATCTTCGAGTCCCTACATTAGATCCATTGCCTTTTCTGTTTCTTGTAACGCCACTTCTCTCTATCGCTCCAAGTACTTTCCTACAGCTGAAGCTGTTCTTTATCCCTACAAATTTACTATCAGACCATGCATGGAGTACTCTTGTCATATTTGAGCCTGGTGCTACTACATCCAGCTGTCTGAAGATATTGCCTTCCTGAGACGGAATGCATCTAACATTGATGCTCTTTGTTTTTCTACTTCCTTTTGCAAAACTTAATTATGTTCTGCAAAACCAAAAACAACAACCAACCTTTCCCTTTTCCTTCTTCCCATTCCCCCTTTCTCTTTCTACCTCCCCCACTTCCTGACTGGTTTCCTAACTTAAAATGTGCCAAACATTAATACTGTAACCCTTTTCCCTCTCGCATTGCAAAACTCAATCATGTTCTGCAGGGCAGGGAACAAAATCGATAAAATCCACTATAAAACAACCAAACCAAACACTACAAACTAGCGATTGAAGATGCAAACAGCTTGGAGAACAAAAACCTTCTACAAAATAACTGGATGCAACATGAATACTATTTCCAAAGTGACTGGATTCGGCATTAAATAACCCGAAAAGGGTTGATATGCCGTAAAACAATTAAACTACGAATAAATATTTGAAGATATAAAGAACTTGAAGCATAAAAACTGTTTCCAAAATAACTGGGTTCAGAATTAAATAACCTGAAAAGAGCTGATATGCTGTAAAATAAAACCACGATATTTGAGCTGATTAATCTCCGTTCTATTTTTTTTTTTTTTTTTTTTTTACACACAGTGATCACCACTTATCAAGGTCCGGAAGCCACTCAGGGATAAGGGTTATTGCAAGTACATTACGTTAGTGTGGAGATTTGATGGAGTGTTTACTTAAGGGGGCGGTTCATTAGGAATTTGTTAACATTTGAGAGTCCTTGATATGGTGCAGAAACGTATCTGTAATTTGCTTGGTCCCCACCCTTTCATCTTCTCTGCATTATCTCTCTCCTAGATGTGATGTTGCTAGTCTCAGTCTTTTCTTAAAATACTATAATGACATGTATTCTTCAGAATTGTCTGGCTTATTAGCTGCTGCTTTTGTGCCAGCTCATTTGACTTGTTGGGTCAATTCTCTACTTTGATATCTCATCATAATACAGCCTCCTATTTAAATAGCTTCTTTCCAAGAACTGTGGAATTCTTTTCTTTCTGTATTCCTCTTACTTTGGTATTTTCAAGACTAAGATCAATGTCCTTGCTATAATCATCTTTTATTCTTTTTAACTCCTAAAACTAAGTGACTTCATCTTTGTTTAGAGCAGTTCTTCTCAACCTGTGGGTCGTGACCCCCATTTGAGGGGTCATGACACCAATGTCATGGGTGTCACCAATTGATTTTAGGCCAAAGATGAATATTATATAAAACACTGTGAAAACTATATTGATAAACTGCAACTACAAGAATTTTTTGGCAAATAAAGTTCCTCAAAATTGCCAATAATATCAGAAATCGCAATAAGAAATTTATTGCCATTCCCAACAACTTATGTGATGCAGCATTCTCCCGACTTCTCATCCTTAAAAACAAGTATCAAAATCAATTAAATGTCAAAGACGACTTGAGGTATGTCATATCAACTATGGAACCCAGAATGGAATTGGTAGCTGAAAAACTATGATACTAGTCTTCTCATAACCATATTTACTGTGGAAATTTGTGTGTTCGAATAATTTTTAATTGCTTTGCAATTAATTAATTTTTGTAGCAGTTTTGGAATTTTTCTGAATAACTTTGAAATTAATTGGGAATTTATGAAATGTGTTATTACGTCACGAATAATCTATAATTCAATAAAAGCAAAATATGGGAATTTTTTGTACAAAACAAAATGAATGTATATATATATAAGATATTTTAAGGGTTTGGGGCTGCTTCCTCTAAAATGTCTTCAGGTCCAACATAAACAAATTCTCGATAAACTGCCCCCTTAAGTAATGCAATTTATCAATAATGATTACTATGCTATCATCTCATTAATTACTGTACACGCAATAACCCTTATCTTCGAGTGGCCTCCAGGCCTTTATAAGTGGTGACTTGCATGTAAAAAAAAAAAAAAAAAAATGGTACGCCATATTTGAAAGGTTGGGGACCACTGATTTAGAGTAACTTTCATGAATAAAAAAAATAATACTGTGTTGTGAACATAATGAAAAAGGACATTATAGTGTTCTTCATTCAATACCAACCAACGACAAGTCTTTGTTTTAGTATGTATTTTTTTTTTTTTTATATATAATAAGCAACAGATCTATATTTCTCATCGATAAAAATTGACTGCTTTGATGCAAATGTGGCAAACTAATTTAATTTCTTTTTCTATTTTTTCTTCTTTACTTTTTTTCTTTTCTTTCTTCTTTACTTTTTTTCTTTTCTTTCTTTTTCATCTGTCTAGTTGCTAATTATGTTCAACTTAACATTATACCCACTCCTCCACTTTGCACACTTTGAATATTGAAAGACTTTTAAAAAGAAAGAGTCGATGTCTTATGTAATTTTGTAAGGTGGAGTCAGAGTTTTTGGAATCATTCGAATTGTGCCTTATGTCTTCCAAATTTGTCTGACAAATTCTTCTGTGTAGTTTAGTTGTAATAAGTATATTTCTCTGTCACTATTAAGCTCTACTTGTGTATTGAGCACTGTTAAAACAAACACTGAAACAAAAATCTATACATAATATATTATTTTATAATATTAGTATATGTATATTGTTATTTTTCGGAATTTTTGTGATGATTGAAAATTTGGATTGTTCAGACTACTGTTCTCATTTTGGATGGACCAGTGGGCTAATGGATATAAATGCTAATTTTCTGGAGATTGAAGGTTCAATTCTAAGTACAGGCGAGACTAAAAATACAATTATGAATTATGGAAAATATCTACCCGGTCATAGCTGACAGAATGAGAGTAAGCTATGTTTCTGAATTAAGTAAAGGGTTCTGTTTAAAATTCTGTATAGATTCCGAAGTTCAGCAAGGTGTGCCTAAAGAAGGTCGGAGGTCACATCGGCTGAACATTGTGTGAATAACATTTAAGATGAGAACAGTAATCTGAATAATATAATAATCTCTATATATAAACGCAAAATGGGTGCGAGCGTTTCTGAATGTCTGCAAAGAGCTTTTCAGATTGTCGGTTGAATTCCGCAATAAGTTTTCATATACTTCCGAGATCATAATATCTTAGATTCTCGAACAGACACCATTTCTTTCCTTTTTTTTTTTTTTTTTTTTTTTTTTTTTGATTGAGTTAAAAAAAAAAAAATTCCCACCGTGCCGTCGTCTCTAGTGTTTGTTTGTCTTTTTCGTATAATAAAGCGAAATTATTCAAACGCAAACGACAGTAAGCGAGAAGTTTGGCCTTTGGGCCTGGCCGATGCTGTACTTCACTTAGATTAATTGGTCCTCGGTCAATGTAGGGGAAACCCTTCATACTCAGACCCTTAGTATTTTTTTTGGGGGGGGGGATACTACCAGAGTGCCCCCTTTGGGAGCTGGGTTTCCCCCACATCAAAAACGACCTTGTGTCTAATTTGCTTTTGTGGGGAAACAAATAAATAAAACAGAAAGCGGGAAGCTTACCTGGCTCTCGGCCAGGTATAAAAGCAACGTTCATTTCTATGCATGTGTGGCGACTCCTATGATTCTTAAGTTAATTACCAACTCATTGAATTCACGATCCTCTTAGGCCTAATGATTAGCGTGGAAAACTAATTACCCACTTCTCGCTCTTTTTTTTTTTTATATTAACCACATGGAAGCCATTCTTAACATCGCTTCGTCCTTGTGCCAATATCTTCCACCCGGGCAACGCCAGGTACTCCCTGATAGTATTATATATAAAAATAATAAATATTGTTTTATCTTAACATTTTTATTATTATTATTATTAGCATCATCATTATTATTATAATAATGCTCTATTTGGAAGTACATTGAGGTCTCTTTGTATGTGCAAATTTTACTGTCTTAGCTCTGTTTCGATTTTGATTTTATTTTCATGCTTTATATATAGTAGTGATATGATGATTAATCACAATCAGAAAAATCGGAACTTTTTAGGGTATCAGAATCTGTATATAGAATCGGAAAAAATTGTACCTATTTCCCGAGGCCAAAAACGATATTTTTAAAAATCGTTTTCCGTTTGTTTTATCTATTTAAAACTTATTTTTCCATTGCTGGAACTAATGATGAAATAAATATCTTTTTAAACAACCAATTAAACCAATATCTATAGATCCGACCCCCAACAAATGAATTCTTTTACATTTCCAAAAATATATGCATATATTATGGTAATCTGAAAATAAACAGCAACCCTAAAGCTTAATGTTTAGAGGTTTGAAAAGAAATGTAATCGTATCGGAATTGAGAATTTAAAGAATCGATAAATATCAGAATCGGGGGGGTGGTGAAATATTGGAATCGTCTTATCACTAATATATAGCAGTAAGAAATATACTTATGGCAAGTGAACTACACAGAAACTTTTGTTTCTGTCCATCAAAGAAAATAATGAGGCTAATTGTGGAATTTTTAAATTTAACCATGTTTTTTTTTTTTTTAAATTGGCCAACGGTTTTCTATACACATTTACTGCTGCTTAAAATCATTGGTTGTTCGTGTCTATTGAAAACGTTCACATTTTTCACCGCCTGCTTCATTTGGTTTCGAGCTAATTGTCTTTTATTATCCATGTGTTCCTTAAAGTTTAACCTACTTCCCTTGACATTTTTAGCTTCAAATTCACAATTAAACTAGTCAGATTTTGTTGACATCAGCCCCAGCCACTCGTATTAGATTTATATTTGCTCCAAACATAATTTCACAAGCTAATCATCTTTTATTATGTACTAGCTTGGGTTTCCCGGATGTTTGGAGGTGTGTGCTGAGCAAAAAGAAATTTCTTTTTTACATGGAGGTCACCACTTATCAAGACCCAGAAGCCATTTGGGGATAAGGGTTATTGCGTGTACAGTGATCAATGGGTTAGTATCGTAGTAATCGTTAGTATTGGAGATTTGATAAAGTGTCTTACTAAAGACTTTGAGAACGGATAAAATTAAACCTTTAAAAACACTTGCAGGTGGTTTAAACTAACGTCAATGTTTTCTAGGTCAAACATGACGTCATTGTTGTAGTAGCAGGAGGAGAGAAAATGAAGGAACGATTTTTTTGGCACCCCTACTTGTAGAAAAGGGTCCAGTTTAGGGTGTAGGAATTAATATTTTTTGGACAATTTTTCGATATTTGTCGTCCAAGATGTCAGGCTTCATAATGATACCAATCTCGTGAAAATCCGTCGCTTCTGTCGAAAGTTTTTGCGAGACATACACACACACACACACATACATACATACATTTTCGCTTTTATATATATAGAAGATGTATGACTTATGGCATAATTATATTGACACACTGGTTCTCACCAGATAACCAAAGTTAAGGGATGATGAGCCTGGAAAGTACCAGATGGGTGACCATTTGGGAATACTAGGTGTCGTATGTGCTCTCTGCTTATCTTGGCACTGTTTCCATTCATCATGAACTCATATATACTTGCAAATGAAATTAAAACGGTGCTGACTCAGGAGAGTTGAGATGGGAGAGTGTAACTCTTGCCACACAATAATTTTATGCACAGGCAATGTTCAGTGGGTGTCCATAGTCTGTTAAGACCGAACGGAGTCTTTTTATGTTCTTTAAAGCTCAACCTACTTCTCCTGACATTTTTGGCTTCTAATTCACAATTAAACTCGTCTGATTTAGTTTACATCAGCCCCAGCCACTCATGCTAGATTTACATTTGCTCCAAACGTAATTTTGATTACAACCATTGGAAATTGAACTGCAAGCGTTACCGGTATGGAACCATTCCAACCAAATTTCATCTTCCTAGGTCTAATAGCCTTAATGATAGTTTTCTGAGCATTGTTGGATAAATGTATATCAAATCTTCCGTTTATTTTATGGATGGATACTTATGGTTTGTGAATAAAAAAAAAGGTATGGTTAAAAAAAAAAAAAAATGTGTTTTGCTTAAAATATTTTGTGAACTCTTTTCTTTGCTGTAGCAAATAAACACTTATGATGAATCAGCAAGTTAGAATTTCTTGGCAATGCCCCCCTCCCCCGCCTAATATAATCAAGTACTCACACAAGTGACCACATGAAGATTGCTGCTGACGCCTACTTTACAACCTTTAACTTTCATTGCAGCCATTTGTTTTGATTTAAGCATCAGTTATTTTAGTTTTATAACGTTTTTTTTTTCTTTGCGCTGCTCTTCATAGCTCACGTTACCAGTTGACGATCCAGAAATGTCAATCCAAACAGACTGCATTTTCTTAATAATAACAACAATAAAAAAAAAAAATAAAATAAAAATAAATAAATAAAAATATAAGTGCTTCTGAAATAACAGATAAAGAAATCTCTGCCTTTGAAAGTTGACTCTAAAGTCTTTATCTGGAGGTTAAAGTTACGGTCGGTGTGCGATGTGAGATGTAGAATGGTTCCTGGCAACCTTTCACCATTAATTGAATTCTTGCATAACTATTTATGTTTCGTTTTACATGGTTCCCACCCTCAATTACCATTTTCTCTAAAATGCCATAATCATGACACATTAAGCGTTAATTAAGTAAAGTTCAAATGCTGCGAGAGATTCATCAGAAAATGGCCATTATTTTACTGACGGAATTGATTCTATTTGGGGCGGGTATCCTCATCATTGTTGTTTATGTTAACACCATTGTGACCATTGGTATATGTAGAGTGCTAGCGTTGAGATCCTAGCTTTACTATTAGAATAAGATCGGCATGGACTGCGGACCATTACCAATCCTATCTCTTTCAATATTAGGGGAAGAGTATACAGCAGCTTCGTTATGTGCGTGATGCTGCACGAAGATGAGTGCTATGCTGCCACCCACATCTCATTCGTCATCGCCAACATAATGAAAGAGTAATGATCAGATGGATATCCAATGTCAGCTTAGATCAGACCTGGCTTATCAGCTCTGATACTCCGATGGAGTACCAAAGTTTGACAAACTCTTGACGGTCAGTCAGATATGTTGGTTTAGCCATGTTGAGAAGAGTGACTTTTGGATAAGAAAATACAGAGACCTTGTGGTAGAAAGCTGGAGGAAAGTTAGATGATTCAAGAAAACTTGAATGGAAACCGTCAACAAAAGTTTTGAAATGTGGAATTCTAATGAATAAAGTGTTTTTTAAACAGTGGAACAAAATGTGTTGGAGCTGCTTTCAATGGTTGTTTTCAAGTCTAATGTAAATAAGTTCTTGTTGAGCCGTCCTCTTATGTGATTAAAGCCTACCCAAGTTCCACCATTATTGATCATCACCGTGGTTTTTGACAGTCTACCCGACACTTATTAACCCTTATCCTGTTGTGTCTTCCAGGTCTTGATAAGCAGCGACTCTCTAAAAAAAAAAAAAAAATCCTGAAGTTTATCAAGCTTAGACACTGAAATTGCAGGCGGTCAGAAAACGTTAGACCCCTGACCAAGGGAAAAAATAAGATTATAAAATGGATGATGACGATTATGGTTATACTTAAATTCATTAATTGACAAGAGCAAGATTATCAAATGCTCAGCAGACAATATCAACATGTGTAGAATATCCATACTCCGCATAAAGTGGCGGGATCAAACTTAATTGGTTTAAACTACAGAGTGGTTAGGATGAATTTGACACGTTTGGGAAGAAAAAAAAATCAATCTATATATATAAAAGTGAAAATGTGTGTGTATATCTATGTTCGCTTTTTGTGTATGTCCGCGAAACGCTTTTTTCTCAGGCCTTCTGGGTAGGCTCGCTCATACTTAAAACTTTTTATATCGCGTCTAAATCATAATAACTATGACTTAACAACGAGGGTCACGTGTGTATTTAATTAGCTCGAATTTTATCGGCTCGCCGCGTCTTTGAAAAGCAAAAGCGAATGATCTGGCTTGCAGTGCAAAACTATGTCAGACACCACTTCCTCGCTCCTGTTTATTTCGCTTTATAAACCTTCATATAACGCCCTTATCAGTTCCTCTCCCCCATGGCCGAGATGGTTAGGTGGCTAGCTTTTTTTCCCTTTCGTTTCCACCTTCGCGTCAAGGCATCGGGGTTCAATCCTACCTTCCTACTAAAACTTTTTTTTTTTTTTAACACACACACGTCCAAACACCCGGGAATGCCGGGTACCCTCCCCCCTCCCCCCGCTAGACTATAATATAAAAGGCAAAATGTGTGTTTGTATGTCTGCCAAAAACTTTTGACAGACGCGTCAGACTGTGACAAATTGGTATTGTTTTAAAGCTTGACGTCTCGGATGACAAATACAAAAAAAATTGGCCAAAAATATTAATTCTTTCACCATCAACTGGGTTGTTTTTTTACAAGGAGTAGGCAGTTTTTATCATCGACATTTTTGCAAGTCATTCAAACCTTGCGTCAACAATATCGCATAAAACATGTTATTTCAACTGCCCATGACATCACAAATACAGTGGGTGCATCGATAAGACCATTTGCTTTTTTTTTCACCTCTTTTTCTTCTGTGCGTTACGGGTTCGAGCATCTACTACTCCTATTTTTTTTTTTTTCCGCTTCCAATTTTGCTTTTTTTTGGCTCAACGCTTACACACACGTCCACACACTCGGGCAATGCCTGGCACCCAGGCTAATAATTGATATATTGTCAAAATTTAAAAAAAAACATATCTTGTAAAAGCTTTTTCTTAAATTTAGCTCAATCAAAAAAATCGCCCTGGGGTTCCATTAGGTTCCCCAGGTGAGATATGAATCTAAAGCATGTGGCCTTTACTGTGAGAGAGACACCTAAACATCAATTTGACCCTGGCAATCAGTTTGTCCTTAGTGTTTACTGGCAGTACAATTTTTTTTTCTGGCTTACGCTTCGCACATAATAGTCCATGGGATTACAATCAGGTTAATTGGAGTCCAGATGTTGGAAGTGGTGAAGTCGTGCAAGTAATCCCAGAGATCTACTTTTGGGTTTCCTCGGAGCTGTGGCATGGAGCTGAGTCCTACTGCCCCACAAATGTTTCCTGAGGTCTGCCACCATTCTTTATACCCAATGTTTGACAACAGGGAACAGTGACTCTGTATAATCACCTGGATATTTTGAGTCCGTTATTGAGATGCAGCATGACATGATCTTTGCTGGAAACACTCAAAGACCGTCACAATTTGAGGGAGCTTGGTTTTCCTGATGCATAAGAGTTTGTATCGGTTGTATCGGTTGTATGTTGTACAACCGATCCTGGCAGAAGTTCTTTTTGCTTGAAATGGTAATTTAATCCAAGCAAATAATACATTTTCTAATTTCATAAATCCAGTCATGTCTGCCCTATTTTCAAACCATTTTTACCATAGCAGTAGGTTTTTGATTACTTCTAAGTATTTATTTTTTGCTCCAACGCCCTGTTGAACTTACTTAAGAGTCCAGTGTGTTCGTATCAGTATTGTGTGCCCATACTGCTATTGGTAGACCAGCTAGTTGTCAAATAAAATGTCACTTATGAATATACAGTTACAGCTAACGATAATTGTTCCATTTTGTGATAATTGACATTTGAAAATAATGATGATAGTTATTCTTTAAATAGGAAATGATTTGACAAACGGCAGAGGCCGTCAGAGGCGACATTTTCAGAGTTGGGATAAAAAGTGCAGGAGGGAAAGCGGATAATAATGAAAAAAAAAAAAAAGAAAGCGTAAAAAAAGCAAGCAAAGTAAAATGGGGGGAAAAGAGGCAAGGAAGAATGAAAAGAAAAAAAAAGGGAAGAAATAATAAAAAGGAATGAAATTACAAAGAAAAAAATATGAAGAGAAAAAAATTTAGAAACATTTTTTTTTTTTTTTTAAATGGAGGCAAAGGAAAAAATGCAATTCATTTCCTTTAAACTTGACAATTGAGCTGAACAGTCTATTTTTTAATCTTTAAAAAAAAATGTTATTATTTCTTCAGCATTTTAATTTTTTTTTTTCTTTTTAAGATTTCTGATTTAACTGTTTTTTGCTGAGCATATTTTGATGATAGTTCAAAGTTATTTTTTCTGTTTCGATATTATATATTCAGCCATTTTGAAAATGTATTTAATGTAATTCAAAATTTGATGTAAAGCAATTGTATTTTCCTATTAAATTTTTTGTATCTAATTTATTTGAAGTCGTTTGAGAAGATCCGAGTTTGGGTGGGCACACCAATAAATAGTAAAGTTTATATATAAAAAGCATCTTGCGGTCATGTTGCCGAGAATATACATTCCAAAATTCGTAATGATTGGTTCATTAATTTATGACATAACAAAATCTCTTTCTCTCACTATAAATATCTCAAGGAAAACAGTTTGAACACTTGCTTTGATAAATAACATTTAATTTTTACTAATATAATTGTCTTATTACATATAGTTATACGTATATGTGATCTCTAAATGTTTTTTTTTAACTGTCCACCTCCTTTTGGCTCATCCTGCATGTATATATATATATATATATATATAGTGAGAGAGAGAGAAAGACAGTAGACCTCAAGTTTTACATCCGTTTTCCTTCTCTTAGATGCATATCTTAACGAAGACTGAGGGTGCATCTCTTCCAGTGGACTAAATGTAACCTTGGATTCCAATCTTGAAATTTCTACATCCCGTATATATATATGTATGTATAATTATTAAATACCTACAGACACTAGTGTTTCATCCTTTTGGGAATCGTCAGTACAGGTTGTCATGATTAACACCGGTCGATAGATTCAAACCCGGCAACATTGGCTTCATTAGCAGGGACCTAATCCATTCGGCCACTGTTAACCACAAGAAATACTGTTGGAATTTAAACATTTATTTTTTAACTAGCAAGGGGTACCCGGCGTTGCCCGGGTGTTTAGGGGGGGGGGTTTAAAAAATATGTGTATGAGGATCGAACCCGAACCCTTGAGGCAAAGATGTGAATTAAAGTGTGAAAAAAAAAAAAGGTGCGATGTTAACCATTGCCCCACCGCGAGATGCTAGCGGAAACACATTTGAATTTATTTAATTAGTTGGATTTAGCAGGTGCCCGTTTTAAATGAGGGCAAGTTTTGACTGCGGGATAGTATTCATTTACTGCTGAACGCTCCCCCCCCCCAAGATGTTATAGGAAAAAGACTAACCCACATGCGGCGAGCGACAAATATTGACTATTTATCTTCCCGAAATCGAGCAAATTAAATAGACAGGCGAGCTTCGTTGTTAACTGTGAGATATTACGATTTATATGTGATATAAAAAGTTTTAAAAAGTTGTGAAGCGAGCGACTGCTTCTCTGAAAGAAGCCTTTTGTAGACACACAGAAAAAGCGAACACACACACATACATACATACATACATTTTCGCTTTTATATTTATAGATACTTTTTAACGTCTGTCAGTCATCTAATCATTATATGATCTGCGCACAGGAGCTAAATTGATCGACTTTTATTTCGACTGAAAATGCTCAACGATAAGAAGCGAGTTTCTTATATATATATACGCACACACATAGCATGAGCCAAAAGCAGAAATTGTTTGTGAAAACATAAGAGGCAGCAAAAATTGGTCAGTCATCTCATAAGATGTATAGCAATAACATACTAAATTTTCAAAAGTCTACGACGATTTTAAATGCCTGAGCAAAAAAGTCTGGAAACTTATTTAATGCACCTCATACACTGACCTTTTTTTTTTTTTTTAATCTTGTTCTTGCCTTTCTACTGTACTACATTTCTGAAGAAAGTTCAATCCTTTTCTTAAAGGTTTTTCTTTTCCTGTTTTCTTTTCAGCACATGGTGCAGAGCCAGATGACCCCGACATATCAGTATGCACAGACTGGGTTGGAGGACTACCATCACCAAGTGGTGAATCAGGCACCGACAGTCAGTGCTGCCGGTGCCAATGCTGCAGACCCCACCCAATTTAAGGCTGAACAAGCTACTGTGTATGCAACGACAGCGCCCCCAGCCAACGGAGGAGTTGGTGTGGTCCCTGGGGTGGAGCAGCAGACGGTAAGAAGTCGACCGCTAAATGTACGTCAGTATATGTTCATTTTGTTGTAGCATGCCTCTTGTTGGATCCTCTGAGCACCGGTTCAAGTTGTGGCTGCCTGACTGCAGTCCAGCCTGTATGGACGCACAGCAAGGATATCTATTAACTTCTCTGCTCAAAACTGAAACTTAGGCATGTCCATTTTCCCCCCTCCCCCTCGTCTTTTAATACAGATGATCCTTTGCTTCCTCTTTACTAAATTTTCTTATAATAATTCAATCCAGCCTTCACTTATCTCCCTTTTTTTTTTTTGTTATCGCCATACTAGTTTTTATTTTTACTGTGAATTTATTCATTGATCATACATTTTTTTTTTTTTTTTTTTAACTAAACTAACCAATTCTGAAGAATCAGGGTTTTTACTGTTTTTCTTCTCTTTGATCATTTTTTTTAATGCTTTGTAGTTATTAGTGCATGTTTTTATTTTTATTTTTTTTTTTCATAACCATTCCATTCAATTTCTCCTTTTGACTATTTTACTAAAATCGCATCATTTTTTTCTTTTTGTAATTTTTTTTTTTTTTTTATTCAATGATATTTCTGAGATGAGCTGTTGTCGTTTTTGTTACACGTTTTGGATTTTCTCATCTTGCTATTTCTATGACGTTTTCATTGAATTCAATAAATTTAACAAAAAAATGAAACCAGCATGCTTCAGTGGCCATGTTGAGAAAGGTTGGTAGAAATTTATACTGAAGAGAATACAGTCACTCAGCACATATCCAAAATCATCGGTGAAATAGTTTCTTGTGGTGTCCACATAGACTTCTTTATGATGCATGAATGAATAATGTCTCGAGGTATACCATAATAACCAGTGAGTAGATTTTACGACAAAATGAGATGTAACCATGTAATCGGTGGTGCTCAAAAAAGGTGAAGTTTCTTGAGTTTGGTTTTCATAAGACGGATTTCATACACCCAACACTATTCGAGTGACCAGTCTTTGAACTTTTTTCAGTTAATAGATATCCCCTATTAGATATGGACACCATCCTCTAACAGTGGTCTGACGATGGAGTTAGACTAAAATATAACACTACTGATGTACAATGAACGTATTGGCCTAGTTCTTCATAGATACTTTGACGAGTCTAATGAACAGCTTACATTTTTGCACTCTGCTCGTTGATTTAATTTGTTTAGGAATGAAAATATTTTTAAAACTTTCAGTGACACGAAAGTTTGCAATGATTTTCAAAATGATTTTCATTGCAAACTTTGCTTTCATA
Organism: Euprymna scolopes; assembly: GCF_053919585.1. NCBI lineage: Eukaryota > Metazoa > Mollusca > Cephalopoda > Sepiida > Sepiolidae > Euprymna > Euprymna scolopes. The sequence goes on from NC_136503.1 coordinate 70,309,354, forward strand.
TAAGCTGTATCACCTGAAGATGTCTCTAGTTACTGGTAACTAGCTGACCGAGACATGCTCATGACTGTGTAGCAACATATTACTGCTTATATAAAAACAAATAAAGCATAGGTGTGTGTGTGTATTGCAAATAGTATATATATATATATTGCAAAAAGTGTGTATATATATATATATATATATATATATAATGAAAAGAAAAGGGGCAAGAGTATCTCCTTGTAGAACCCCAGTGCGGATGTCGAAAAATTCAGTGTCCCCATCTGGGGACCTAACCATTGCTCGAGTGTGCTCATATAGCATCATGATAGCATTAATGACTTCATTTGGAATGCCATATGCTTTTAATATGCTGGCCATTTTTCCTCTTCGTAAGGAGTCGAATGCTTTGGAGAAATTTACAAAGATCATGACTGCCTAAATGTTTTTTGCTTTGACTCCTTCAATCAGTCTCCTAGCAGTAAGTATTTGACTAGTAGTAGAGCGATTCTTTCTAAATCCATTTTGGTTCTTCCTGAGCACTTCTTCAATCTTTGGTTGGATACGGTTGAGAAGCATGGCATTGTAGATTTTTGCTGCAATTGGAGTGAGTGTTATTCCTCTGTAGTTGCTTGGTATGCTTAGGTCACCCTTCTTGGGGAAGGGAAGTATGCCTCCTTCCCTCCATATATTAATAATTTTTTGATTATATACAGAATTGCATGAATTAAGAAGTATGTCATTGAAACCACCTGTCTTCCATACTTCAGGAGGTATGTTATCTAAGCCTGCAGCTTTACGATTCTTGGTCTTCTTTAGTACATTTAGAAGTTCCTCCATCATAAAATCACCCTTCTCAATATCGAGTTCCTGTACAACAATCGGCTGAATTGGTTGGTCTGTCGCTTCTGGTTTGTTTCCGAGTAGCTTTTCAAAATGTGCTTTCCATTGCGAACATGTATTTTCTGGAGTGTTTGCCTTTAACTTAGCTTTGGCAGGTCGTTTGCGCCCAGATATCTCATTTACTACTTGCCAAGCCAGATAGGATTGTTTGTTATCTGCTGCATTCTGGATTCGATCTATTTGTTCTTGAACATTCTTCTGTTGTTCTGATAGGTACATCATACTAAGCTCTTGAAGCGCCTGCTTCCTTAATTTTGTATTCTGTCGAGTGGGGTATTTATGTTGCTTTTTGATTGTTTTTTTAACTTTTCTTGTTTTAATATTATTTTGTCATTTTCCCACGGTACTTTTCGTTTTACCTTGGGCTTCAGAGGTATACACTTCTTTGCTGCTTCTTGGTGTGATCTAACAAAGTTTTCATAGGTGGTATTAGCAGTTGGTTCCTGCTCTTGTGCTTGTAAAGCATCAAATCTGTTTCGCAATTTGAAGATGAATCTCTGTTTGATCTGATTGTCGTGTGACGTTGACTAGTTGTAGGGCTGTCTAGATGATTTTTTTTGTTTTGTTCGCTCGTAGGCTTAACTTTAACTTGGAGGTTACAATCCTATGATCAGTAGACACACTATAGAAACTGCTATAAGCTTCACAGTTATGATAGCTATTGATCCACTTCTTATTCATAAAAAGATAGTCCAGTTATGCCTTGTCTCCATTTGGGGGATTGATGGGTCCAGAACTTACCGGGTCTTTTCTGAAAACGAGTATTCATGCATTGTAGGTTGTTTCCAAGGAGAAAAGTTAATAGATACTATCCATTTCGGTTTGTTCCATCATGGAAAGAGAACTTATGCTTGTTGTCGTCCTGTACTTTATGTGCATTCATGTCACCTCCGATAACCAATAAATTATGTTTGAGGATTGAATGCACTATTGCTGACAGTTCATTGTAGAAATTCAGGATCTCTTGCTTGTCACTGACGTTGGTAGGGCTGTAGCAACAAATAACAGTAGTAGCAGGATTACCACTGAAGGTAGCAAGAATTATCCTTTGTTTTATCTTCTCAGCACTTTTCAATGATTTCAATGCTCGAGGGCTAAGCAAAAGTCCTACTCCCCCAATGGTACTATTTGTCGAATTTTTCCATGCTGACACTGATACTAGTGTCCAGCTGGTACCAATTTCATGGCACTTTATGTCGTGTCGTTGTGGAAGAGTCGGTGCTCTTGAATACACACAATATCGATATCGTGTTCTTTGGATGAAGCAACAAGTTCTCATATTTGAGATGTGGGTTGAAGTGTCCGTACATTAAAGGTGGATATTTTTATGGTATATCTACATTTTCCTAGCCTAGGTTTTGGTGCTGTAGTAAACTTGTCGATAGCTGTTGTCAGTGCCGGCACACCAAGTAGCGACCCTTGGTTACCCATGTGGCGGTCGATGTGGTATGGAATTCTGGTTTGATTTAGTCATATTGAATCTTTCGATAGCTCTGATGATATCACCGGTGTGAATTACGTTTACAGACGAATCGCAGTAATTTCTCAATTAGACGAGTTGAACCTGATCGTTGATCTCTTAATGATTCTTCCGCTCAGCGTCGTTTGTGCCCTGCCATTGAGTGATTCTTTAGTTCTTCCGCCAAGGTGCATAACTGTCATGCTGCTCCCCATGACATTACCAGGGCCCATTTACCAGTTCAGGTTCTACATCAGTCTTCCGTTATGAGTGGTCCTACATGATTACTGTAGACTATATCCTCATTCTGCCACGATTTAGGTCTGATGTGAGTGTTTCATTTCGGTCGTTGTCTGAGGAGCAAGCCTGAATTGGTGAGTGATGTATTGCTATGGACTCCACAACATGGATGCGCAAGCAGAGGATGACCTAGATCCACGTACATCCAACAAATAGCACATGACACTGACTGTAAACTTGAACATCTGAGGCAACTGATGGAAGACAAGAAACTCTGGAGAGGAAGAGTCACATTGGTCCTGGTAAGGAGCCCGTTATGATGATGATGTTATATATATATATATATATATATATGTATATATATACATATATAAACTTTTTGCAATCACCGAACCCACCTTTAATTTAGTTGTCTTTTAATAAATTCTGTTTCGCTTTTTATTTTCAATTTAAAAAGTTTAATTTTATTTCAGTTTTGATATTATTTTTCATTCAGTATCTGTTAAAAGAAGAGAAGTTCACTCCAAGTCATGTGATCTCCAAAATGACCTCTGACATTTAGTTTTTTATTTTTTATTTTTGATTAATTTCCTGAACAAACAATTATTGAGGGGGTCACTTTCCTGAATAGCTAAATCCCAGTAATTATCAGTAACCAACAACCTGCTGGTCGCTGTATGAGTAGGGGTGTGTGGCCTATGACATACCCAAGACTAAGGCAGGGTGAGGCAGACCTGTAGTTTAACAAATTGCCTGTTCAGTATATAGAGAAACAGGGTTGACCTTAGGAAGGAAATATCTTGTGTGATGTGAAGGGGGGAGGGGGTTAATTTTGTCCTATATTGTTCTCACTGACACTAGAGCAGAGGTTGAAATGGTGAGGGTGGGGACTTTTTAATACAGGGAGGCAGCGTTACATGGGTTATATCTTAATTAGTAGTATGACTCCTAGAAACCTCCAATTAAATGTACACTTAAAAAAAAAAATAAATGTTTTTCTTATGGAAATATAAGTGCTTCAATCATGGATGAACTTTAAAAGAACAATGGAGGCAAATGGTTAATTACAAATAGCTTATTGATCTCTTGACAGGAGGGACTGTATTTATTAGTCTCTCCCACAAGAGTAGGAAGACACAAGATAGTTTTTTTTTTTTTTTTTTTTTTTTTTTTAATTTTAATTTGTTTTTTTTTAGGGCCACTCTGAATTGGACAGAAATAAAATAATTGTCCCGATCAAGAGAGGTTTTTCCTCTGACTGAAGATAAAATATTTTTATGTTTCACTATCTCCGTTTCTCATGACAGTTTTTTGGGCCTTACTACTTCCCTGCTGGCTCATGAGCTGCTGACACTAGGTCAGCAGCAGTGCAACAAAGCAGTGTGCTCTTATTACGACAGAGCGCATAGAAGTGTTTGTGAGAAAATCAGCAGCAGCATATGATAGCTGATTAGTTAAGATATTAGCAGCAGCAGCAGCTGTCTTAACACATCTGCAAATTAAGGAAGTGGACACATGCTGATGTCACAGGAAAGGAAGCAGAAAAAAAAAAGCAGAAAAAAGGTTGAGCAAAGGAAGCCATGTTTTGACTCTTGGGCGACAAGAGAGAAAATGTGCTGCATGGCCGAAAAAGTGAAAAGACAAGCAATGACAAAGAGACATGTATGAAAGAGCATTTCCATGTTCGACACGTTAGTAATATTTTGAAAGTCTCGTGAAGTGCATTGCCGAGAATTACTGGAAGGAATAAATGCCTTTTGTATTCACCTAAAAATAATGTTAAGTTGTATTTTTGTATGTCCTTCTTCATTTGTTTGTTCCTGCGACGGTACCAGACAATGTGTGGGTCTGAGTGTTTGAAATGTAATGACTCAGTTCGAGTGGTGCGGCCATTTTACAGCAGCAACCATATGCAAACGACCAAGTTGGCTGTGTGATGTGGTGTTACAGCAGAGATAAAAAAGGGCACGAATGTTCAATGTATTCGAGACGTTTGCAAGACATTACTCATATTGATTAGACCAGCCTCGCATCCACTTTTAAAAAAAAATTATAAACATGTAAGGTACAAGGCCTCACATTTAGTGCATTGTGTCCAAATCTATGTGTACTTTTGCTCATAATCAGATGCATACGTTGTGTAAGGGCCAGTCTTTTAAAGTTGAAGGGTAAAAAAGAAAAAAGCTAAAAAAAAAAAAAATGGGGGAAAATGTTGAGACGAACGATGGAATTAGATAAGATGTTTTACTTGCGTTGTTCCCATTCGAGGCAGAAATGCCAGCCTTTCATGTTTTGTGATTTTTTTTTTTTAAAAAGGAAATATAAAATTTGGAAAGGAACAAAATTCCAAGAAAACACTTTTGGAATAAATTGAATGATGCAATAAAAGAAATGACAAAGGTTGTTGGAAATATCAGCAGGTTAACTCGGATCTTTCATAAGAAATATTTCCATTACAAAATATGCATATATATATATATATATGTGTGTGTGTATCTTTATCTATGATAACTATTCCACCTCCTTTATCGGCTTGTGAAATGATGTCTTTATTTTTTGTTAAAAGTTTTAAGACATCAATGTATCTCTTTAGTAATGCTAATTTTTGAGGTTGAGTAGTTGTTAAAGATATCATCCCTTGTATGAAGCCCTTAGTAAAATCCGAGTCATCTTGTCTATAATTTTTTAGGGTTGTGTTAGTGGTGATTTTCGAATGTTCGCCGGTAGCGAATTTAAGACTGAAACTGAGAGCTTCAGTTTCAATGTCCGAGAGTGGTTTTGAAGTAAGGTTTAGAGTAAGGTCTGGACGTCCTAAAGTTTTCCATTTGCTGTTTTTTATCAATTGAGCAAGTTTGTTTTCCAATTTAAAAGTATGGCGCGTGTTAAATTCTTTGACAGATCTGTTGACATTCTTAATTGATCTGGGTGTTTTCTTGTAATTTTGTTGATATTCAGTAATTAATGTCCTGGCTTTTCGAAAAAGATTAGAGCTTTGGTGCTTTAAATATACTACAGATGACAGAAGGTATTTTTCAATGTAATCCAGGAAAATATGGTCTGATGTTTTAAAAGATTTAGATATGCATGCGGGTACACCGATATTCCTATAAAAAATGCCTTAATCTACTCCACAAGCATATATATATATATATATATATATATATATATATATATATATGAGAGAGAGAGAGAGTGTGAGTGAGTCAGGGTTGTGTTTTCTGTGATAGAAACGTTGATTGAATTTTAAAATAAAATGTTTGAAAGTCAAATTATAATACAATATTATGAAAATAAACAAATAAGTCACTTTGTTTATTTTCATAATATTGCATTGTAATTTGGCTTTCAAACGTATTTCATACATACAGCTTCCTTCAGTCTTGACACAAAGATATCTACCATAAAGCTGCCTGTGCATGAAATTTTTGTGGCAAGAGTTGCGCAATCTCCAACCGCAACTTTCCTGAATCGACATTGTTAAATACCAGTGGCAGGACGACTATAAACAATGCTGAGATAAGCGGAGAGCACATACAGCGCCTAGAATTCCCAAATGATAACCCATCTGGTACTAGCCAGACTCAACGTTGCTTAACTTCGGTGATATCTGATGAGAACCGGTGTGTCAACGTGATAATGCCGTATTTTATATATATATATATATATATATATATATATATATATATATATATATATAATATACACACACACACACTAGCTGTACCTATTTGGTTTTGTTCAGCAGTATTCTTACTTGAAATTTGTTTTGTTTTTATCGTTTTATGCCATTTATTTTTCAAAATAGAATTTTTTAAATAAAGGGAAGTTACTCTGTATTGACGAAGGAATCCAACCTAATCAAAATATATTCTCCAAGGCATTAGATTGATTGACGTTTTATTTTTCTTAAAAATATGCTGCAACGATCTGTAAAAAGTACTGATTAACCAGAATCAAATAGTACTTCTGTAGAAAAAAACTGTTGACAAAAATCAATAAAGACTTACTTTAAAGATGTAGGTTTGAGGATGCGATTTCTCTACAAATAGTCACTGCAGAAACATGTATACACATATGTAGCCAATAATATTTGTATAAATAAATATACTATATATATGTATGTATGTGTGTGTGTGTATATATATATATATATATATATATATAAAATGTGTGTGTGTGTCAATATGCGGATTACACACACACACACATATCTATTGAAAAAATGAAATCGTTCCCCTTTTACATCAAAAGAATGTGAACATCTTCTTAATGAACACCAAAAAAAAAAGAATTTCTTAGAAATTGTTCCTCTTTCTTTCCATCTTGGCCCCCCCCCCTCTTTTTTTATCGGAAACATTTTTTTTTTTTTTTCCTGGCACATTTCTAAAGATGAGGAACCATTAATCGTTATGTTTAAGATTAATTTCTTAATAACAACACTCACTTTAGGAATTGAGAGGAATTGAGAGGAATTGATTGACGCTCTGTTTTGGTTTTCTTTTTTTTTTTTTTTTTTTTTTTTTAGTGGCGGGCGGGGGTGGGTTGGGGGTGAGATTGTGTGAAAAATTTTCTTGTTGATACCATTTAGGTGTGAGATTGGAAATCTTTGATTTTTCTTTTTTTTTTTTTTTAAAAAAAAAAAAAAAGCTTAAAAAATTTCCTAGTTTCTTTTAGGTTTATTGAAAAAGCTCTTCAGTCATATTTGTCTGTTATCAAACAGAGTGACAAGAGAAAGAGAGACAAATATCTTATGAATACGAGAAGGTGTTAAATAACACGCAGTGAGAGAGTAAGAAAGTGATAGAAAGTTGGTAAGAGATAAGTGACATGCTGAATTAATTGCAAATTATTTCTTAATAAGAACAATTAAAATGAAAGTCTTTTTCTAATATAACTCAATCCCAAAACTGAATAATATTTAAAGAATATATTTTGCATGATTAAAAATGCATAAGAAAAATGGTGATTAGCTCAGTTTCAGGGTGTATATGTGTGTGTGTATGTATATGTGTATATATATATATATATATATATATATATATTTTATTTTATATGTATTTGTATTTTATGTATAATATATATATATATATATATATATATATATATATTCATTAGATCTTCTACTCTTCACCCGACCATCCACTCACGTGAAATCATTTTTCTTTTTTCGGCATTCCCTCTGCCTCACTATTTTTTAAAAACTTTTTTCAAGTAAGCTCTTTGGCTCACTTGCAGTTTCATTAAATACTTTGCAAACAAAATCCGATTCCGCATTTTGCTAATTCCTATCCTCTGATGAGAAAGAAAGTATTTCTTTCGAAACTCTGCGGATTAAGGACAATCCACTTGATTTGTCTCCTTTTTGAAAATGAAATATGTTTTTAACTCTTGTTAAAGTGTTGTTAACATTTTTTTTTATTAATTCTTACAAATATATATATATATATTTATTTATGTTGGGATGATTAATCAGAATCTGGAATCGAAAAAAATTGGAATTTTTGGGGATATCGGAATTAGTCTTGGAATTGGAAAAATTTGTGTGTTTTCCAGTGCTAAAAACGATTCTTTTCATTGTTTTTATTTGTTTATTTTTGGTTAAAACTTAATTTCCAGTGGCTCATATTAATGATGAAATGATAAATATGTATAGATTTTAAACTGCCAGTAATGATCATCTTCCTAAGTGTATTTCTATACATAGGAAATTATATGTACATATTTCATGCCCCCTCCCCAATAAAAAAAACAAACCCAACAACTCTAGATTTAGAAATTTAGAAGAATCAGAATTGGTAATTGTATCGGAATCAGCCATTTAGAACAAAATCAGTAATTGCATCAGAATGGGAAAAATATTGAAATCGTACCATCACTAATATATATATATATATATATAACTACTTAATACACTCCCATAAAATTAATATACAAAAGTATAAATTTATGTGTAAACTTTAAGTATTTACTTCAAAAGTGCTCAATACGTAGGTAGAGCTAGTTAGTAAGTTATAAAATATATATGGCGATTAAGTTACACTGAATATTCCACGTTTCATCCACTCTAGGACTCTTCAGGCATAAGCCTGAAGAGTCCTAGAGTGGATGAAACACGGAATATTCAATGTAACTTAATCGTCATATATATTTTATAACTTACTATATATATATATATATATATATATATATATATATATATGCTGCCAGATGTATGTATATGGATTGCAAATAATTATGCCATAAATTTTGTATTCTACTGCATTTTTAATTTTAAGATATTACCGTTTCCACATGAATAAAATATGTCATTAATTCCACTGATGTGACAGTAGTGTATAGCTACTTTAGCACCCACTATGTATTTGATGAGAATAATGGAAATTGTATTCTGAGAGATAAAAAATGAACAAACCAAATTGTGTTCATCGACGTTTCCGTTGCAACAAAACAACAGTACAAATATTTGAAACTATATCTTTTGATGTAATGAAATGTATGACCTTGTTTCATTTCAGAAACGAAAAAAAAAAGAAAAATCTTATTCTCTTTCACAGCGCCATACCCCCACCCCTTTTGAATTTCCAAAAATGAATATAAGTATTAATATTTATATAGTAATCCCAACCAAATAAAAAAACTCAACACAACTAAATTCACTAGAAGAACTTATATATATAT
>NC_136503.1:70326112-70346112 GCF_053919585.1 Euprymna scolopes
TCGCAGCTATCTTTAATTTACCCGACTTTTACAAGCTATTTTCGAGATATTTTTTGATAGCCGCGTAGTGGAGAAAACAGAAACTGGCTTCCAGCGCAAAACTAGGTCAAACATCACGTTAACGTTCTCGCACCTGTTAATTTCTCTTTATAAACGTCAACTTAACACACTTATAAATTCATCTATTCCCGTGGTCGAGATGGTTAGGTCGCAGTTTTTTTTTTTCATTTCCTTTCCACCTCCGCGTCAAAGGTTCGGGGTTCAAGCCTACCTTTCTACTAAAACTTTTTTTTTCTTCTTTTACACCTCCAAACACCCGGCCAACGTTTTTTTTTTTTTTTTTTTTTTTTTTTAAACAGTGTTGTTTTGATCTACCCCCTCCAAACACCTGGCAACGCGGGGTACCCCCCCCCGCTAGTACTATATAAAACAAAGACCCAAACGTAATATGCCTAATTTGCATAACTATTTTTAAATGGTTTATAATAAATTAATATTTATTATTCATTTGTAATTTTATTATCCTATCTCTAATATTATATAAAAAGAACTTTGTGTGTTTGTGCGGGTTTGCTTCCTATGTACTCCAAAACAGCCTGCGGAGTTTTTTTTTTTATTATTTCACATGAATGTACTTGATGTATTTGATAGTGTCGTGTTCTTACATAGGTTTTGAATCATAGTGCATCTGATAAACATCGAAAATCGATAATCGAAACAATCTGATTAAAGAAAGAAAATTCTATTTTGACCATAGTTAACACTCTATACAACCTAATATCACAAGTGCATTTAAGAGATTTTACATCACATAAAGGCCCAGCCTATCAACTGTAGATTCTTCTATAAGACAGGGGCGCGTTCGAAATGAATGTTTCTTTTTAAAACAATTGAACCATGATTTTTTACTTTTGTACGTTCAACTTTAATTCAAGTGATTATGTAAAAATAATCCAATAGAATCAATAGAAACTCTTTAATAAGACGGAATCGCGTCCAGAATGAATGTTTCTGTTTTGAACACAATTGAACAATGATGCTTTACTTTTGGATTTTAAACTTTAATACAAGCCATTATGCATAAAAATAATTTTATAGAATCAACAGTAGATTCTCTACAGTGCAATGAAGACTACAATGTATTGTGGACCAAGTCAATGTGGGGAGGTATGTGAAGTTTCCTTCCAGTGTGGCCCTATCGGTGGGGCATTAGAATACGCCGACTGCCCCCCCCCCCCTGCAGAGGGTAAAAGTCCCTCAATGGGGGTCCTGGATATGACCTTAAACTATATCCAGTGGTGAGGCCCCAGCTTGTGGGCTTCGAGGAGTGTGGAGCAACCCTTTAATTACCATTGCTCCCAGGTCCACTCTGACCCAGAGTGGTGGTACCTGTTAGGGTCCCAACTATGGGTTAAATAGAAACCAACGTGAAAACAACAAATATATTCTATTAAAAAAAATCTTTCTTCAAAATCTTTGGATTCGGCATTAAATAACCCAAAAAAAGGTTGATATGCCGTAAAACAAAAACAACCAACCAATCCTTCCAGTGCACCGTGGTAGGTCTGTAATTAGAGCAGACATTCAATCGATTTGATTGAAAAATCAGTGGTTTCGATGGCAATAAAAGTATTGGAACGTCAGGTCTCCCTGCTATTATATATATATATATATATATATATATATATATATATATATATATATATATATACTAGCAAAAGTACCCGTCGTTGACTGGGTTCAAAAACAGCCTACAGAAAATGGACTATGATTTATGAAAGTATGATAGGTTATGAAAAGAAAGGGTTGTAAAGAGATAGCTTCGAATTTGGGAGTATCAAAACCAAAGCAAAATATGATGAAAGTAAAAATAAAATAGATAAACCCCATAATTTATTATACCATATCGGTTCACACTGAAAAACTTATCACAATATTCTGTGGATCTATATTAAAAAACCTTGTTAAACTTTGTGACATATTTGCATTCTATGAAGGTCAGGCGCGAACGAACATCCCATAATTTTATCATACCATATTTCTTCCAACTGAAACATAATTATCAAAGTATACTTACGAAGATAGATATGAAAAGTCTTTATTAAAGTTTGTGCCTATTTCCATTCTATGGAGGCCAGGCGCGAACGCAGACCCCACAATTTTATTATACCATCCCTATTTAAATTAAAACATACTTATCAAAGTATTATTATGTACATCTATATCAAAAACACTTGTAAACGTTTTTTTTCTTTCATTTTTAAATTTTTTTATTTCCATACTTTGTAGACCAGGCGCGAACGCAGATCCCGCAATTTTAATGAACCACCGTTCTGCCAGATCAAACATACCCATTCCTGTGCCTCGATACATCTATCATTATATGTAATCAGTTTTTTAAAATAGTCAACCATATAGGAGCCTATTCGTGACCAGATACACACCCACACACACGCAGATATATATATATATATATATATATATATATATATATATATATATATATATTATTTAAAATTTACTGGAATTTGTTAGATTAACAATAAAACTTTTTTTTTTTTTAAATGTTATTTTGGATAAAGAGATAAATTATAATCACTTTAGTGGCTGGTTACTTGCTCTGTAGAAATGTCAATTTTTCTGGCAGAATTCGACTTTGCTGACATCATCCCCATCCCAACCCGTTGCTCGTTTCCTGTTCTCACATGTACAGTGAGTGGAGGTGAGAATTTGGTAAGGAATAGATTTACTCCTCTCAGAGAGGAAAATGTCAAACCAATTTTTAACCCCCCCCCTCTCTCTCTCTCTCTCTCTCTCTCTCTCTCTCTCTCTCTCTCTCTCAATCACTTTATTTTTACTGTCTTTTTCTTTTTTGTTCGTTTTTCTCTCTGCTATACTTGGCCCTTCTGTCTTTCGCCCTCTATTCATCACTCTTTCTGTTTTTGTCTCTCTCGGCACCTCGTTACCCCCCCCCCTCCCGTTCCTCGCCAGTCACTCTTTGGCTCCATCTGTTTACGGTTCTCTCTTGGATAGCCATCTTCGGCTCTTTCTGTTTAGTACGCACTCTCTCTCTCTCTCTCTCTCTCTCTCTCTCTCTCACACACACTTTAGATTTCTCTCTATAAGCAAGATCTTTACTCTCTTGACTTTTAAAGATTTTTATTTCCTTCCACCAATTTTTATCCTTTTCAAACCGTCTCTGAGTTGTTTGGTGAATTTACACCATTCAACGAAACACGTGCAAGACAAATTATACTACTTATAAAATGAGTGTGATACAAGTATTCATTTTTGGTTTGGTGTGTTATAAGTGTCTTATAAGTTGGTAGAATGCAAAATTTATATATTTTAGTACTCCTGTTCACCCCAAACAAGGCACATCACAACTTGGACGTAAGGGGCTACTATTTGGGACCATGCCAAGGATTAACAAGATGTTAGTTTGTTACATTTAAACTTTTGCATATCAGTACAGTTAGGGAAGCAGGCAACAGGACGGGAATTCCAAAGTCTAGCTGTTTAAGAGAAGAAAATTATTAGAGTAAAAAGCTTTCTGGCACTTACGAACCACAAAAGTGAAAGGGGTGTGATGTTGTAGCTAAGCGGGTTTGTCGGGGGATATGTACGTTGAGGGGGTACAAGTGTAACGAGTTAATCAGAGCATATTCCATTAAAATACTTGTAAAATAGGCATGCAACATTGCAGTGATGGGAGAGCAATTGGAGCTTAGTTGACAAAGCGAGACCTATTAGATTGAAGATTCTTTTTGGGACCCTATCCAAGAGGGAGAGACTAGTGGTAGATGTACCAATCCAGATGTGGTACAAATACTCCATGCATGGGCGATGCTGCGAAAAATTAATTCTTAAAGATATTTATGCTTATATACATATGTTTAAAAAATGTCCAAAGTTATGAAGAATCGGTGTTTTATGATTTGGAGATATAGCTAAAGTTATAGTCATAGGACTAAACTTTTTTGGGTTTGTATTATTACACACATAGATTCGAAAAAGGTGTCAAAAAAACAAATATATAACAAATAAATGTTATCAAAGGCAAGATAAATTATTTTTCTACCTAACTGAATAATTTTTAAGTGTTTTTATTTAATGTAACGTGTTTATTCAGCTCGAAAAACATAGTGTTTACTGATGTATATAAAAAATGCAAATGGCGGCAAACTCTGTGTTGAATATGCAAATTTGGGAAAAAACTGTACAAAATACTGTTAGAAACCCGCCGAATATCTATCAGCCTATGTTACAGTAACATATATTGAGTGGGTTTCTAACAATATTCTTAGTTTTTTTTAGTTTTAACTCATTTTCCCAAACTTAGGTATTCAATACAGAGTCCATCGCCATTTGCATTTTTCAAATACATTGGTAAATACTGTATGTTTTTCGAGCCGAATAAACGCTTTACATTAAACAAAAACACTAAAAAATTATCCAGTTAGGTAGAAAAGTAACTTATCTTGCTTTTGATAACATTTATTTGTTATATATTTGTTTGACAACTTTTTAGAATCTATATGGATAGTAATACAAACCCAACTTTTCTTATATATATTTAAATATAAACTTGATAAAAAGCTGTCAGTACGTTTTGCATCCAAACTATTCATACACATAGATGCATGCACACACACACACACACACACACACACACACACACACACACACACACACACACACACACACACACACACACACAATGTAAAATTAGTGAGAGCACTCAATTATTCAGAAAATTAAAGAAAAAAGTAAGAGCTTAATATTTATTTATTCCTAGTATATTAGTATTACAGCATATATATATATATAGAGAGAGCATAATTATGCTGACACACCAGTTCCCATGAGATCACCAAAGTTAAGCAATGTTAAACCTGGTCAGTATTAAAATGAGTAACCATTTGAGAATTCCAGGTGCTGTATGTGCTCTCCGCTTATCTCAACATTGTTTCCAGTGAGTCTTGGGCTTTTCCTTGCCACTGGACCCTAGCAGTGCTGAATCAGGCGAGTTGGAGTTGGAGATTGCGCAACCCTTGCCTCACAATTACATGTGCAGCTACCCTTACAAGGGTGTCCATTGTCTCTTGAGACTGAACAGAGGTATCACAGTATCACAGATGATAAGGACAATATGTTTGTATCTTCTGTAACACACACACACACACACTTTATTTGTTTTACATAAGCATTTATGTCGCTACATATTCATGAGCATGTTTCGGTCAGCCAGTTACAAGTGACTAGAGATCTCTTTAGGCGATGCTGCTTATAAAAAAGTAGAGTCCGTAATGAAAATTGGAAAACATTCACAGCAATTTTCATGATGGATTTTTATATAAATAATACCCCCCCGTGAAGAGATCTCTAGTTACTTTTCACTGGCTGACTGAAACATGCTCATGAATGTGTAGCGACATATAAATGCACATGTAAAACAAATAAAATGTACATCTTGCCCTACTTTGGTATTGAGCGCTCTTGTATGAGTCTCATTATATTCATTAGTTCTGTCACCTCTGAAATATATATATATATATATATATATATATATATATGTGTGTGTGTGTGTGTGTGTATCTCGGTCTCTATTTCTCTCTCTGAATTTAGTTCTCTCGCTCCTCTTTTTCTTTTGACTCCCATCCCCCTCCGCCTTTTTCTCTCTCTTCCTCCTTCTCTCTTGTATTTTATACGATTTTCACTATTGTGTGGTTTTGATTGCAGCGAAGTATGTTAATGTTCCTGGCATTATTAAAGGTGTGTTTCATTATTATGCACCTCTCTTACGTTGGGTAACCCAACTAGTACACCTATAACTATATACAGTAAAAAAAATAATTTTTATTAAAAAAAACAAAAAACAAAAAAACAGCCTTTTAGAATTATTTTCATTGTAGGACTTTTTTGGCTGTTTCCATCATATTTTACCTCCAGTTCTAATTCTAGGTGCTTGCTTGACCTAACCCATTACACAGCATGCCCTATGCTACCCATGATGAGGATGTAGGGTGGATGGGTTAGCACACCTGCCGTCAACCGCTTACAAAGTTTTTACTTCTCAATGTTGAGTCTTTTGTTCTGTTCCTTACCTCCCAAAATCTGGCGCGTGTGTGTCGGGCACTCAACCCACGTACGTTTATAGAGGAGTCTGACCTCTATACCGTTTATGTTAGTATGACACGTGCTCACGTTTTATAGATGGAAGGGTGTACGAAAAGAAAGAAAGGATAAAAGAACGATGTTTGTCATTTTAGCTTCAAATGAATGTCATCATCATGAAAAACTTGTTTTGTGTATATATATATATATATATATATATATATTCAGTCAATATGACGTTTCGGTATATTACATATCTTCTTCAAATGCGCAAAAGTCAAGAGAAAAAATAAAACATGTTTTCACACAGAAGATTATCTTAGAAATGAGTAAGGATTGACAGTTGAGAGAAAGAAAAATCTGTTTACCCCCCCCCCATGACCTGATATATATATTATTTAAAATAAACACTGCCTTGAAGCAGCTGTAAACGACTATAATCCCATTGCTCTTTATTTAGAATATGATTTTTAAAAAAACTTTGTGTGGCAGTGTAGACATCTTGGATCGAATTGGTTTCTTTTTGTTTTCAGACTAATGTTATATATATATATATATATATATAGAGGTTCGCTGTTTTTTTTTTTATAAATAAGCGGTTAGGGCGCTATAAAAATGGTGGACGGATGTTTGTTTAAAATATATATTTGGCTAGGTTCAGTTTTCGGCTTGGGAGAGGTGCTAGTCTAGCGGTACTGATGAGTTGTGATATGACTGTGTCAATGACTACAAATATACATATATAAACTCTGTAGAAATTTCTAGATTCAAGCGTTTTTTGACACACGTGCATTTTGCTTGGAGCATCTGTAAAAAATTAAACATCCAATGTAGCAGCAAATCCTGGGAACATCAATCTGAAAGAACAGATGGAAATGACGTATGTACCATACATTACGATCATGTAATCCCTACAGCCACCTACCTTGGAAATGCTGCTGTCAAACCTGACATTGGTTGAAGTGAGTGTTCCTAATGATGGAAGTCTGAACAGAGCTGAAAGGGAGAAACAGACCAAATATCAAGGTCTCATGTATGATATGAAAAGAAACTGGAATCTCAAAGAGATATCAATCATACCAGTTATCATAGATGCCACAAGGCTTATGAAGAAGAACCTGAAGTCCTACCTAACTAAGATTCCTGGTGAACCAAGTGCAAAAGAGATCCAGACAATTGCACTTAAGGGAAAAATGAGGATACTAAAAAGAGCTCTCGGTTGGTTTCAATAAAAAGCAGGGCAATGTTGGCAGCTGGTTTGGCTGCCCCATACCCAGCGTTACAATCTTCAAAGGAAGAAAATTTAAAAAAAAAAAAAAAATCAATCTGTGCTTGGATGGTTCTCACACATACGTACTTCATTCAACTTCCCATGCCTTACGTGGGGCAACCTAGCTAGTTATATTATTTAGAAAATAATACCGACACTCGTATTAAATAATACTAATAAAACTATAAATGTTTCTAAAAAGTAAACTAGACTACGTTTTTATTTGCATAGGTGATTTTTTTCTTCTTTTTTTTATAGCTAGACAAGTATGAAAGAGGAAAAAGAAAGAACTGACTTGTGCAGTTTTACCTTTTAATGGATTTTTATAATGATTATTAAAACAAGATCCCCCCCCGCTTTGTCTTTCGTGATTTTGATTGCTTTTATAATGAATCTGCATGAAAAAAAAAATGACCTACTCATTGAGCTGAGGTTGAATTGTTTGAATCAGAAAAAATAGAATTTGCAAAGGCAATTAAAAACGTATTAAAAAAAAAAAATTCTGCTCTCCGACTCTTCCGAATTAAATATACGCTTAAATACAATATTTTAATTTATACAGATTTTAAATAATAATAATGATAATGATAATAATGATAATGATCATAATAATGATAATAATGATGATAATGATGTCAATTCTGCATCAATTATTATATATTATGTATTATGATAATAATGTCAATTCTGCATCAATTATTATATATTATGTATTATGATAATAATGATAATAATGATAATGACGTCAATTCTGCATCAATTATTATATATTATGTTTTATATTGCACCCAATATATAGTAGTGATTTCAAAAGTAAAAAAAGAAAAAAAAAATACTTAAGTGCCATCAGCTAAAATCGAAACCAAAACTTATAAATAATTTTTGGGAAAATTATTTATTGCAAGATTCAAGCAAGCAAAGACACCCGGACGGTCCAGTTTTATAATTATTAAGATTTATTTCCTTTTGTTTATTATGGACTGTTCCTATGTTTTTATTTTGTCCTTTCTTCATCCCTCCCCCCTCTCTCTCTCTCTCTGTCTGGTGGTGAAATTCTTGCAATTTACGGCTAATTATAATCATTAAAATGTTTCGTTTTTTTCTAAAATTGAGGAATACTTTTGCATATATTCCATATATTCTGGGGATCAGGTAAGCTATCCATTTCCAAATGAATGTGCTAACTTGAATTCCCGCCAGTAATACATAATAGTTATCTCCCTTCCTCAGCGAGATGATGTGAAAGTGGGATTTGGAGAGCTAACGCCATATAGGAAAAACACTCTGAACTGCCAAAAAGTGACCGGACAGCTCCGTTTGTATTCCCAATGTATACGCCTCGGGCGACAAGCAATAAACTTCACCCTTTTTAACGGGTGAAAAGGCAAAGCCTAAGAGAGGGGACTCCCTTGAACTGCACAAGCTCAAAACCATACCCCACTCAAAATGGTACACGGCATCTCAATAATGGTCTAGATCCTGGTGGCTTTACTGTTTGAGGACCCTACCCCCATTCCCTGTTTCGCGAGTTTCATTTAACGCGGACGTAAACCACCTTGCGTAGAGGATTTCTTCAGCTAGTAGTTATTTATCTTTTCTGATTTCATCTAATTCTTCCTCACCCCCACTTTTTTTTTTTTTTTTTTTTTTTTTTTTTTTTAGTCTTCTGTCTCAGAAGCTGTGAATAATAAAGAAGAAAAAAAAAAAAAGTTCTCTCGCTTCTCTTAAATCTCATTAAACGAAAGTTTTCTTCCCCTGATCACGTGGTGGATCAGTTTATTATTTATTATTCGGATAAAATCATCAACAACAATTTTAGTGATTTATATATATATATATATATATATATATATATATATATATATATATATATATATATATATATATATAATGCTGCCATTTTATTTTATTATATTATTATATAATTTATTTTTTATTTATTTTATACTCTCACTTGTACTATACCATTATCGTGTCTGTGCCCCCCCCCTCCTTCACAGTATCTAGAGTGCTTTCTAAAGACCGATCAATGTTTGTTGTCAGTCCATTTCTTTTGCTGGAGAGGAATTACATTTAAAATGCGCAAAAAAAAAAAAAAAAAAGAAAAAAAAAAAGAAAAAAACGATTCGAGATTGAAATAAATGAATTATATATTGAATTGAAAGACGCCCGATTCGTCTTCGGTTTCACTCTCACCTCTGCCATATACTTCCCCTACCCCCCCCTCACATCCACTACACTAGTACTCTTTCATTGACAAATTGTATTGAATAGAACAAAACACACACACGCACGCGCGCAATCGTCTTTTTTGTTCATTATATGTATAATGTACATTTCTTTTTAAAACAGGTTTTTTTTTTTTTATGTTACTCTTTTAGTTGTGAGATGTGGGTAACGGGATGATACTTGATGATGCATGGTTATGAGAAGGTGCGAAAATCTCGGGATAGGGATGGTGGCAAATTTATCTTTAAACGAAACTTTCTTCTAACATTCCTCCTCTCCCCTCACGCCTTTAAAAAAAAAAAACGTTTGATTTATACAATTTACTTAGCTGGCACTGCCTGGGTATGTGTTATTCGTATCAATCAATAATACGTCCTCGACAATCAGTCTAAGAGAGTCTTGGCCATTTTTAAGTAGGGGATGACTTTGCATCTGTTGGACAAAGCTGAGCTTCCGGGTAGTCCTAGGAGGTCCATCTTCCCAGGTCGTTGCTTTCCGTCTTTCGGCTGGAGTAAGTTTATTTTATACTACTGGGGAATGCCGACGGGGCTGCTCAGGTAGTTTTTAAAATGCCAGAGTGCTCCTCCTTTGGGGACGCCGGCTTGAATCTCCCTTACCTTCCGACCTTGTGTCACATTTTCCTGCAGTGTGAAGAAAGTAAATACCTACCAGTCGAAGATACGTCATCGATAATCATTACGACAGTCAAGATTATTTTGATATTGGTGGCCTTGATTTTTGTCGCAGTGAGATATGCTTCTATGCAGTTCTAAAAATACCCACCTTCGTTTGAGAAAGGGTTAGTTTATTGCTAATCACCTGGGGAATGTCTACGGAGCTAATGAAAACGTTTTGGCGGAGTACACTTCTAATGCACTGACTTTTAACCGACTGTACCAACAAGCAGAAATTTAAATGTAATGTGAACAAATATATTGCAGCACAATTCTCCACTTAAGACGCGCTAAAAAAATTTGGCCCCTAATTATATATATAGCAAAAGTGTTAATTAGTAAAAACTTGAAGAAAGTACTCAATACTTTTGCAGAGCAAATATATTTTTTATTATCGTTTTATCTGCTTAGTTACACATGTTTCGGTTATCGAATCGCATCAACGATCCAATAACTTCATCAGACTTTACAGAAATCTGTGAAACGTAACTAAGCAGATAAAATGATAATAATATAATAATAATAATAATAATAATAATAAAATAATAATAATAATAATAATAATAAAATAATAATAATAATAACAATAATAACAATAAAACAATAATAATAATAACAATAATAATAATAAAATAATAATAATAATAATAATAATAAAATAATAATAACAATAAAATAATAACAATAATAACAATAATAATAATAATAATAAAATAATAACAATAAAATAATAATAATAATAACAATAATAATAATAATAAAATAATAATAATAATAATGTGCGTGAGGACACTTCTCAACTTATATACTTAACGAATTTTCGATCTACAGACTTGAAATTTGGTATTTAGGGTATTCAGACACTTGGGAAACTTTTTAATCAGTTTTCATCCGGAGAAAGGACTGCTAAGGGGTCAAAATTGAAAAAAATTGGTCTTTGGTACTTATCGGATTTTTATCAGTTTGTCTACTGTTTCACGACTGTGCATGCGTGTATCGTTCACATTATGCTAAGAATAGGTAGGCTTGAAAACATTTTTTAAAGATCGTGTCAACCTGGCCTAATGATTATCGTATTTGACTCACTGTCTTTAGGCTTGATTTCGATCTCAGCTCGAGTATTTTTTTTTTTTACTTACAAGAAGTGAACTGTTTAGAAACATAATACTCGCATGCACATGTCTCAGTTTCTTTCCGTTTTTTTTTCTTCATTTTATTTTAAAGGAATTTATTTTTAATCTCTTAAAAATTATTGAAGTTAATGTAACTTTATTTTATATACAATTAATTCGGCATAATATATTACAATTATCACTTGATTAATTTAAAATCTTAGTAATTTATCATAGAATTGTTAGAATTTTTCTGTCTATCGATGCCTCCGTTTAGTCTCAAGAGACAATGGACACCCCTGTAAGAATAGCTGTGCGTGTAATCGTGAAACAAGGGTTGCGTACCCCCAACCACACCTCTTCTGAATCGGCACTGCTTGGGTTCAGTAGCAAAGACAGGCCCAAAACGACTGGAAACAATGCCGAGATAAACGGAGAGCACATACAGCGCCTGGAATTCCCTAAATGGTCACCCATTAAAGTATGACCAGACTCAACGATGCTTAAGTTGTCTGTATTTGTGTGTCCAGATAAAAAAAAACAAAAAAAACTACAAAACAACCACCCACATAGTTTGCATATTCTTGATTAGCGTTGCCCTGGATGATTAATATCTAAAATTTCAAAAAACATTCATTCTCTAAAGGTCAGCTGGGCCAGGTTTCGTCAGGAAAGAGATGTCAGTTTTTCAGTGTTAGGGACTAGTTTGGAAAGCACATGTTGGCTCATTACTCGAGGAATCTATTATATAAAGGGGAATTATCTGTGTGTATGTGTGTCCAACTAGAAAGGAATGGGTACGGCGGAGGAGAGATAGAGAGAGAAGAGGTAACAAAAGAGTAGAGATGAATAGAGAGGGAGAGCTTGTGAGAGAGAAGTTTTAATAGAAATACGAGGATCGTTTCCAAAGTAGTCTCCTGTGTTTTTTTTTTTTGTTTTTTTGTAATTTAAAAGATCAAAACGTTGGAAAAACGTCACAGAATTTATTTTTTCTACATAGTCACCGTTTTGATGCCTCGATCGTAAAAGTCCGAAACGCACTATGTTACTCGCATCTCTCCCGCCGCCGTGAAATCGATGAGTTCTGCTGACATCAGTTGCATCGTGTCGTAAATGTTTAACAGCCGCCCATGAATGATGAGCATTTCAATTTTTTCTGCATGGAGGAATTCAATGATATATCTCTGCTTCTGACGCACGTTCATGACAAGGGTTTCTTTTTTTTTTTTTAATTTTTAATCTCACACCATCAATATCTGCAACAGAGAGATGAAACTTTCAGGTCATGAATGCATAAGTTCAGTCATCATAACAATGCAATTTGCAATCCCCTCTGATCCATTTGGATCGGATAAAAATAGGAGGCATTACTTTTTGAACATTCCTAGGGCAACATTGGGTAGCCTTGCTAGTATAATGCTGAAAGTAGGCCTTGGTTTATGAATGTTTAATCGGAAGATTAGAAACTTTTTTTTTTTTTTTTTCGTTAATATTAAAAAGGCACTTCTGCATTACACGGACGGCGCCATTGTGAGGGGGCGATAACTCCAATTTCTCATTGGTCAAATTACACTACAAATAAATATTTGAAAACCAAAATATTTATTGTATAAAAATGTATCAATATATAATTGTAAAAACATTTATTGAAA
This sequence comes from Euprymna scolopes, assembly GCF_053919585.1. Lineage (NCBI taxonomy): Eukaryota > Metazoa > Mollusca > Cephalopoda > Sepiida > Sepiolidae > Euprymna > Euprymna scolopes. The sequence continues at coordinate 70,339,167 of NC_136503.1, forward strand.
AGTCATTTTAATAAAACAATTTTTGAATTAAAGCGACATTAGATTTTTTCACAAAAACATTTTTTGAATTAGAGTAAAATTGTGTTTTTTCTTTTTCTTTTCGAACAATTTAATAATTTAAATGAAACCTTTTTCGAATTAAAGCGATATTAAATTTTTTTCTCCGAAACATATTTTTGAATTAAAGTAAAATTGTCACTGTAACAAAATAGTTTTAATTTTTTTTTTTTTTTTTTGTGGCATGTTTTGAAGGGTCAACAATATATTAAAGTTTTAATTTTTAAATTAATAAACAATTTGGATGGAAAGAAGCACCTCCTGGCGATAGTTTAGTGAAACGAAAAAAAAAAAAAAAAAAAAAAATGGCGCCGTCCGTGTAACGCAGAAATGCCTTAAAAAATATTACTGAAAATCAACACCGGTAATGTAACTTGGAATTCTCACTGTTTCTTTTTTCTTCGCTTTTTTTTTTTTTTTTTTTTTAATTAATTATCATAGCAATAGCAAAAGCTGTAAACAAACAGGTGCGCGCGTCGAAGTAAAAAAAAAAAAAAAAAATAATAATAAAAAGTATTTCTTAAATCTAAAGAAAAACGTCCGTTGCTTCTCTAATCTAAGACTCTAAGGCAATCCAAGTCTGTGAATTTGTAATCATTCTTAAATATTTTCTTAAAAAAATAAACAGGGAGTGACGGTTTGTGATATTTTCGGGTTTTTTTAATTTTTTTTTTTATTTCAAGTTACTTTCATAATCGTATAAAAAGTAAATCAAAGTAAAGTCTCTTGGGCAACGCCGGATAGAAACAGTTGGTGTGTGTGTGTGTGTGTGTGTGTGTGTGTGTGTGTGTGTGTGTTTGTTTTACTCGCGTCGATTTCGACGTGTGATTCCGCCACAACAACCAAGCAAGCACACACGTGATTTATTTATAGTTTTGAAGGCTTTGTGAAGAATCAACCACACGTTTTGGCACAACTGCTAATCTCAGTCGGTGTAATAGCTGCCACGGGTCAGAGCAGACAGTAGACCTCAGGTTTTACATCAGAGTTTTTCTTCTCCGAGATGCATGTTTTAGCAAAGATTGAGGGTCTGTCTATCTCTTCCAGTGGATTAAACGCCCCCTCCTCCTCAGATACCAACCTTGGACATATAAATGTATAATATATATATATATATATATATATATATATATATATATATAATTATTTATTAAATATATAATTATTACTATAATAATTTTTAATTTTTAAAAATGATTATTATTATAATAATTTTTAAATTTTACGAGAATAATGGTAATCGTATTCCGACAAAATAGACAAATAAAAATGACCAAATCAAGTTATGTGTTCATAACGTTTCGTCTTCATTTCATTCAAAGGAAGTCTTAAAATAAAGACGAAACGTTGATGAAAACATAACTTGGTTTGTTTCTTTTTATTTCTCTCTCTCTCTCTCTCTCTCTCCACTTTTCTCACTATATATATATATATATATATATATATATATATATATATATATATATATATACACACACACACACACACATGCTTACTAGATTTTCTGCGTTTTTTTTTTTTTTTAGATAGCCTTGCTAGTATAATGTTAAAAGTTTTTACCCACTTTGATGAAGATTTCGCCATCTCTCTCTCTCTCTCTCTCTCTCTCTCTCTCTCTCACACACACATGCATGCGTCTTCACCATAGTTGCATATATTTAATTCTATTTTTCGCACCTGTCTGTATTTCTTTGTCTCCACAAACATTATGTATTTTCAACATCAACCTATCTCTATCAAGTTTTGAAAATATACATGGCAATTAAGCTACACAGAATTTTCCGCGTTTCATACTCATGAGGATTCGTCAGGCTATTGCGAGGATGAAACGCGGGAAATTCTGTGTAGCTTAATTGCCATATGTATTTTTAAAACTTATTACCTAGCTCTACGTAGGTATCGAACGTTGTCGGAGTAAATACTGAGAGTATGTACATAAAATTTTTATGCAGGCACATAAAATAATATCTATCTAGGTCTCTATCCCGTGGTTTCTATCTACCTCTATTTGTATATCTATATCGGTTGAGTCTCCCTCCCCCCTCTTGCCTCTTCCCCTCTTTGTCGTTGCGAAACAATTGTTTACATTTCTTTCATCATATTTCGGATTTTTCATATCTGCATGGACACCCCACCAGCCTCAGCTCTCTTCATGTCTGTCTCTCTTTAATTTTATTTCAGCTTTTTTTTTCCTCACTCAGCCCGTCTTTTTATTTACTCTCTCTCTCTCTCGTTTTTATAGCTGTGTGTGTGTGTGTGCGCGCATCCACGATCCGTTGTTACGAGCACTATCGGTATTTGCTCCCCCTTTTGGTTTCATTTTAAAATACGCAAACTGTCATGTACGTGACGAGCAACCAGACTCCTGAAAAAAAAGAATTAAAAAAAAAAACTGCCTGGCGAATATACACGGTGAACACCGTGCAAAATAAAATACAAACAGTTGCACTTCAAAAAAGCACGGTTAGAATTTTACAAAAAGATCTCTCGGTTGGAGTGTCTAAAATAGCAGGTGAATATCTGGCATCTGGTAGGATTTCCTACCCTCAGCAAAAACAAAATGATAAAAGGTGTTTTGTACATATTCTGTACTTTAACTTTATAATTGAATTAAAAACAAAAACATGATAAAACTTGAAAATACGATTTAAAAAATAGCGCGGACCACTCTGTATAAGCACAAAAAAAAAAAAAAAAAAAAATTAGAAAGTGCACCATAGTTTGTTTGGCGACTTGTAACTTGTTCCCTTTACTTTGTTCTTTAGCCCTCATATTCCATGAGCGATTTGTCTGACAAGAGGATAGGAATTATTGCTTTCTGGGTCTTATTCTATCCGTAAAATATTTAAAGGGACGGTTAGAATCTTACAAAGATCTTTCGGTAGAAGTCTCTGAAAGAGCGGGTGAGTGAATGTCTGGTAATCAGTAGAATGCCCCATCCCAATCACACACACAAAAAGAAACTTTAAAATAAGAACAAATGAAAAAAAAAAAAAGAAATTGTAGAAATTTTTCTTGCATAACTTAAACTAAGAATATTTAGTTTTATATTATCCCTATGGTTGATATAGAAATAAAGGGTCCTAATTTTGCTATCTAATTTACGTGCGTGTTTATGGTGTTTACGAACATGCTATGTAAATATACTGAAAGAAGTTACTCATTCTCTAAATGCTCACAGGAAACCTGAAAAACTATTAGACTGTTTGAATCAACACTGAGAGAAGGGCGAGAGAAATACATAAAACAAACATTAAAAAAAAAGTGGTGCGTGATGTATTTGTCAATTACAAGTTACGTCTAATTTAAAAAAATAAAAATTGAATTTTTTTTTTTTTTTCAAAAACAACTCAATCCCAGAAGTAAATAATATTCTAGCAAGTGTGCCCTCGCCGAGATTCGGGACCCGAGCGGTCTATCATATAAATGCGAGTACACAGTCCAAACTTCGCTTTTTTGAAAAACAAATTAGAAATTATCCAAGTACGATCAACATGTAGAGTGGATGTGGTATTTTGGTGAAAGAATCTTGGGTAATGTCACGCACAAATTGTATATCCTGAGTTAGACAAGAAACCCCTGAAGGTCAAAGATTAGGTCAGCCCAATCTTTATGAAAACGATACGCAAAGTGAGAACGGTAGTCCGAATACTCCAAATAATTCCATAATTGCATTGTACTTGTTTAAAACATAAAATGTCATCTACTATATAAAGTTGTCTGTTTGTGTGTCCAGATAAAGGGTGGGGGGGGACTATACAATACAAGAACACAAATCTGATATAGTCTTTTGCACCATTGCCTCGAACAAAATAGGCACATTTTTTTTATTGTTTTGAAAGTCGACATTTAGAGTGATCTTTAATGGTATATCGTTATTCAATGACTTTTTTTTTCAGTTGCTAGAGGAAAATGAGAGAGGGAGTAATAGAGAGAGGAGAAGGCGGAGAGGGAGTGGACAAGGATAGAATATATATATATATATATATATATATATATATATATATATATATATTAGCAGGCCTCCCTGCATTGCCCAGTCGTAAAATACGTTTAAATATGATATTTTGATTAATGCAGATTTCGTATTTATTATTATTATTATTATTATTATTATTATTATTATTATTATTGGACCCAATATATAATTATGATTTAAAAAAAAAAAAAAAATGTGCGCAACTATCAAGAATCGAAACCAAAACGTTTAGTTTACGATTTACTTTTTCCTTAAACATTAATGCCTGAGCTATGAAGACATGTTTGCTGAAACAATAGCTATTACGTTACGCATGCATATTCGTAATGCCATCCTTCGACCATCACCTGGCAAATTCCATTTCTTTAATTTTCACACTTTTCGATTTTCCCCGGCTAAAACCCAAATATAAAGTTTCGCATGGGTTCGAATACTCTATATATTAAGTTTCATGCCTGTAGACCGAAAATTGACAGAAGAGTTTGGTAGGCAATATTTTTAAAACGAATATATATACGCATACATAACTATATATATAGAAAGAGGGTTGTGGTTACTATAACCTTCTTACGCAAATATAAATCATGTAGAATATCTGCATGAATATTAGACGATGATGATCCCATAAGATGATCATACCATAAGAAAATTGAAAAAAAAAAAAAAAAAAAAAAACTAATAGGGAATTAATTAAAATGAAAGTTTAAAAGAATATGTAAATTAGTTAAATCTTTTGCAGATGAATGCAATTCCACGATTCATTTATAACAAGCATGTATTTTCTTTTTAAATAAACAGAAAAAAAGGTCCGCCTTTTTTCTGGCCTTCGGACCAAGTTCAAAGTGTAGTATCTGTTCCGGCAGATACATTTTTCTTTTACAGACTTGGCCTTTTGGCCAGGATCAAAGTGTAGTATCTGTTCCGGCAGATGCTGCACTTAAGATAATTTGTACCAGTCAATGGAGGGGAAACCCTCTATACTGGGACAATTATTATTTTTGGTAACCAGAGTGCCCCCTTTTTGCCTACTTTTAGGGGAGCTGGTTTTTACCTCACATTAAAAACGGCCTTGTGCCTAATTTGCTCAGTGGGGGAGCAAATAAACACCATCTGTTCCGGCAGATGCTGCACTTAAGATAATTTGTACCAGTCAATGGAGGGGAAACCCTCTATACTGGGACAATTATTATTTTTGGTAACCAGAGTGCCCCCTTTTTGCCTACTTTTAGGGGAGCTGGTTTTAACCTCACATTAAAAACGGCCTTGTGCCTAATTTGCTCAGTGGGGGAGCAAATAAATACCATCTGTTCCGGCAGATACTGCATCCAAAAACCATTGCCCTTGACCATGTAGGGGTAACCCTATATACCAAGAAGGCCTCACTACCAGCTCTTCCTCCTCTCGGGGGAGCTGGTCCCCCTCCCCTTTCCATATTAAAAGGCCCCATACCTAAGTTGCTCTCGTGAGGAAGCAAATAAATACAATAATTAGAAAAAAGGTTTGCTCAAAGCGTAGTATCTGTTCCGATGCTATTCTTACGGTAATTTGTCTCAGTCAATGTAGGAGAAACCCTCTATACCGGGACAATTATTATTTTGGGTGCGAAATGTTGCCCCCCTTTTTTTTTTTTTTTTTTTTTTCGGGGGACTGGTTTAACCTCACATGAAAAACGACCTTGTGTCACATTTTGCTTTCATGGGAAAGCAAATAAATAGTAATAAATAGAAAAACGTGTTTTTAATATAAATATCAATATACAAAAAAACAAAAGAAAAACATACATTTATAGTATATATATATATATATATATATATATATATATATATATATATATATATATATATATATATATAAGAAGAGGGTAGAGAGCCAGAAAGAAAAGTTTTAAAGAAAAATATTACACATCTTTGAATTATATTTTATTGTCTATACTCCCACTCCACCCCGCAGGTAACACCGGATAACCACGCTAGTTTTTATATATAGATAAAATACTGCAGATCAGTTCTTTTAAATTTGGCAATTATAATCAGAAGTACGAAGTAGGTTATATTTTTCCCTGCCATCTCCATCATTGGTTTTACAGCCTCTCTCTTCTTTCTATTTCTAGAGCTTGCTCGTTGGAGTCGCCGACGTTTAACCTCGATCCCCCCCCCCTCTTTTTCACCTTAGGTAGACTTCGGATTTATTACAAACATTCTGTTCGAGAACAAATAGATGCACCGGCATGTTTCTTTTGCAACGAACTTAATTAGACCAAATATCTTTGCGTTTTTTTTTTAATTTTTTTTTTTTTTACTTTCTTTTGTCTAACTTCTTTATAGTCAGACCGGAAGTTTAATTTTGAACATTTTATTGTTTAGACCTTACAGTAATATATAATTGAATAGAAAGAAACGTGCTGATTAGCCGTCTGTGCCAGCGGTTTCTTGGTTAATGGGGGACATCAAACTCGCGGGTGTACATATCGCAATAGACCACCTGCTAAAGAAAGCATAAACATGGTATTCAAATTCAGGAGTTTGGTTTCCATAATTACCCGTCGGTATAAATGGCTAATTAACATAATTGTATCTATTATAAAAAATATATTACGCTCTTACTAACGTAGTTGAGCACTCTCTCACTATGTTTTTATATACTTTGTTTTATTTTACTTCAGTCGAAGTTCTCAGAAATCACTTGAAATCTATAGGAGATACATAGATATTCGAATGTTCCATTTAACTTCTTTATCTCTCAAACACTGAGTTAGTAAAGAAATTGAGAACAATTTTCCTCTCGCTATTTTTTCTTATATATTACTGCTTGTGTGAATTACATTACTAAATAAGCCATTATTTAGTTCGCAACGTTTTGTGATATCCTTTGTTTATTTCCAACCCCACGGACTAAATAATGGTTTAATGA
>NC_136503.1:70348612-70351112 GCF_053919585.1 Euprymna scolopes
GCACATCGCTCCAGCACAAGAGGAGGAGAAAAATAGAAAAAAAAAAAAATCCAAAGGAAATTAAAAGAAAGTGCGTGTGATCATAACGATTCGGAAAATATATACAGATAAATATTATTGTTAATGTATATAAGATATATTTATATATATACATGTATGTATGTATAATATACATTCACCTATGTGGGTCCTATACGGGGTGAAACGAACTTCCGTCTACCAGCATCAGCATCACTGCCTTTGCATCGCACACGCTCTCTGGCTACCAAACTAGTAATATTTATACGTTAACCTTATTTCATCTGGACGCATACACAGAAAAAAAAGCATCTTTATTCATACACACACACACACATATATTTATATATATTTATATATATTTATATATATATATATATATATATATATATATATATATATATATATATATAAAGTAGGATAAGTGTTCTTGTACCTACCTATGTATGCGTAGAATTACCCACACGCGTGTATACGTGGGTTATGACAGCTGGAAATTCTAAAGAACGTGACGCACTTGCTCGGAGGCTTGGGATACGCAATATTTTCATGCTATGAACAAGAACGCGATGTGTTTATTGGATAGCTTCAACATGCTAGCAAACAGCAGGAAAATAATGCCGGGTAGCACCATGTTAAAAATGATCGCTGCTGTGGTGAGTATTTTTCGTCCTCTTGGGTTCTTTCATATTTGAACACAACCTCCCCCCCACCTTATCCATCGTCCTGCAACTGACTACCATTTTTGTCCAAGACCTGTATTCACACACGCATTAAAAAAAACAAAAAAACAAAACCCGTCTTATATCTTTCCTTTATTCGCCCCCACATCGTTTATCGCGTTAAGTATTGGCACCAAGTTTAAAGATTACTTTTTGATCCTCATCGCCTCATCGGATATCTCAGCATTCATTTATACGCATTTTATATACACGTTCCGTATTATTATCTTTTAAAATTATTATTGTGCCATTTTTTTTTATATCAAGCAATTTTTGTGAATATGATGTAAAACAATGAAATTGTTTGATTATTAATGTTTATAATTGAACCACATTGTTATAAAACTATGATTTTGTTGAGATAATGTTTTAATCTCTATAAGGCAAAGGCACTTCGATCTAAATAGCTTAAAAAGATTTAAAAAAAAACCCAAACAACTTTCTATTCTTTTAAGACATAGGGATTTACTAATAATTTTACAGACAGAACTGACTTTCTATTCGACAGTTCAAATGCTTCCAAATTCTGTTCAGATTATCTAGGGTCACTAAGTTATGCTTTTGTCTTTTTTGTTTTTACTGTAAAAACATACTTTATGGTTGGCATGTTTACAGAGAAATCGAAATGCCTACTGGTGGATGTAATTTCGTAATTAAATTACTTCCTTTTTTAAAATTGGATTCTTAAAAATTGTCTTTTTTATTTTATGCCATTGTTTTTTTTTTTTGTTTTCAATAAATATTTGCTTAATAGAAAATTAAACAGACCAAAAAATAAAGTACAAGTTACGTAGAGACGAAAACCGCACATAAACAGACACACGAGGAATTGTCTTCTACTTTTATTAATATAGAAATAATATTACAAAACCGGATTTTCTTTACCATTGAATGCCTTAAAAATAGTATTTTATGTATTTTTCTTTTTATGTTAACACGTTCAGTAAGTCTATGAATAGTCTGCAGTCTGCACCGACATGGTTCCGTTTATTATTTTCAATCTTATTTCGTCGTGGCTCCCCGTGCTGTTTGTTGGAAATATTTTTTTTTCTTTTGGATTTTTGCTCTGTGCGTACAATATTGCCTACTTCGGTCTGTTTCTGGGGGTTTTTTTTTTTGTAGATAAATAACTTAGAACTAATAATTCACTCTTTTATATACTGTTTTCTTTGGGGTTTTTTCACATTTTACCATTTCTATAATTCGTCCCGATCCTTCCGCTGTCTCGTCATATTTGCGCATTTAACATCGTTTTCAGCTAGTGCTCTTAAATCAAAAAGAGCCGATATTTTGATTGATTCCTGAACCCAAAATAGATAATACTTTTTGTTCTTCTTGTTTTATCTGGCTAATTTCTCTTTTTTTTTTTTTTTTGCAAACATTATTCCATAAGCTATTAGTATTCGAAATTAGCATCGAATCCTTATTTTCGTCTATTTTTTATTTTTATTTTTTTTAAATTCGTCGTTCCTCTCTTTGAAATGCGAAATACGGTTCAGATTCTTGTACGTTTAGACGCTTGACATTACAAGACAGGAGAGTTCTATCATCATTTTATTACCACTGACAAAGGCGTTCCATGTTTTTTTTTTTCTTTTTTCGAGGTGATATGGTTTCCATCCCGATGTTATTCGATTCTCCAGATTTCAATATCCACTAGCAGGTTTCCCAGGTTTTCTTTATCCACCCCTCCTCCACACGCATTAAACACACACAAAAATAAACAAAACAAAACAAAAAAAAAAATAATGTAAATAATT
>NC_136503.1:70353612-70391112 GCF_053919585.1 Euprymna scolopes
GGATCTATGGATGTTAACTTCTGCATTTGCGCTGTCATTGGGAGGAGATAATGATGAGTCCAGACGACAAATTCTTTTTGAACAAATCTTTTTTTTTTTTTTTTTTTTTCACACACCATGGATATATATATATATTTTTTACACCCACTATGGGTATTTTTTTTTTTTTTTACACACACCATGGGTATTTTTTTTAATATTTTTACACAAGATGGGTATTTAAAAAAAATTTTTGTTTTACACAAGATGGGTATTTTTGAAATTTTTTTTACATAAAGTGGGTTTTTTTTTCTTATGCATTGAATTACACCAAGGGTTAATACACGGTGTAAAACAGACAAACAAGACTCCCCTTCCACCGCCATCTTTGATTCCCAACTAGCAATTTGTTTTTTTATATTTCATCTATCATTTTGTGTGCAGGTTGGAGGGTGGGTACCTTACTTGTCTTCCCATGAGGGCAGAGTAAGACACAAGGTCATTTCTTAATGCAAGACAGTTCCAGTGTTTCAATAAGTGTCACTCTAGATTGTGACCAAAATTAAAATTTTTTAAAAAGAAACTGACTCAATCTATACGGATCTCTCCTTCATTGACCAGGACAGAAAAGGTGAAGTGTAATCCGTTCAGAACAGATACAAGACATTGCTCCTGCGTTTATTTTATTTCAAATTTTATTGAATATGTTGGGGAATTCAATTTTGAGTAAAACTGTCGAGGTAGGCGATGATGAAATCTAAATGATGCCTAAAACGATTTAAAAAAAAATTTTTTTAACTTCTGATTTGGTTTTGAAAATTATTGCGAGTATAATAATAATTTAAATCCATCTATATTAGATTAAACTTTTTAAAAGAAAAAAAAATTGTTATTATAATTTAAAATAATAAATTATTTAAATTTGTGGAAGCGTATACAAATTTGGAGCCAGCTAAGAAGTGTATGGGATCTTTATAAAAACATGAAAAATAATAAAAACAATCCTCTTCAATATTTTATTTTTTTTAATATCCCAATTATACATTATTTTATTTGAGTATCTAATATTATCATTTATTTAATTGGAATTTATTTTAAGATAAATACATATAAAAAAACATTTTTTTTAAAACATTTTTCTCATAATTAGATTTTTATTTTATTAAAAAAAATTTTCCACACGTCTTCCTCCCGACTTCTACAGTTTATTAGTCTTCAATCCGTTTAGCCCTCTATCCACTGCTCCTTACGCTCCCTATTGACCTCCTTATTCTCCTTCTCTGATGAGATAGAATCCAACACTGCTCCATTCCCGGTTCTGAAGACATTGTTCCAAACATTCCCCCCCCCCTACACCTTTTCATCTCGGATCCTTCAAAGGTACTCCAAAAGAAGCTGTTAGGAGTGTTCCTTTTTTTTTGTTTATTTTTTTAAAAGAAAAAGAAAAAGTCTCTTACTCATGCATTCTTTCGGCAGATTAACTACCCCCCCCTCTTTCTCTTTCCCAGTATTATTCAGGGCTTTAACCAATTCCATATAATCTCAATCCCCCCCTCACGTCTCCTCCTCCTCCGTTGTCCACTTATACTTTCTCTTTCGCCAGAGTAGAATATTTTTAGCCGTGTTCTTCCCCCCCCCCCCCGGGGGGCCTCCTGCGGCTTCCTTTCGTTCATTTTCTTTTTCTGTCGTTTCTTCTATTCCGGAACTGCTTTTACTTTTGGTATTGCACACAAAGAAACGTCACTCACATAAAATCTCTCTCTCTCTCTCTCTCTCTCTCTCTCCCCCCTCTCTCTCTCCCCCTCTCTCTCTCTCTCTCTCTCCCCCTCTCTCTCTCTCTCTGGTTGTCTACTATCCTTCCTGTTCTTAATCATCCATTCATTTTTTGTGAATCATTTTCTTAGAGCACCCCCCCCTCTCGCCTAGCCGCGTTGTATTAACCTAAAACTCCCCCACTGTACGTGTATATCTTATTTATTTATTTAGACCTATCTCTCTCACATATATTTAATTTTCTTATAATTGTGTTCTAGCTGGCGATGGGGCATCCAATCGGATGCCAGGCATTCACCCGCTATCTCGTACATTCCAATTGAAAGCTCATTTTAAGACTCTAACCGACCCTTTAAGTGCAATTGATTCTACCTCTCTTGCATTTGGGTCACCAGGTTTTTGTAATTCTTTTTTCATGACTCCGTTTGTTCCTATACTTACTGAAATGATGGAGATCTTCCCAAGATTCCAGTTTCTTTTTGTTTTCATGTCGTACATAAGACCTCGTGTGTGTGTGTGTGTGTGTAATATATATATATTAGAGAGTAATATAAAGAGGAAGATTTATTTATAACATTACAGTAGAACCCTGGAATATGACGTTAATCCGTTCCGGGGTTGGTGAAATCGCCGTATGGCGGAGCCTAAGCAAAATTTTATACAGTACAGTGTATATAACACACATGTAGATAATCAAATAACATTATAAATAACACCGTAAGACGGGGCAAATATCGTAACCAGGGGTCGGAAAAACATCATATTCCACATCGTAACCGGAAAAATCCCAAGGTTCTATTGTATAATGCTCAATATCAGGGATAGCTTATATGTTGCAGTCGAAGGAATAAATTCCCATATTCTTCAGTAATTTCTATCTTAAAATTCGATTACATCCTTTACATAATGTTTATTCTGACATGGAACGTGAACAATTTATATAAAACTTATTAATTTAGCAGGATCTGTGGAAATTCCACAGAGGGACTCATTCATATGTAATATATTGATGTTGGCATTCTGTAGATGTTCAGTGTAAATGGAGATGCTCTGATATTATCGTAGCGGTTTTGTTAAAACTGCGAAAGTATTTACCTAAGCTAGCACGAACGCCCGGCAAAGCCAGGTTGTAAAGTACGCTTAAATATGATATTTTAATTCTTGCAGATTTCGTATATATTATTATAGAGTTAATGTTCTATCCATTTTTATATATTATAAAGTTGCGATTTCAAAAATAAAAAAAATATATTCATATGACTTGGGTGCATTAACTTGAGTCGAAACCGAAATAAAAAAATATATGTGTATATAATAACTTGAGTTCCTTCAGCCATAATCGAAACCAAAACTTGTGAAGAATTCTTGGTAAAATTATTTATGAAAAGAAATGGAAGTACATAACAATCTAACGACCCGGATGTAAGCGGCACAGAGAAAATAACACACATACACACACGCTATCGTATTAATATATAGATGGATTAAAAGAGGCTTATCTTAATCTTTATTATGGTCATACTGCTCTGTCTGAAAGCATATTGAGCTCTTTGTACGTGTGCACGATCTGTCTTTGTTCAGTTCTATTTCTATCTTGAAAAGTTGATATTTCACGCCATATATTTTTGATGAACTTGCCTCCTTAGGGATGCAAAATGTGTTTGATAAACTTTCTTCAGAATTTTCGTGTGCCAAATTCTTCCAAAATGAACCAAAAAAAAAAAAAAAAAAAGTCTGCGAAATGTTTGAATAATTTGTAAGAAATAATTTATTTTCTGTAGGAATATGTATCGTCTCTAAGAAGGGGGAGGCAAAGGAGTTACCTTCCGTTAACTTCGTCTTTTCCGGGATCACTAATTCTACAGCTATATCTTTCATGGCAGAACCTTTTTTTCTATTTTTAAATTTAATTATTCATTTAAAAAAAGAAATTATTTTATTATTTTTAAAAATTCTTTCTGACATTGCCAGATTTTATCGCTATTTGCACAAAGTTAGGTATGTGTGCATGTTTCTATATTTCTGTGTGTAGGATTCACTCCTAAACTTATTAACCAATCTTTATAAATTTTGCAACACAGCTTCTATGCGTAAAGGGTCAGAATATGGGGTATATTTAGTTTATTTTTATGCAGACTATGTCATTAGACATCAATTAATAAATATTCCTCAAATTTCAGTTTTTTGGGAGAATTTTAAAGCGCTTTTAGGGATTATAATATGAGCACAACACAACCTCTCATTTGAAAATTCAAATATTTCGGATTTGAATTGAATTTGATAGATTGTCATAAGATTCTCGGATTTTCGATTTTATTTTCAACTTGGTTTAATCTATATATCTATAAAAGTGAGAATGTGTGTATGTGAGGACACTTCTCAACCTATATACTCGATGAATTTTTGATCCACAGATTTGTAATTTTGGTATATAGGGTATTTAGACATGTGGAAAACTTTTTAATCAATTTTCATCCAGAAAAAAAGGGCTGCTAAGGAGTTAAAATTGAAGAATTGGTACTTGGGAATCACCGGATTTTTATCTGCTTGTCAACTGTTTCACGAATGCACATATACGGCTGTGAAACATGACAGCTTCTTTGTTAAGAATAAGTAGGTTTGCAAACACGTTTTAAAGATCATGTCAAGCTGGCCCAATGGTTATCGTACTTAATTCATTGGTTGATTTCCATCTCAGCTCGAGTATTTTCCTTTTTTGTTTTAACTTACAAGAAGTGAACTGTCCAGAAAAACAAAAAAAAACAAAACAAACATAATACTTGCATGCACAAGTTTTGGTGTCTAAATTAATTAAAATATAATATTTATGCGTATGTTACAGCCGGGAGTTATATAGTTTGTGGCAGTGGCTATTTAAACGATTAAAAAAATAAAACTTTAATAAAAAAAAAAAAGGAGTCTCACACGCACATAAGTACAGAGAGTTAAATTATAAGGATGCTGATTTCCTAAAAAGAGGAGTTAAAAAAAAATTATCAGAAAAAGAAGTTAATATTACTCACATATTCTTATATAATACCTGATTGATAAGTAACACAAAATTTTATTCTTGGTTTATTTTGTATTTTAATTTAAAAACACATCTGGAATATAAGGAAAGGTAAATAAATCTCTAAGACAATGGAGAGTATGTGTTTTCAGCTTCGGAATGTCCTCAAAATAAAAACAAGAAAAAAAAAAAACAAAAAAAAGTCAAGTACGTCCCCCCCTCTCTATTTAATATATCAACAAAGAAAAAAATTTTTTTATTTTTTTTTCATCATTATTTTAAATTTGTTTTATTCAAAGAGAGGTTATTCTGAACATGCACAATAATATAATAGAAATGTAGTTTTGGTTGAGTTCGGATTTAATTTTAAAATACATCTCGAATATGAGGAAGGGTAAATAAATCTGAAACACAATGGAGAGAAATGAACGGAAGAAAATATACCCTGGAAAAAAAAAAGAAAGAAATCTAGCAAAGGGCAAGTAACTCTTACCGAAATTATTTTACTAATAATAAAAAGCCATTATTTTTTATATATTTTTTTATTTTTATGCTGTTCTCGATATACATAATAAGTGAAAAGAACTCTAGTCTCATTCACAAGCTCCATCTTTACCCTTCCTTTTCCCCCAAATCCCTCTCTCTCTCCTATAACCATTAGTATCAAACATCCTCCCTCCCCTCAGCACAACATACACACTGACAGCCACTAATAATACTTTTAAAATTGGTAGTTTGGTCTTCTAAACTTGGTATCATGCAATGCCACTTGTGCATGCCACTTACTGTGGCTGGAAACCAACTAGGGGAGAAATGGTCTGCGGGAGACTATTTTGCTTGTCATTCCTTCTCTGTCATCCTTCACTTGCGTTTAGTCCATCAATGTTGAATGTTTCCACTGAAAAGACCAGCGTTTAATGTTTGTAATAATATGCCCCCCTTCTCTCTCTCTCTCTCTTTCTTTCTGTCTGTCTGTCTCTCTCTCTCTCTCTCTCTCTCTCTCTCTCTCTCTCTCTCTCTCATATATATATATATATATATATATATATATATATATATATCTCAGTTACCTCGGTCTTTTATCAGCTTCTCTTTCTCTCTTTTAGTATTATTAGTGAGACATGTGGAAATTCCACAGGGGACTGATTCATATGTAATATATTGATGTTGGCATTCTGTAGATATTCAGCATAAATGGTGACGCTCTGATATTATTGTAGCTATTTTGTTAAAACTACAAAAGTATGTATCCAAACTGGTAGGGACGGCCGTCGTAGCCAGGTTGTAAAATACGCTTAAATATGATATTTTAATGCTTTCAGATTTCGTATGTCCTCATAGAATTAATGTTCTATCTATTTTTTACACATTATAAAGTTGCAATTTCAAAAATAAAAAAAATATATCTATATGATTTGGGTTCATCAGCTTGAATTGAAACCGAATTCCAAACTTATATATAACTTTAGTTCCTTCAGTTATAATCGAAACTGAAACCAAAACTTATGAAGAATTCTTGATAAAATTATTTATAAAAAAATAGATTACCAAGGTGCCATCAGCTAAAATCGAAACCAAGATTTCTTGATAAAATTATGTTTTAAAAAATAGATTATTGAAGTGCCATCAGTTATAATCTAACCAAAACTTATGAAGAATTCTTGGTAAAATTATTTATGGAAGTACATAACAATTAAATGACCCGGATGTAAGCATGACAAAAAAAACACACACACACTATCACTTTAATATATAGATTATTATTATTATTATTATTAATAATAATAATAATAATAATAATAATAATATTGTGGATGAGACCTATATGGTTAGGTGAAAAGGCAGTAATGTTTGACAATGTACTGTATATACTGTGTATACTTTTTTGTAGAATGACTGACACCAATAATGAAGGCTCTTGGAGTAAGGTATCCCACTCTTAGCCATAGGTTAAAGGGACGAGTAGACTAAAAACTAACCAAGGAGAAGGAAAATTTTATAATATCACTGATCCAGGTCAAACTGGTCTACATTACGGAGAATGAATTGCACAAGATAACGTTGTAGTCAGCCGTCGGACTTTTACTCGGATTATTTTTCATCATCCAAAATAAAAGTAACAACGGAAACGTTAAGAGATCATATTTTCTATGTCTCCATAGATTACAAGAAACAAGAGACTCAATTTCTTCAGACAGAGCTTCATGATGACATTGAATAATTGTATGTTCAGTCAATGTTATATTTGTTGAGTTTGTGACAAGTTCTTTTTGACATACTCTACTCCCTCACCCCTAGACGAGAAGGTAATGTTTGGGAAGATGATCTCACTACAACAGAACAGACACAATAACTCATGTGTATGCATGCCTGTATCTGCATATAATCTATCTCTGCTTATCTCGGCATTTGTTTCCAGTCGTCCTGTGCATACACTTCACTTGTTGACTTAGGTGAGGTGTGGTTGGAGATTCCGCACCTCCTGCCACAAAAATTTCACACGCGGACACCCCTTCGTGGGTATCCATAGTCTGTCAAAGACTGTAGGAGCCCTTTTGTAAGTTTATATATAATTACTAGCCATTTTAGTTTATAAGTTTTATTAGTTTGCACATTTTTAAACTTGAGGTAGGCAACTTCTATAATATTAGTCAACTTAAAATTAGTTATCCTTTTGCTGATTTTTAGGTAATTATTTAAAAAATATTTCGAATGAGCAGTTGCCTGTGTTAGACTAGTGTTGGCTTTAGTATAATATGTCTTTGGTTTGTTAGGAGCAGCATGAGCTGTGTGTGTGTGTATATTCATATATATATATATATATGATGACGATTGCAACATCTTGTCAGACGAGTACCACTCTCTCAGACACTTCAAGTCCATAAGCCCCCAAATGACTTCCATCGCCACAGGACCATTTTAATAGACAAATGCCTGAGGGAGTATCTGTACACAGATGATGTTACAGAGTCTTAGCTTTGTACGACAGCTAAGTCTCTCTCTCTCGGTTGAAAATGTTGAGATCCAGCACCAAGCAAGAGCAAGATAGCCAGCAACAAGTTAAACTGCAGACCTCCTTAATGCGGGTACTAGTCTCCCGCTTTATGGGTTTTTAAATCAGAGATTTGCTTCTCCTAGAAAGGTTGCCTTCACCACGGCTTACGGGAGGCCTCTCCACCCCAACACACACATACATACACACAAACACACACGGTGCTAGTTGGCCGTTGACCCTGAAAAAGGGTTCATTCGCCCTTTGGAAGGTCTTGTTTTTAATCCTTCAGGGAGACTAGCCACCCTCCTCACCAAACAAGTCTGGTGGGGGAACCAGTTTAGTCACTGGTGACCCGACCATGAAGCAGGTAGTACTGGGTTACATTGTACCAGTAGCATATAACATAACATGACCTATATATATATATATATATATATATATATATATATATATATATATACACACACACACACACATGCCGCTCTTAATATATTTGCATATATATATATTTAGTTATTTATTAAATATTCAAATATTTATTGTGACATATTTCCATTCTATGGAGGCCAGGCGCGAATGAACACCCCATAATTTATTATACCATATTTCTTCCAACTGAAACATAATTATCAAAGTATACTTACGCAGATAGATATGAAAAGTCTTTATTAAAGTTTGTGCCTATTTCCATTATATGGAGGCCAGGCGCGAACGCAGACCCCACAATTTTATTATACCATCCCTATTTAAGTTAAAACATACTTATCAAAGTATCATGTACATCTATATCAAAAATACTTGTAAACGTTTTTTTTTTTAATTTAAATTTTTTTTTATTTCCATACTTTGTAGACCAGGCGCGAACGCAGACCCCACAATTTTAATGAGCCACCGTTCTGCCAGATCAAACATACCCATTCCTGTGTCTTGATACATCTTCTATCATTATATGTAATCAGTTTTTTTTTTTAAATAGTCAACCATATAGGAGCCTATTCGTGACCACACACACACACACACACACACACACACACACACACACGCACACACATTCAGCTTTATATTATATAGTTTATTCGAAGGTAATTCTTGGCCTGAAGACGTAATCTCCCCAATAACGGGTGATTACAGAAACATGTGTGCATATATGTAGCCATCAATGTTTGTATAAATAAATTTAATATATATACATATGTATGTATGTGTGTATGTATAAATACATATTTATATATAAAAATAAAGAGTTCGCATCTTCATCAAGATCAGACATTACAAAGCGAGCAGGCCACCGCAGCTGCGTACGTATAAGCAGTAGTATTTTATTGATGGCCGATCTGTCTTGCTTGCTAGAATTGTGAATACTCTGCATGACAAACATTCCTTCACTCAGCCTCTGTCTTGAGTTGCGATAGACGACAACATTTTCTTGATCGCTTCTCTACTAGTTCAGTAAATTAAGGTGTGCTCAAAAATTATTCACACAGATTTTACTCAGAAAGGAATGAGTGACAAAAAGAAAACAAAAACTGGTTTTCCAAATATAAGGCAGAGTGAATGTTTTTATTAAGATGCAAATAAACAGTAAATAAAACATTTTTTTTTTAATTTTTGGAGTACTGGCGGAGTCAAAATAATAGATGTGTTCAAATAATATTCAATCTGAAATTTTACTGACCCAGATAAAAAATGAACCTTTTTTTTTTTTTTTTGTTAGAATCAAAATGTTTAAAAAGAAGTACGCAGGTTTAATTTTATTTGTTAAAATACAAATAATCAATGAATGATACCGTTTTTTTTTTCTTTTTTCTTCTTTAATTTCGTTTGTTGAAACTTGATCAATATTTTTTAATTCTTTTTTTTTTTTTACAAGAGTCATCGCTTATCAAAGCCCGAAAGCCATAAGCTTAATAAGTGTAAGGTAATTAATGATCGGTAGTGCTGGAAATTTGGTAGAATTTGATTAAGAGCACGGGGGCTCAACAAAAACATGTTTATGTTCAAAAAGTACGCAGATTGAACATTTAAAAAAAAAAAAAAAAAAAAAAATCTGAACACGAAGTGTGTTCAGAACGAATCCTTATTTAATCATGATATAAGTAAACACTGGATGAGACTTCATTATTTTCTGTTTGCTTTGAAAAACGTTACCTCTGCTCGAAAAGTATTCAGCATGACCACTTATTTATTAAGATATAAATAAAGCTGTGAATATAACGGTTTTCCACTCTCAGAATTTGAGATGTGTTCAAAAAGTACCCATACTCCAGTTTTACTGACCAAAACAATGTCTGGAGGAACAGTTTTCAAAATGTATGCAGACAGAATAAATCTCTACTCTAATATAAAAGTCACTGTGTGTGTGTGTGTTCCTCATAGGTTCCGAAACGACTGAGGCTATGTTTTTGCAAAATTTGTTTTTGCAGAAATTCATCCGATAAGTCTCAAAACTCGAAAAAAATCCAATCCTAAAAATAGTCTCTCTTTCCTATAGATAAAAAAAGAAGAATTTTTACTAGGGAATATTTTGTTACACTGGCCAATAAATCATTTTTTAACCCCCCCCCCCAAAAAAAAACCCCAGAATTATTGACATCTGGTGATGTAGGTTAAATGATCACCTTGTTCAAGTCCAAGTGTACCTCATCATTTTATTTTGATTTTTTCTTATTATTGATCTCGATTTATGATAAAAGAAGAGGTGCCATTTAAAATCGCCGCAAATTATTCCTCATTTGCATATTTTAAAACTAAACATTAATCAGAAGTGACTTTTCCTGGCCATTCATCGTCAAACCCAAATATCAGCTGACATGATATCGTAAACAAACACAGACTGAATTTCATGAATGACATTATCATTATTATTTTTATTTATTTATTTATTTGCAAATTAGTCCACCAGGCAAATTATACCTCATAATATATAATAATCAATAGAGGATTAATTCTATAATAATACATACGCAATCTGCATAAGTTAAAAAAAAATGTTTAAGCGCATTGTATGACTGGGCAATGCCGGGCATCCAGCTAATAAACAATAGATGAAGCTTTTTTGCTTTGAAAAACATAAAATACCATGATTCAAAACCTGACCCGACGATCACATGCAAATATGATCAGCCCCTAAGCACCATATCCATTGAGCTAACAAGCATGCCACTATCCGTAGAAGAAATTATAGCTTTTTATATATGTTCTTTCTTTGTTTACACATATTTTTCCACATTTTGAGTCACCTATAGAAGTGTATTCCTTCCAGAAGATCATTATTTTACACTAAGTAGAATAAATAAACAAATAGTAGGCATATGTATATACATAAAATATAGTCATCCACAGTCAGCTAGTTCGTTTTTTAAGCCACATCAGTGTGGTTAGGATATAGTGAGCGTAACCATGCAAGCTTTGATACTGATATATTGTTCTGATCTCAAAAACTATCCAAACAAGGATGTAATTAGCGAACCTGAAATTAATTTAAAGTTTTTTATTATCATTTTTTAATTTTAGGTATTTAAAAGAAGCATTTCTTTATTTGGTGTTTATTTTATTTACCTCCTTTTTATGAGGGTTCTGGATATGACCTTAAACTATATCCAGTGGTGAGGTCCTAGCTTTGGGGAGTGTGGAGCCACTCTTTAATTGCCATTGCTCCCAGGTCCACTCTGACCCGGAGTGGTAGTACCTGTTGGGGTCCCAACTATGGGTTAAATAGAAACCGACTTGAAAACAAATGTATTCTATTAAAAAATTTTTCTTCAAAATCTTTGGATTCGGCATTAAATAACCTGAAATGGGTTGATATGCCGTAAAACAACCAAACCAACAACCAACCTTTTTATGAGGTTGGACACAAGGTCAAGTGTGAGTTTGATGAAAGTATTTTTGTGGGATGAAACTGGATTTGAATTTGTCACTCTTTGGATTTCAGTCGTCAACCATTTAGCCAGCATCACCTCCAAAGCAGTGTTTATCCAGAAATTGGGCAATTGCAGTTGAATGAAATATTAATCTTAAATAAATACTGATTTATTTAAAAGGTATTTAATGTATTTTTTGGCAAAATGTTTTTTCAATTATATTTCACTCTTTGCCTATACCAATCGTTTTTGCTTAGACTCTCAATGTTTTTTTAAAATATAACAACAAAACATATAAAGGAATAACGGTATAGCTACATTCGAAGATCCAAATCTTTATTTTTCTTACCAAACAGCTCTTTCAGCATATTAAAATTTCGGTACATGTTTTACAGATCCGTTTCGTTATGGAGAAACAATTGCTTTATTATTATGTCAATACTGAATCTTCTCGTGCATATACTCAGCAGAAGAAACAGAACATTTTGTTTAGAAAGAAAAAAAGAAATATGACAATATAATGCCAGAGAAAAGGATAAAAGAAAATTCATAGAATACCCAGCATTGCTTATTTATTTAGCTAGCCATCTTGAAACATACAATATTATATCTATCTACTATAAAAGGAACTTTGTCTGTGTATGTGTCTGAGTTCATTCCCTATGGACTCGAACATGGTTGGGCCGATTTTTATGAAATTTCACACAAAGGGACTTTGTGTTCTTGAATAGGTTTTGTATCGAAATGTTTTTGATGAGTATCGACAGTAGACATAATCCAATGAAAGAAGGAACAGGCGATTTTGACCAAAGTTAACACCTTACACAAGTACATTTGAGAAGATTTATTACCTCACAAGCCAAAAGGCCTAACATATTAAATCAACGGTAGGTTCTTTGATATGACAGGGGCACATTCGAAATGAATATTTCTGTTTAGAGTCCAACTGAAACAGGATACTTGACTTTTGCATTTTTAACTTAAATTCAAGCCATTGTATATAAAACATAATTTTATAAAATCAACAGTAAGTTCTCTACAGTGCAATGTAGACTACAATGTATTGTGGACGGTCACTGCAGGGAGACATGTGAAGCTTCCTCCGAATGCACCGTGGTGAGTCCCCAACTAGAGGAGGTAATCAATTGATTTGATTGAAAAAGGGGGGGGGGTCACTGATTTTGATGATAATGAAAATATGACTGTCAAACATTCTTTAATCATCATTCAATCCCAGGCAATGTCGGGTATCCCTGCTAGTGTGTATATATATATATATATATATATATATATATATATATATATTTTTACAAAAGCAAGTATATACATTTATAGAAGGCCATTATGATATGAGAATATATCGGATATAAGTGGGGTTGAAAGCAAAAGAAAAATGAGTTTTTCTCTTTTTTTATTTATTATGATGATAAAATAATTATTACAAATTTTACTTGCCTTCAGTTTCATTTGATGGAGAAGTCTGTATGGCATAATATTTCGGAAAACCCCCTTCATCAGATGAATGCTCAACCCTGTTCTTGAAATGTGTGGATGACGGCTCGTACGAGAATGTATTTCTCTTTGCAACTTCGGGATCAATTTTCAATTTGGGCAACCAGAAGAAGTTTCACAGACTAAATGTTCCAGTGATTAGAGCGGATGTCATAAAAAGGCTTCTCTAGACAGTGGCAAGTAAAATATGTGTCCATTGGACGATTTAATGGATAGGGTGTAGAGACTGCTGTGACCTTACTGAACTCTGTAAGCAGCATTACATTGTAAACATTGAAATCCTCTTAAAATAAAATACAAACAATAGTCGTATATTTCTTATGCCATGATTTATTATATATGTTAGCTTGCATTGTTTGAATGAATAGATCTACCTCATGTATACATCCATTTCTCTCTCATTTATTTATGCTCCATGCACATCTTTACTTATTTTACTGGACGTCCGTAGGAATCACTACTTATTTTTATTGTAGGAATTCCTATGTATTTTATTGTACCTCTATAGAAATCTCTGTATTTTATTGTACCTCCATAGAAATCTCTATGTATTTTATTGTACCTCCATAGAAATCTCTATGTATTTTATTGTACCTCCATAGAAATCTCTATGTATTTTATTGTACCTCCATAGAAATCTCTGTATTTTATTGTACCTCCATAGAAATCTCTATGTATTTTATTGTACCTCCATAGAAATCTCTATGTATTTTATTGTACCTCCATAGAAATCTCTGTATTTTATTGTACCTCCATAGAAATCTCTGTATTTTATTGTACCTCCATAGAAATCTCTGTATTTTATTGTACCTCCATAGAAATCTCTGTATTTTATTGTACCTCCATAGAAATCTCTGTATTTTATTGTACCTCCATAGAAATCTCTGTATTTTATTGTACCTCCATAGAAATCTCTGTATTTTATTGTACCTCCATAGAAATCTCTATGTATTTTATTGTACCTCCATAGAAATCTCTATGTATTTTATTGTACCTCCATAGAAATCTCTATGTATTTTATTGTACCGCTATAGAAATCTCTATGTATTTTATTGTACCTCCATAGAAATCTCTATGTATTTTATTGTACCGCTATAGAAATCTCTATGTATTTTATTGTACCTCCATAGAAATCTCTATGTATTTTATTGTACCGCTATAGAAATCTCTATGTATTTTATTGTACCTCCATAGAAATCTCTATGTATTTTATTGTACCTCCATAGAAATCTCTGTATTTTATTGTACCTCCATAGAAATCTCTGTATTTTATTGTACCTCCATAGAAATCTCTGTATTTTATTGTACCTCCATAGAAATCTCTGTATTTTATTGTACCTCCATAGAAATCTCTGTATTTTATTGTACCTCCATAGAAATCTCTATTTTATTTTATTGTACCTCCATAGAAATCTCTATTTTATTTTATTGTACCTCCATAGAAATCTCTATTTTATTTTATTGTACCTCCATAGAAATCTCTATTTTATTTTATTGTACCTCCATAGAAATCTCTATTTTATTTTATTGTACCTCCATAGAAATCTCTATTTTATTTTATTGTACCTCCATAGAAATCTCTATTTTATTTTATTGTACCTCCATAGAAATCTCTATTTTATTTTATTGTACCTCCATAGAAATCTCTATTTTATTTTATTGTACCTCCATAGAAATCTCTATTTTATTTTTTATCCTTATTGACATCATTACTTTATTTGTACGTCTCCCCACTCTTGGGTATCGCTACTTTATTTATTTTATTTTATTTTTTACATGCAGATATCTTCAGCTTATTTATGGGCATCTCTGCTTTATTTGCGCCCATCAGAGGTTGTGCAAAGTGGTTTAAAAAAATCATTTTGCTTCCACACAGATTCCCGTAAAAAGAACATTTTTTTTTACTGATTTCGATCGATTCTACACCTCTGAAAAATATCGATAAATTTATATGGAAACGACGCGACATAAATACTGTTTTTTTTTTTTTTTTTTTTTGTAAAGTTTCTAGAGAAATGAATCGAAACACGAAAACATTTTCACTTTTTTAAAACTCTTTTGCTTTTGTAACTTATTATTGTGAATGTGTCTTACATTTTATTTGTTTCAACCAAATATTGGATCTTCTTCTAGGCTGCATTAATTCTTAAAAAAAAAAAAAAAAAAAAAAACTGATTCCTTGGTTTTAAGAACTATTGAATTTGAATGATGGAAGGAAAATTTCATTTCTTGTTTCCATTTCAAAATCAATTGGATACTCTGCATGCTGGTCTGATTTTGAATTGCCGTAAGTTGACCTGTTCAATGCAGATGGATCTCTATCGATTAGCCAAGCAGTCAAAGATACGATTTATAGATGAATAAGAATTTGGGGCTTGGGGAATTGGTGGATCAATCGATCACAATGGTTTTATTAAATTTCCATCACTCGTTTCAGAGTCTCTTCCAACTAAAAATAACCTCTTCTCTCGATTGTATCTAAGGGGTATCAAGTAGACTGACCGAGTAGGGGTGGGACGTTTAATTATCTTGTTTTGTTTTTAAATCGATTTACTGAAAATCATAGACTGATAAAGGGATTTATTTCTAGAGATTTGTAGCGATTGTTATACTAAATGTGAGTTAATCAACGGTTGTTTCCCTACAACTCTTTTTCCTATACACTTTAACACAAAATATATGCTATAAGTTCTAAGATTGAGTTATGTTTGAAAAATATTTTGTTCTAATTATTCATAGCTGATGGTAAGCTGAACCCGCCCACCCCCCCCCCCGCTCTCTCTCTCTCTCTCTCTCTCTCTCTCTGCTATTTATTTTATAAGTATTTTTCTTTTGCCCAATATCACATTGGGTTGATTCAATCACTCTCTAATATTTTCTAGGTCTTTGTGAGCATTTAGGGAAACACTGACTCTTTTCTTCATAGTCATCATCTAATTTGCATGTGTGTCTGTACACACCATAAACACATAGGTAAATTAGATGGCAAAATAAGTCTCTTTACTTCTATATAAGAAAAAAATGAATAATAATAATTCTTCTATATAATAATAATAATAATAATAATTTTTACTTACGAACGCATGTCTGATTAGTTTATTAATTTTCACAGGAAATCAAACTAGAATCTATCCTAATAGTCGGTGTAACCCAATGGTTTCCTATAATTTCCAATGTGGAAAGCATATTTCTCGACATTTTGTGTTATTTTATGTGTTTGTTTGTCACATAACTAGTATAATGGATACTGTTGTGGACTCTGGAATAAGCTAGACCGAGATCAAATTCTCTCAAATCTTTTACGTTCAATTACAGATTAATTCCCCTGGGGAAAGGTATGAATACACAAATTTCTTCCTTCTGTGTTCAATGAATCGTATAAAATTAGCCTGTTACAATCGGTACTGTTTCGGCATTAAACGATCTTAAAATAGTTGATATACTGTGAAATGAACAAACCATACCAGTCATCATCATCATCATCATCATCATCATTGGGTTATCGTTCGTTTTACATGCTGTCATGCGTTAGATTGATTTTAGAAATTGACTTCCAAAGTAAGCTATCTCTGGATGAGTCTTTATTTATCCATCTTCCTCTTTAGCCTATCCTTATCATTTACTCCAATGTTTTCCTTGGCCTTTCCCGATCAGCTGACCCTCATACTTTAACTGATCTACAAGTATAAACCCAAGCACTTTAATCGCCCCTTTTTTTTTTTTCATGATGATGACAATAATAATAACTACTTTAATTATCATCATCGGTTTGACATTTGTTTTACATGCATCGTATTGCTTTTAGAAATTGACTTCCAAACTTCTATCTGGTCAAGCTTCTTTGAAAGCCATTTCCTTATAATTACGGTAATATTTTTATTGGCTGGATGTCCTACTTTGCATCAAACAAGTGAAGTGATTGGGACCAGTGATCTTTATTATTAAAACCCCATCATGTAGGTGATTGCCCACTAGTGCTAAAGAACTTTTGACCTGCCTTCAGTCGATGAATCGTTTTCCAACGGTTATACTTTTGTCATGAAATAACTTTTCTTTTTTTTTCTTTTTTTTTTTTTAATCCTGCAATGACATATTTTTCTGACGAAATTTAAACAAGTGCTCATAAAAAAAGCAACAAAATCTTGTGACGCAAAAGTTACCCTCGTAAATGAAAAAAGCCTAGGTCAGTTTAACCTATTGTGATTTCTCAACTTTGATCGTAGGCATGACAACTATAAGAATGGAAAGGTTTCAGGTTTTATTTTTGTTAAATATTCACATATGTTTAAAAAGATTTTTGCTATTTGTTTTTGACTAGCCTGGGTGCCCAGTGTTGCCCATGTGTGTCGAGGAGTGTAAGGGGGTTAGTTGAGCAACCAAATCTGTAAAAAAAAAATTTTTTTAAAATGAATTAAAACAACTAAAAATAGCAGCGAGTACCCATGCAAGCGCAAAAAAAAAAAAAGAATTAGTAGTAGGTGGGCTAGAACCTGTAATGCACAAGAGAAAAAGGAGGTGAAAAAAGCAAACGGTCTTATCGATGCGCCCACTGCAGTTGTGACGTCACACCCGTGTGTGGGGGTGGTGGTAGATCAAAAAAGAAGGCTCGAATAAAAAAACGAATAAAAAAAAAAAACAGCTTTGAGGTTAGTCTAATGACATACCATGAGGCTAGGGATCCAGGGACTTTTGAGAAGTCGAAAATAAGCGTTTAAAAATTGAAGGTGGTTTTTCTAGGTCAAATCTTATACCAAAGCAACAGCAGCAAATGAATTCACAGCGCGAATTTTGTTTTAATTGTAAGATAAAAGTGGCCAAAATAAAATATATTTACGACCACGTTTCGTAAGTGTGAGATATTATGATCTGTGTAGCATATAAAAAGTTATAAGAATGAGCAAGCAAGCCGAGAAGCATCCAGAAAAAAGCCTTTGGCGGACATACAGAAAAATGCACACACACACATTTTCTCTTTTATATATTAGACTAGCGGGGGGTACCCGGCGATGCCCGGGTGTCTTGAGGTAAATCAAAACTCCGGGGGGGGTGTTAAGTAATAATAAAAAAAAATGTTTTGGTAGGTGAGTATGAGAATCGAACCCTTGAGTTGGAAATTAATGTGTGAAAAAAAAAACTGTGCGATGTTACCATTGGGCCACCGCGACATACAGCATAGACATGTTTGAATTTATTTATCTAACTATAAAAACAGGCGTGCGTAATAAAAGTTAACTTTGCTGCTTCCATTTGACCTAATTAAAAAGGTCAAATAGAAGTCACGCAGCATAAACGTCTGAGTTTGTCTGGACGTTTTTTCCCCCGGCGCAATGCCGCCCGTTTAAGTTTAGTTTCACTGTATTTATACTAAAAAGCCCAATCAACATGCGAGAAGCCAAAATAGCAATAATTTTGTAAAAATCGACGTAAATAAATCTATACACTATGCGCTTTCCTAATTCCTAGATATTATTATATAGGACCTATATACACAGTTTTAAGCGATAGTAGCGACCCCGGGAGCGTGTGCTCGAAAAGCCTTTTAAAGACATACACGAAATGGTCACACACATTTTGCCTTTTATATATATAGAAGATAAGTGTTTATAATTTGTGTATTCATTTTTTTTTTTTTTTTTTTTTTTTTTTTTTTTTTTTGCAGATTTTCATCTACATCTTCATAGCTGTTGTTGTTTCACTACGTTTCGGTCAACACATCCTCTGACTGGTGAGTCTATTGAAGGCAGTAATTACTGAGGCTACAGTTACAAGATCTAGCATTCCTATCCTCTTGCAGTTAACCACCTGTAGAAGGGAAGAGGATGAGTTGGTTGAAACGCAATGAAACAACAACAACAACAACAACTATGAAGATGAGGATAACAGTCCACAAAAGAATGAATGCATAAATGTTGTTTTATTTTGATTTATTGCACGTTTTTTTGATTTCATAAATAATAGGTTAATAATAAGTAAAGAAAAAAATGTTTAAGCCATGCAGAGGCAAGAATATGCACATACACATGAGAAGTGGCACACAGTTTTAAGAAATGTAGAGATAAATGTTATTTATAAATAAAACTGTTATTAGTTCCCTAGTGACCTAAAGTAGACCCGGAGAAGATTTAAACAGTGTCTTGAAATTAAAAACAAAAAAATGACTCTTATTGAAATTTAATTAAATTTTCTTTCAACATATTGATTCCTGTAAAAGCCAAACAAAGAAAAAAACTTATATATATATATATATATATATATATATAATATATATATATATATATATATATATATATGGTGGGCCAAAATAAGGGTCCTATCTTTAAATTTGAATAACTTCCACAAAATAAAAGTTAAACTCACCAAACTTTATGTGTGTGTAGACTGACTCTTCCGAGATTTTTTTTGAAATAAACAAAACAAATTTTGGCCGAAAAACACTTCTTAAAACTTACATGAATTTATGAATTTTTAAAAATAGGACCCTTATTTTGGCCCACCCTGTGTATATATATATATATATATATATATATATATATATATATATATATATATGTTTTGTATGCGATAAACATATATACTAATGCGCAGATATTTATATAAGAATATATTTTTATATATATATTTTTGTTATTTTTTTACTGATAACTTTATTACTGCTATTAGTTTGCTCCCCTAAGCCTTGGAAAGTTGCCTCCCATTACATACGCATGAATTTCCTCCCTCTACATATGCATTATAGCTGTACATTTTGGGACACATACAAACGAAATATATGCCTGAATAACTAATGTATACACACTCTAGAAGAATGCCCGTCCTGGGATGGGTAAAATGAATTCTCCTGAACAGAAGTTTTGCACCCAATTTTATGTCCCATTATGAAAATAAATATCAAGATAAATGGCACTAAACCTTATGTCTAGAATCCTTATTCAAATACTAATCAAAATCCATTATATGATTTTGATTCTAGAGAATGTCTAAAATTTAAGGCTGAAGCTTAAGAGATCTTAAGAAGAAATCAAAATTAAAGGAATCTTGATTACTTATTCTCTAATGACTATGGATCAAATTTATTGTAAATGACATATTTGAATGTTAGAATTATTATGCTCGCGAAAAACACTTCAAAATACTCTAAAGAAAGTGAAATGTCACCACATTTCGGCCAACCCATCCTCTGATTGGATAAATTGGCCAAAAAGGTGGTGAGACAACTATGGAAGGCAGTAATTATTGGGGATAAGTTACAAAACTCAGCATTCCTACCCTGTTGCAGTTAATCATCTGAAAAGGGCCAGAGGATGTCTAATACATTTTGTTAACAATTTTACAAAAAATGGAGGTGTCTGAATTTTCATGAAGGACTTCCATCTTTTTTACCCCTTTTGCAAACTAAATATAGCTCACATTTGATCAGTTAACGCACATGCGTGTATGTGTATACTTACCTACTTCATCATATCGAAATATTTTGTTAAAGTAAAATATTTTCTAAGATTAGACAATAGAAGCAAAAGGTTTTCTTCAATTCTTAATAAATTCTAGATTGTTTGAATTGTGCCGATTTCATGACTAGATTTAGTTAAAAAAAAAAAACAAAAAAACAAAACAAGATACAACAAAAACGTTTTTCCTTTGTTCAATGTTAAGTATTTCTTTTCAGTCTCACTTAAATTGGTTTTAATTAAAACTGTTTAAATACAATACCACCACTACCACCCTGAAAAAAAAAAAAAATCAGAATTTAAACAAAAATCCAAAGAAGAGCAAAGGATCCAGCTCAACCGCCTCCTCCTCCTCCTCCTCCATCCCAGATTCAGAAAGCAAGTCTGAACACAAATGTTCTTTTACAGATTAGATGCATTTTGTTTGCTTGTGGGTGTGAGTGTGTAGATAGTCATTTCGGTTTCATGTTTTTTTTTCTTCAACCTTTTGTGTGTGTGTGTGTGGGGGGGTTCACTCTGAAGCCATTTTTATTGCATTTTTTTTTTTCATTCGCATGTATGTGAGTGTGTGGGCATGCACGAATGTGTTTTGCTACTGATTCATTTTGCTTGTATGAACGAAATGCTTTCTCTTTCTGCTTGTTGCCATACATTTGTAGCACAAACCGTATTTCCCGAGAATGTCTTAGGTACATGGATAGAGATGTGTATACATCTTATCTCTCTCTCTCTCACCCACCCACACACACACATATATATATATATATATATATATATATACACACACACAACAGATTTAAGGTATTCAAGAGTGATAACTAATGAATTTAGCAAGGTTAGTATAAGAAAAGTAAGATATATTTTTATTAATATAAACAAATTTACATGGTCGCGACACTGGTCATGCTAATGTTTTGGACAAATGGTCGGTTAAAACCAGAAGTCTTCATCAGGTGATTTAATAAATGGTTGCTTTCCACAG
Source organism: Euprymna scolopes (assembly GCF_053919585.1). Taxonomy (NCBI): domain Eukaryota; kingdom Metazoa; phylum Mollusca; class Cephalopoda; order Sepiida; family Sepiolidae; genus Euprymna; species Euprymna scolopes. Next base: position 70,375,172 of record NC_136503.1, read on the forward strand.
AAGAAACTAGTCATATATATATATATATAAGAGGTTTTGGGTCTTATATATATGAGGGGATCCAAGAAGAATTAGAAGGTTCTTTAAATCAGTGGTTCTCAACCGGGTCCACATGGACCCTAGGGGTCTATGGAATATTTCTGGGGGTCCACAGGCAAAACATAACAAAATTATCATAATTATTATAGTTGTTGCAGAATACTTTATTTGCATTAAATTAGTTTTCATTTGAAAATAAAGCTTAATTATATATTTCTTTGATTATTAAAACCTCAAAATTTATATTAGTGAAAAATAGAAGATTGTCTTATGACCAATAGTTATGAAGGGGTCCACCAAGATAAAACGAAGGGAAAAGGTGTTCATGAGTAAAACAAAAAAAAATGGTTGAGAACCACTGCTTTAAATGGAGACTTATCGGAATGATACAAAACTCAACCTGTATGGTGGAGCTTAGATATAGAAGGAAAAAATTGACAATATCTAGCACTTCTCCTCCTCTTCTGATGAAAAGCAATAGACTTCGAAATACCTAGGTTTAAGGAGCATTTATATCTCTTATCCCTATTCATATAATTCCCTTATTTAATTGATGGTTCAATCGGTATGCACTAGTACATATTTTTGTTTTGTCAATTTTTCCATATAAATAAATATATATTATAGGCAATTTCTGTGTACATACTTTAGTTGTAATCATTTCTAGTTTCTTAATGGGTTTCTTGTTTCTGGCAAGAAATGGTGGCTATAACTGCCATAATTGCTTTTTACCCAAGTACTTTCTGATCCACCCAGATCCATCTTTAGGAGTGGTTATCAGTAACGGTGCTAGGATATTTATAGAGGTGAATTTTTTTCTTTGAATATTAGAAAGGATCAGATCTAGTGTATGTTGACAGAAATTGCCTGCAATATTATTAAAGGAGGAATTTTGACCTCCCTCTCTCTTTATCGCTGTCTCTCTCTCTCTCTCTCTCTCTCTCTCTCTCTCTCTCTATATATATATATATATATATATATATATATATATATACACATAGAGAGAGAGAGAGAGAGAGAGAGAGAGAGAGAGAGAGAGAGAGGGGGGAAGAGAGATAGATCGCCATTTAATTAAGATTATATATATATATATATATATATACACACACCATATGCCTGACAAATTTCTTTGGAAAAGAAAGACAAGCGTTTCTATATATCTCACTTGCCATAAGTATGTTTCTATACTACCACTAAGCCGTACTCATGTATTGAACACTATTGAAATAAATACTAAAACAAAAAAATGTTTTTGTGTTTCACTCTGAAGCACTTTCTATTGCATTTTGCATTTGTGTGTGTGCATGCATGCATTTTCAGAGTGATTCATTCCGCTTGTATGAACAAAATGCTTTCTCTGTCTGTTACACAAGCATCGTTTCTTAAGAAAGACTTATGCAGGCGTGTAGGAGTATCTATACGTATATCTATCTTTTACTCTCTCTCTCCTCTATCTATCTCTGTCCTCTTTATGCCATCGTCTCTCTTTCGCTCTCTATCGCTCTCTCTCTCTCTCTCTATATATATATATATATATATATATATATATAGAGAGAGAGGGGGGGGATGAAAAAGAAACCAACCAAGTTATATGTCCAGCAACGTTTCGTCTTTATTACAAGACCTCTTCTGGATGAATAAGTTGAAGAAAATAAAATATTTGAAAATATGTTCATTGTATTGGTATTTTATTTTCAATTTATTCATCCAGAAGAAGGCTTACAATAAAGACGAAATGTTGATAGACGTACAGCTTGGTTTGTTCCTTTTTCATCTCTCTATTTCGTTAGAATACTATTTCCATTATTCTCATCATATATATATATATATATATATATATATTTTAATTTTCTTCCTTTGAAGATTGTAACGCTGGGTATGGGGCAGCCAAACCAGCTGCCAACATTGCCCCGCTTTTCATTGAAACCAACCGAGAGCTCATTTTAGTATCCTCGCCGTTCCCTTAAGTGCAATTGTCTGGATCTCTTTTGCACTTGGTTCACCAGGAATATTAGTTAGGTTCTTCTTCATAATCCTTGTGGCACCTATAATAACTGGCATGATTGATATCTCCTTATGATTCCAGTTTCTTTTCATATCATACATGAGACCTTGATATTTGGTCTGTTTCTCTCTTTCGGCTCTGTTCAGACCGCCATCATTAGGAACACTCACTTATATGCACCGTTGAGTGTCATGTCAAACCACTTGTAGATTTACATACCAGTCCACAGATATTACAACAATACTTGAGTTGGCTGGGCGGCAGCACATCCTCATAAATTTGTCGCTCTTGTCTAACCTTGTGTCACTTCACCAAGCCAGCTTTACACAAAATATATCTGGCACAGATTGTATATCTCAGTTCTTGTTAAAAGTCGGCAGGAACGGCAGATTCTTCCTGCTTTCTGAGAGAACGTTTCAACAGCGCATGCTTAACATGCTTTTCCTCAAACTTTTTGCATCCTTGAATGATTAAATTGCCCCACTTGTTTCGATCCACAGTTTTAATTTCCCTATGATTGACATCGATTTCCATCAGCTTAAAGTTGTTTCTCAGTGCATCCTTAAACTTTTTTTTATAGGTTTATGTTTCAGTCGCTTTCACCATACACCATTTCCCATGCTCTGTCTATCAGTGACTATCATGCTTCTTCTTTTTTAACTTATCTTTCCTCCTCTTCACTTTTTCTTTCTCCGTTTCTCTTTTGGCTGTTTAGTCATTTCGGATTTGTTTTTCACTATGTTCCCTCTATCTTCTCTCATTTATGCTTGGATTTCTCTTTTATATATATATATCCCTCCACCCTTGTCATCTCTGTTTAATAAACCCCCTTCCTTTCATTATTACTTTGACCCCCCCCCCCAGCCTTTTCTTAATTTTCTTTTTTTTTTTTTACTTTTTATTCATTTAAGATATTTTATGTTTATCTCTATCCCCCCTCTCTCTCTCTCTCTCTCTATATATATATATATATATATATATATATATATATATATATATATATATATATATATATATATATATATATATATACTGTGTCAGTCGCTTTATTGCAGATTAGTAAAATATCAATGTTTCACTAAATATACGTCACAACAAAATGAAAATTATATCATCAAATCACTCCTTTAAGGTTAGTTATTTCCAAAAAATGTTAAAGGACTTCCGACTGATGCTCAGTATTTTATGGATGATCCTGTCTTATCATGCTGGGTGAATTCTCAAGTTTCATATCAGCACAACCTTCCCAATACATGGATGCCCCAATGAAAATTAGCCTCACATCCTATACATTGTTACAGTTTACTATGTACTATATCCACATATCAATGCACACACACACACACACACACACACACACACACACACACACACACACACAATTATATTGTTCAGGATAGGTGCTAGTCTAGCCACACTGAAGAGCCGTGATACAGTGAAACAGTCTGTAGATGACACATACTGTATATATTAAATGTAAGACAATAAAATGAATATAGGTATATATGAAGTTTTGACAGTTCAATAAGGAGAAACATCATAGAAATATTGTCCTTCCAGCATCTTGGACTCTTCCCCCCCCCCCCCTGAAGAATATGATTTCCTCCACTAGTTGGCAAGATATGCATATGCTACTATTGGACTTGTTATACAATCTTATGCAACCACCTTTGTGCCATAAGTTTTTATACTTTTTATTGCTTATATACCTATATTTTATTTCATTGTTATTTTATCTACTATGTCATATTATTATTATCCCCCAGTATCTTTGTATTTTGGCACTTTTCTCCATTTTCTATAGTCCTTTACTTTAAACCACCCTCACCCATTCTTATACAGGGCTCTACATTGCGAGTGAAACAGTCGCATTTGCAATTGATTTTTCCAAGTAGCGACTAGAAATAATAAAACGCTTTTCTTTTGGCGATTGTTTTTTTTTTTTTTTTTTCTCACCGACAATCTTCCAAAGCTCATTACTGAGTGTAAAAATATTTTTCAACTTTTTTTTTAATAAATTGAACAAAGTCAAATTATTTAAACAATAAAAGGGTTAATAGAACAATATACTCTTTTTATTTTAATGAAGGTTGTTCAAAAAAACGTCTGAAGAAATATAAATGTTTATACTTTCCAATCTCTACATAATATTCGGTGTATATTTAGAATTACACTTATTAAAAAAAAAATACAGAAAAATCCTTATGATGTATGTACTCGTCACAGAACGAAGATGTCATATTCCAAAATTCACATCGATTTGACTAGTAACTTTTCTGTCTATATAACTGCCATGCTATCATCCTACATTTTGTTTTATTTATCTTTTTATGTTTTTATTTCCTTTACCTTCCTTCTATTTTATTTTCCATTTCTATCCTAATGTATCCTAAGCTAGATGTCACGTTTTTCTATATCTGTAATCCATCTCCCTTCTCTTCTGACGACAAGCATTAGGCTTCAAAATGCCATAGTATAAAGAGCTTCTATAACCTTTCTTTCTCTTGATGTTTTTCCTTATCAAACTGGCAAATAGACTCACATGTAGCTGTATTGATTTTATTTTGTCTTAAATTTATTATGTTATGCTCGACCCTCCTATGTTGAGCTTCATATCTCCTGGTAAGTACCTATATAAAGAATTTACCTGAATTCTTTAAACCCGCTTGATATATATCTGCTAGCTATCCCGGTCTGACATTGCTTTTTTTTTTACTTTCATGTGATTGAAACATGTTTTTTTACCTACAAAAAAAAAAAAATAAATAAAGAAATAAAGAAAACATTATTTGGACCATGGATAAATGTATAAAAATTATTTTGCAAAAAAATCGATGACATGTTTTTATATCCCACTATGTTAAAGTAAAAAATTGACTGTAATTTAAGAATAAGGACAGGAAATACTTTTACGTTTGTTCTTAGACAGGAAATGACCTGAATCGTGTCTTAGCAATCTAACAACTTATTAATTTGACCACAGATTATAAAGCATGCTATTGAAACGCTAACGTTTAAGTAGGATGAATGGCGTTACTAAGCTCTATTTAAAAGGGTATTGAGATCTTTGTGTGTGCAAAATCTATTGTTTTGAATCAAATCTGAGAAGTTATATATATTAGGTTGGTGCAGAAATAATATATATAGTTGAACGTCACAAAACCACATTATTTTTGCACCAACCTAATATAATTATTATTTTGTGTATGTACATAAAATTTTATGCAAATATTTTTAGTATTTATTTGGAAAGGGCTCAATGTGTAAGTAGAGCTCGGTAGTGAGTTTTGAAAATATATATGGCAATTAAGCTGTACAGAATTTTTCTGTGTTTCATTCAGGCTAACGAATCCTCACGAGGGTGAAACTCGGAAAATTCTGTGTAGCTATGTGTGTGTGTGTGTATATATATATATATATATATATATATATATATATATATATATATAAATATAAAGTAGTTTGAGATGGTATTGAAATATGTACAGATGTATTAGATATAACTGCATTTCTAACAATCGGATTTACCGTGAAACTGTAGTAAAGTATTAAGATTAGTTCATTTTATTTTATTTTTTGTTCATATATGTCCATATAACATAACATAAAAATCAACTTTTGAAAAACAGTTGCTGAGACATCAATCTCTCTCTATATATCAAGACATATTACTGACTAAACTTTTGTGGAAGCAATATCGCCTGAATAGATCTCTAGTTACTTGTAACTGGCTGACTGAAACATGCTCATGAATGTGTAGCGACATATCAACGCTTATGTAAAACAAATAAAAAGTATATATATGTAATGTATCTGTAAACTTTATATATATATATATATATATATATATATATATATATATATATATATATATAAAGTTTACAGACACATTGCCTGCCTTACTGTGTTAATTGCCAGTTTCATTAAACATGTTTCTCGCCCTATGTAATTTACCAAGTACAAATTACTAATTCTCACCTCCTTATTCTGTCGTTGTCAATGTAAAGTCGTGTACATATTTTTGGGCATCATTAACTTTTCCATTTTAACAACTCCTCCCACATCTTATCCTCCATCTCAAGCCATTGAGAAAATGTCTAGCTGCCACATATCTAATTACTAATGGCTTAATTTCTTAACGAGTGTTCCCTGCTTTTTTTTTATCTTCTCACGTAAAGTTAATTTCAGGTATTGTTGTAGACGTCCGAACTATTGTTACTTCAACTTTCAAAAACTACCTGGCTTGCCACAACTCTCTCTCTCTCTCTCTCTCTCTCTCTCTCTCTCTCTGAACAAACTAAGATACAAATGTTTTCAATCCTTTCTCCTTATCATCATGTATGTGTGTGTGTGTTTATATATATATATATAAATTAAATGAAATACTGAAATGCTGTAGGATTACAGATTGTAAGTTCTGAAATACACACACACACACATATATATATATATATATATATATATATATATATATATATATATATATATATATATAGCAATTAGATTACACAGAATTTTTTGCGTTTCATCTTCATGAGGATTCGTCAGCATGACAAATCCTCACAAGAATGAAACAGAAAATTCTGTGTAGTTTAATTGCCATATATATTTTCAAAACTCACCACCTAGCTCTACTTACATATTGAGCACTTTCGAAGTAAATACTGAAAATATTTACATAAAGCTAAATACAGATGAGACTCGCTTTCACAAATATCCATGGGCTTACTATATATATATATATATATATATATATATATATATATATATGATCTTGAGTCTTACCTCTTAGTAAACTCCCAGGATATTCTAGCATTAAGTGAAACAAACTTACACTCCTCAATCCCCTCTAACTACTTTAACATGACAGGATACCTCCCTCTCTGCCTTAAGGACTCGGATAGATATATGCATGGGCTTGGAGTCTATATTCATAGCACCCTCCCTTTAACTAGAGAGAAACGTCTTGAATCGAATGATCAGGCTTTTACGTGCTTTCGACTAGCCTTTCATCACTGCATTAGTGACTTATATTTTTTACACTGTTCTCCCTCAAGTCAGGATTGTACCCTAATCGATCATGTCTCTGTATCTCTGATAGTATAGATGCAGCACTCTCCTTAGATAGTAACGCCCAAATACATGTTTGGTGACTTTAATGTCCACCATAAAAATTGGCTTGGTTTCTCAGGTTACACAGATGCAGCTGACACTTTTATAGTTTCTATATAGTCCATTCCCTCACACAGACAGTAATATTCCTAACCCCCCTACCAGATCGTGAACCCCAGCAGGCTTCACTTCTAGACCTATTCCTTGCCATAGTACCCAAGGATTGTGTGTCTAATGCGCACAGTCCACTTGGAAATGTAGACCTCCTAGTGATATCAGTTGACATCACACTTAAAACCCAACCCCAAGGTGAGGAGCCATTGTTCAAAACAACAAGGTACTATAAAAAGGCTAAGAAGCCATTCAAGAATACCTCAGAGATACCCCATGGACCAATATCTTTTCTCTTTCTGTGAACAGTGTGCCAATGAGGCAACTGAATGGTGCAGAGCGGGCTTTGAAGCAAATGTTCCCACATGGAAGTATTATAGCAAATCCCAATCATCCCCATGATTCATTACAGATTATGCAGCCGCTATTGCACAACGACAGCATGCATTCCGCCAGTTTGTAAGTCAAAATATAAATAGGCAAAAATTGATAGATGCTAGAAGTCATTGTAAGAGAGAAATAGCGACCGCCAAAAGAAAACATGCTGAAATAATAAGGGAACGCATAGAATCGCAGAAGACAGGAACTCGTGATTTCTGGTAAATCTATAATAGTGTAGTGAATAAAGGGTAATTAGTAATTCCTCCTCTCACTATGCAATAACCAGAAGGTTGTATGCATGACAATGGAGAAGCCGGAACTGCTTGCCCGGGGATTCGCCTCCAACTCCATCTTGAAGCCAACAAACAACTCCCTCCCTGAAGCCACACTAGATGATGTAAAAATCACCCCTTCTCATGCCCGCAATATCTTAAGACTTATACACCTCCAAGGTGTGTGGGTTAGGGTTAGGGGCCTGATCTCATCTCTGCTATATTAAGAAATGATCAGCTGATCTAGCCCCCCCCCGTACTTTCCAAGCTCTACAATAAATGCTTTGCTGAATCTTGCTTCTCTAATAGCTGGAAGATGGCCTTTGTGGTATCAGTATACAAGAATTCTGGTGAAAGGACTGACCTTCTCAATTCTCTATTAGTTTACTCCCTTTTTTCGCTAAAATCTTTGAAACCTTAAATTAATCAAGCACTAGTCCACCACCTCGCAAAAGCAAATCTTCTCTCTGACAATCAGTATGGATTTAGGCAATGCCGTTTTACTGCAGATATTTTAAGTCATCTCTGAACGCATTTACCATGTACTGGATAAGGCGGGCAAACTCAGGGCTGTAGGCCTTGATATATTCAAAGCATTTGACAAAGTCTGGCATGAAGGGCTGCTAATGAAAATTAAATCGTACGGTATAACTGGATGTATACTAAATATAATTAGATCCTTCTTAGACAATAGAACCATCCAGGTTGTCATTGATGTATGTATATCTAAGCAGCATAGTATTAATGTGGAAGTGCCTCAGGGGTCACTCTTTAGATCACTATTTTTCCTGATATTCATAAATGACCTCCCTGATAATATTGTGTTTGAGATGGGTATATTTGCTAATAATACAACGCTCTATAACATGCATGAGTGAAGAGCGGATGTACATAAATCAAAGACAGTGGCAGAACCATTAGAAAATGACCCCCAGATTTTAGTGAAATGCAAATCGATGGTAACATTTAATGCTTGTAAGTTGCTCTCCTTGACAATTACAAGATACGTCTTCAACCACATGTATCCATGACAAATAACACCTGACCTGAAAATTCTTCCTTCAAATTCCTTGGCCGAACATTTGCGGGCAATATGAACTGGAATAAATACATTGAGGATATTGCGAAGGCTGCTTCAAAGAATGTGGGTTCCCTCTATCGAGCTAGAAGAATACTTAAACCTGAGAGTATCCTGTACCTCTACAAGGCCACCATTCGCCCATGCATGGAGTATTGTTGTCACATCTGGGCTAGTGCATCCACTACTAGCCTGTCCCTCTTGGATAGGGTCCAAAATAAAGTTTTCAATCTAATATATCCCACTTTGTAAACTTAGCTCCAACCTCTGTCTCATGTCAATGTTACAGCTCAGTGCCTATTTTACGTATATTTTAATGAAATGTGCTCTGATAAACTCGTTGCACTTGTGCCCCCTCAACATGTCCTCTGACAAACGCGCTTAGCAATAAAATCTTACTGTTGAGGTCCCTAAATGCCAGAAAGTTTACTATTCTAATAGTTTCATCCCACGAACAGCTAGACTTTGGAATTCCCTTCCTGCTATCTACTTCCGTGTCTGTACTGGCATGCAGAAGTTTAACTGTAACATAAACTAACATATCGTTAATCTTTCCTAGGCATGGTACCAAATAGTATCTCCTTGCATCCAAGTGGCGACATGCCTCGTTAGGGGTGAACGTGAGTAAAAAAAAAAAAAAATAAAATAAAAATAATACTGCAATCATGAAGTCCAAATAAATATTAGTATCAATATTTATAAAAAGGTCCCAAGAAAGCTCAATATGCGAGATAGATATTTCCTCCAATGAAGTGAGTCATTAATTGAAAATTTATGGATTAAGGAGAAAAAAAACTTTAATCATTTGTATTCCTTTGTCAGAAAATACATTTTGTTGTAATTCTACATAATTCTATATATATATATATATATATATATATATATATATATATATATATATATATATATATATATATATAGTGTAGTAAGTTATAGTATGGTGATTAAGCTACACAGAATATTCCGCGTTTCATCCACGCTAGGATTCATCAGGCTTATGTGGGGATTTTTTTGGTTGTCTCGCGTTTTTATATACACACATACTATTGAGTTTTTAGTTAGCCAATCAGCTCTCTAGTTTCTACCACACCCTTAATCGCCATATATATTTTATAACTTACTACCTAGCTCTATCTACATATTGAGCACTGTTGAAGTAAATACTTAAAGTTTACGCATAAATTTATACTTTCGTATATTAATTTATGTGGTCAAATGTCATATATATATATATATATATATATATATATATATATATATATAGAGAGAGAGAGAGAGGTGTTGTTTGTTTTTGTTTTGTTCTTTTTGCGATACGTTTTGGATTAATTCAATTATTTACGAAAGTGCATTTTTACCTAAATATAAGTTGGGAATAATTTTATGGACTATTTCCAGTTTGATACCTTTTTATGCTTCAACTATTATACACACACACACACACACACACACATATATATATATATATATAAAAAATATATTTTAGTCATCGACATACAGATCTGTTTCGTTGTTTCACAACTCATCAGTGCCGCTAGACTAACATCTATCCCAAGCTGAGGATCGAACCTAGAACCGTCGTGATGACAGTCGGCAGTTCTACCCCCTGACTACGGAAGCGGTGGCCGCAATTGATCTGTCTGAATGTCTATTTAAATAAACATCCGTCCGCCGCTCGTAAAGGGCTCAAACGTTTATTTGTAAACAAACCACGAGACTTGCATTATTCGTGTGTCAAGGATTTGCTAAATTGCTAGCCTTGTAATTCGTCAATATTTTGTTGGATTTTATTTGTTGCTCTCTCTCTCTCCTCTTCCTGCCATATCTTGCCTTCCTTTTCCCTTTTATGACAGTTCTCTCTAAAAATGCTGATTTTTTTTTCATTTTTCATTTTTCATTAAGGCTATGACTTGAAACGATTGCTGAAGAAGGTACCGGAGTTAGATGATTTTCGTTTCATAATGGAATGATCTTCTAACCCCCCCCCCCACCCACACACACACACACACGAGGTGTCTTTCTATTAATTTTGACTGTCTTAGTTGCAACTGATTCGAGTTGTATCACAAAAATGTTGGTTTTTAGGGGACTGTGATGAGTCATGCCTGAGAAATTCCAGCATTTCTTAGCATTGCCTACTCGCATTTATGATGTGTGTGTATATCTGAATCGTGTGTGTGTGCCTGTGTATGCATTATGTATTTACATTTGCAGTATCGATGATTGTTTGTGTATGCCTGCATTATATATATATATATATATATATATATATATCTCGTCACGTCATCATAATTAAGTCTCCTGCTCTTTTTGTAATGATTTGTTGTAAAAAGAGTAATCATTGTAAACTCTTATTGTCACCGTCGTTCTTTTTATGATCTGCACTATTGTCATCGTTTTCTCGCACATCTGCACTTGAAAGTGTAGCACGCTTGTTTATTTATTTTTTCTTTTAGTGTCGAGCGGGTGGATGGGTGATGTTAGGTCGGAAGGTGTCGGGCGAGTTCTGTTACAAGATGCTGGATGCAATTATCTCTGATTATTATTCGTCTATGAAGTGCTTTTCTTTGGAACGGTTATCACTGCTAGTTAAGTTGACGATCGGAGAAACTGTATTTCCTTTTGTCTTGTATCTGTTTAGTTATTGGTGGTGGTGGTGGTAGGGGGAGTGGTTATGATAGCAGCAGCAATGATAGGTTTTTCTTTGAAATCTCCAAGACGGGGAATCTTGCAACTTCTGATGAATGTCTTTGGGAATACCGGCAATAAGAAAATCCTTCACAGAAAACCATTTTGTTTTTTGTGCTCTGCATCGGTGTCCCATGCACTCTAATAGTTTTCATAATCAGGAGTACCAATCATCACTCGTGTACAAATGTGGTGATTCAGAGAATATGGCGCCGGCAATTTTCGGCAGATTGCAGTCTCTTCTTCAAGAAAATAAAATAACTCTATGGTTCCCCCTTTGCCAAACTTAAAAAACAAAAAAAACAACAAAAGCACTCTACTAGCTACAGCCATCATCAACAATTTCCTCCACTCTATCTGTGCCTAAATTTAAATGCAGATTCCACAAACAAAGCTTCTTTCTTAGAACTGCTGCCTGTGGAACACTGTTCCGTTGGCCTGCTTCCCGGCCGACTACAGTATGGTAACCTTCAAGTCTAATGTAAACAAGTTGAACCGTTCCCTTGAATAATTAAATTCTACCTAACTTAAACCATTAACGATTACTGAATTACCACCTTACATTCAGTAACACTTATCATCGAGCGGTCTTTATACCTTAATAAGTGGTGATTCTCTTGTAAAAAAAAAAAAAAAAAAAAAAAAAAAATTAACAAACTCAGGAATCATATTTCTTTCTCTGCTGTTGTGAGTCAGAAGTCCAACTTCTTTGCAGATGCGAAATCTGTTACGGACTCGGAATCAAATTTTTTTTTCAGGCGAGTTAATGACAGGTGTTTTTAGTCTCTAGAAATGCCCATAGTAGATGTACTAAAATGTCCTCAAACATATTCAAGGTAATTTGGAGACTTTATTACTGTTCTTGTCTTTGGTGTTATTCTTGCAGTGTTTGTGCTGAAGTGACCTCTGACCTTATATAGGTACATCTTGTCAAACTCTTGAATCTTTGTGCTGAACTTAGGAATCTGTATGGAATTTTGAATGGAAATTTAATCCACGAGGGTAACTTGTTCTCATCCCATCAGCCATGACCTAGAAGTTTTAAATAACTATTAATTGTATTCTTAGTATCGCCTGTACTGAGGTAGAAACTATCAACCTCCAGAAAACTGTCTTTAGAGTTGAATATGGAAGTTACATCTGTTGAAATATAAGAATAAGATCTGTTCTCAGAACAGTCAGAATAATCCAAATTATATATTCTCGTCTAGAAAAATTCTGAAACATATCCAAGGTAATCTATAACTTCATTGTTTTTCTTGTGTTTATTTACAAGCAATGATATTGATTTTTTGCTTAAAAATATTTGAATTGCCATCTTAAAAAATGAAGTATGGCACAATCACGTTGACACACCACTTCTTGCCAGATCACTGAAGTTAAGCAATGTTTAGCCTGGCCAGTACCAGATGGGTGACCATTTGGGAAGGATAGGGGCTGTATGTACCTTCTGGGAAGGTTGGGCGTGGGACAAGCGCCCTTACTCTGAAAAAAGAACTCCTCGCTACAAAAGCATCTACAAAGTTGTAGATGGCCTATGCCCCTTCAGGGGCCCAAGGGCTATGGATGGATGGATCTTAAAACCGAGTATGGATTTGTAGTTATTTGACATTTTAACTCACGGTACTCTTCTGTCCTGGAGACTGGAATGTCGAACGATGTGGTGATAGAATGAAAGTTCCCATCATGCGTAAAAGTTCCAACGTGTTTCTTTTCATGTAATATTTACGTTTATTTACTGATATATTGAAAATAGATATAATATAATAGATGATTTTATTATTTTTTTCAATATTGCAAATAATTTTTAAAATAAATAATTAAATGCTTAAGTGAGACTTAGAGGTATGAGAGGTACAAACTCTGCAAATTTCAACAGTCACATACAGGAATTTCTTTGGCGCTGCTGATTAAAAAAAAAACAAAAAAAAAAAAAACAACTTTAGCAACATCTGTGGGATTCATATTATGTAGTTTGAAATTGAATTTGTCATATTTATGATATTTGGAACTTTAAGTTATCTTGGAATTTTTATCATTTAATAAGTTTTTTTGTTGTTGAAAATATTCATATTTTGGTAACTGATAATAATAAACATTAATTTCTGTTAAAATATTCATATTTTTGAAATTATTAAATGTATCCCAAAAATTATTTAAAAAACAAAACAATACATAACAGTTAATAAACATATTTCATAGAAGTAAAAAAACAAACAAACCGAAAAACATTAAAAAATTCTTTTTACATATATCAATACCAAAAAGAAACAAATAAGAACTTTTAAGCATTGTGATGATTGTTTTTTCTCCATTGCCATATTGTTAAACATTTCGCTCTCCATGACAGAAGAGTACTGTAAGTTAAACTGTCAAATAAACGGATTCGTTAACTCCTTTCTTGGATTACTCCCTCTGCAGATATTTCGATTATGTTTTTTTTTTAAATTTATTTATTTATTTTTTTTTTATTTATTTATTTATTTATTTATTTATTTTTTTTTTAATTTTTTTATTTATTTTTTTATTCGGAGTAAGGCATAAGATATTTTGAGAAAAAAAGCCAAGATAGAAAATGGAAAATGGATTGGTAGTGTATGACATCGCATGGTTATTCTAGCACGATTCATTCTTGTGGATCATACATAATGGTGAACAGGACCCACTCTTTCAAACAGGTAAATGATTATCATGCAAGTGCACGTTATGAGAATGGTCCAAGCAGTAGTTGCACAGGTGATGCCCTTGTTATGCCCGGAGTCAACTCCTTGATTATACGAGGGGTGTGCAATAAGTAATGCCCCTGACCCACTTCCCATAGCAGTAGAGCAACGAAACTTGGCACAGTTATTAGTCTTTCTATACATAGGAACCACCCAGAGTTATGCATTTCTCCCATCGTTTGATGGAGCTCTGGAGACCGTTTTTGTAGAACACCCCAGGTTGGTCCTCCAACCATGATGTGACTTCAGAAATCAAGGCTGCATCATCTGGGAAATGCCTTCCTTTCAAAAACAACTTCATGGCTGGGAAGAGTTGAAAGTCAGATGGTGCAAGGTCAGGAGAGTAGGAAGGATGGGGAAGGATTTCATAACCACACGTCCGTGCTTCTGATCTGGCGACATGCGAGTTGTGAACTGGAACGTTGTCCTGCAGGAGGAGGGTACCTTTGCTGATCTTGCCCCGCCTCTTGATTTTGATAGTTTCCCTTAATTTCCTCAAAAGTGAAACATAATAGGCTCCTGTAACTGTGGTACCCTTTGCCAGGAAATCTGTCATCACTACTTCGTCGTGTTCCCAGAAGACTGTGAGCATGACCTTGCCAGCGGAGGGCTGCACCCTTGCCTTCTTTGGAGGTGGTGAATCCAAGTGCTTCCACTGCATTGACTGGGCTTTGGTCTTTGGATCAAAGTGATGGACCCAGGTTTCATCCTGTGTAATCAGTCTTTTGAAGAACTTTGACTTGTCTTCTTGGCACATCTCCAAATTCATCCTCGAGCACTCGACGCGTTCTCACGTCTGAAATGGTGTGAGCAACCTGGGAATCCATCTGGCAGACACCTTATGCATATGCAAATGGTCATGAATGATAGTTTCTACAGACCCTGTACTAATCTTGACATCTTGGGCTATTTGGCGAATAGTAATTCACCGATCTTCCAAAATGGCAGCCTCAAATTGACGGACAGATGCCTCATCAATGGCAGAAGGGGGCGACCAGGTCTGGGAGCTGTTTTCACAGACTTCCGGCCATGTTTGAATTCACAATACCAGCATTTTACAAGGTCATATGATGCGGCATGGTCACTATAAGTTTCTTTCATTTCATCAAAAGTCTCCTGTGATGTGCGTCCTTTCAAATACAAAAAAACGGATCACTGCTTGACATTCAACAGGCTCCATTTCACACCTGACTCAGTTCAAACACCTGTAAAACAGAAACCACAATTAGTTCAGAGCTGTAATTTGCCACATAACCCGTAGAGGTATAAATCATTGCACATGCAAAATTTCAGCTAGATCAAACAACTGGAAGTAGGTCAGGGGCATGACTTATTGCACGCCCCTCATATGCTCTTATCACTCAAGTATAATAGACAGACACGACATTAACCCTAAACAGGTTGAACCACCTTCCTCTGAGCTGAAGGAGGAAGTGTCAATCTGTCCCCAATCGCATATATATCTCAATCAGGGGAGATGATAATGTTCAGTTTTTGAAGTTCTTTCAGGGAAGTATCCATATCCTCTTACGCAT
>NC_136503.1:70396112-70631229 GCF_053919585.1 Euprymna scolopes
AAATATTTAAAAAATAAAAGAATAAAATAAAAATATTATTTATAGAAAAAAAAAAAACTTATGATTTGCTGTTTAGCGCATAACATATATATACATGCACATTGCTCTTTATTATAGAGTGGAAAGTGCTTTTTTCATTTGTCTTGAACAGCTGGTAAAAACACTGTTATAAACAAAGCATATCTAATAAAAAGATATAAAAAAAAAAAATTATAATGAATATCAGTTCTCTCCCCTTTTCAATTCACAACTAAAACCGGTCATTTTCTACCGTTGTAACTTATTATTTTTTTTAACTTAATAAGCCCCTCTTCAAATAGTTATGAATTATGACAGCTGGCAAGACGCACAAAATAATAGGTTGGGCTCTTTTCCAGAATTAGCAGACGCACTAATTACAACATTTCTTGCTTTTGATCTTTACTTTCTTTCTTTCTTTAATCATATCTCATATCTCAACGAATTCTTTATTTTTAATTTATTTATTTTTTTTTTTTTTTGTGAAAGAAAGAAAAAAAAAAGAATCGATGAAAAGTCTAATAGAGATTTTGGTAAATTTATACAAACACCGTGACAGCGAATTAACCCTAACCCTAACCCTAAACCCTAACCCTAACGCTGTCACGGTGTTTGTATAATAATACCGAGATTTTTAATATCTTTGTAAACATTAACTTAGTAAAATTTCTTGGCGTTTGGGCCAGGAATAAAGTTTAGTATTTATTCTGATGTGAAAGAGAAATCTTTCTAGATTGGGGCAATTATTTATTTTTTTTTTTTTTGGAAGCAATATTTTTGTTCCAGTCAGTGCTTTTTTGGGGGAAGCTAACGCTAGGCAGATGAAAAGGAGGAAGGAATATCCTTTTTTCCATTGTGGTAGAAAGACAAGGAGGAAATCGAAGATTGTAGCAGCATTAGAGTTCTTTGTAATCATGACTCAAACCTATGGTGTTCTTCGATAAAGAATTCCATGCTCTGGTATGAGTTTTGGACGTTAACACTATTGGCCTTATCTGAACATTCTATCCAGCTGACTATTCCCTGGTGTAAGAATGAGAGAGAGAGAGAGAGAGAGAGAGAGAGAATGGGGAATGTCTCATGTCTCATAAGCATTGCAGACATGTCAAGAATGCATAGCAATGGACTAGAAAAATGCCTGGAAAATATTTTGGTTATACATTGCCAGCCGCCATTTCTTCACATGCCATTTTTTTTCTTTATGGAAGGAGTGAAGTAGGTCAAGAGCAGGGGGTGGGGGTATGCATTCGTGTCACTCTTTTTTTTTCCCCCAAGTTTTTAACGTGTTTGAGTTTTTTTTTTTTTTTACCTAGACTCATATTATTACCGAGACTCATATTGCAATATTTACTAAAATTTATTTTGATGAATACTTTATCGCAGTTCAGTTAAACGATATGGTTTGAGAATTATAACAAGACCTTTTTTTGTGAAATCGATGTCACATGATCACATTCGTTCTCAAGATAAAAATGTTCAAATATCTCCATTTACTTGTCTTCCCACGAGGGCAGAGTTAGACACAAGATCTTTCTTTTCTTTCTTTTTTTTTTTAAATGTGGAGAAAATTCATCTCTTAGAAAAAAATAAAAATAAAATAAGCATTCTGGATTGAGATAAAAATAAAAATTGCCCTACTCTAGATGGATTCCTTCTTGAACAATCAAGCAGCGAAAAAGAAAACTAAGTGTAATATCCGTTCTCCTACTACATTTTGTCCGTAGTCAAAGAGCCAAGGATTGTCTCTGCTAAAGAAAATAAATGGTTTAGGGCAAAATTAGATACAAGGTCGTTTTTTAATGTTTGGAAAAGCCGGCTCTTTGAAAAAAAAAAAAGAGATAATTTGGATGGGGGGGGGGGGCATTCTAAAAGAATTTCTCCTTCAATAACCAAAAACAAAAAAAAAAAAAAAAAAATTAAATATAGTATCTCTTCTGATACTACACTTTGCTCCTAGCCAAAGGGCCAAGGATTGCCTATGTGATGAAAAATTTTCCGGTTCCAATGTATTTGCATCCCCATGAGGATAGAGTTAGACACAAGGTCATTTACTAATGTGAGGAAAATCCAACTCTCCATAAAAGGAATACTCTAGGTTGCAAAAAAAAAAGAAGATTTTTTCCATCACTGACTGAGGACAGAAAAATTGCAGTATAGTATCAAAACGGATACTATACTTTGCCCCTAGCCAAAAAAATATATATATATTTGTACTGAGGATGGGTAAAACTTATTGATGATCACCATATTTTTAATAGAAAATAACTCCACATTTACTTTATTGCAAAACTTGTCCAGCATCGTTCAATTTCTGGATCCATTCTTTGCTGTTTTTCAGACTGGATGTTTCAGAATCTAAAAAATAGGATGACCTTTGACTTGGCTTGTATAGATCCTTCAGATAATACATATACATCGTTGTCTCTTATGAGAAACTAACATAACGTTCCTTAGGCATAGATGTACATGTGCGCACACGCACGCACGCACACACACACACACACACACACACAATATGATTGCCACTTTCTGATAGAAGGTCCTGGATAGGACTTTAAACTATATCCGATGGTGAGGCCCCAGTTTGCGGGTTTTGAGGAGTGTGGAGCCACCCTTTAATTGCCATTGCTCCCAGGTCTACTCTGACCCAGAGTGGTAGTACCTGTTAGGGTCCCAACTATGGATTAAATAGAAACTGACTTGAAAAAAAAAAACAAATATATTCTATTAAAAAATTGTTTTTCAAAATCACTGAATTCGGCATTAAATGAAAAGGGTTGATATGCCATAAAACAACCAACCAATCCTGATAGAAGCTTGCCACCTCTTCAGTTTGGTGTCAAGCTTCCACATGCACGTAGGTGACTCTTCAACCCAGCTTTACTCTTACATACTGGTTCACAGATGTGGCAGTCGAAAATTGCTAGTATTTGATGGTGCTTCTTATGGGACTTTATTATGCACCTTTGAATGTCTTGTAAGACCACTTGCTTACAGACCAATTCCGCAGAGTATAGTGATTTGTTCTAAAGATCTAATCGATCAGTATACTCTGATTAAGTTCAATATTTCCTCTCGCCTTTCCATTATTGTTAGTGTTCAGCTTCAAGATGAGTCTAACAGAATATCAATGATCCTATCTTTTATATTGATGAAGATGTCAACATTTTTCTGGTGACTAAGATGATATGTAACTGAGCTAGACAGACAATCTATACAAGCCGAACTTGAACTCTTTGACCATTAGCTTGACTTTTCAGGTGTAGACATCAATATATTTTTTTTACCCAGCCTCCTTATGTGGATAATTATCCCATCAAGTTGGAGAATCAGCGTCCGGTGAGCTGAACTCTGATCATCAGCAAGACTCCATGATCTTTTTTTATTTTTTTATTTATTATTTACCGAACCTCATATTATAAAAAGTTTATTTTAAGTTATTTGTAACTTGCTCTCATTTTGTGAACCATTATGATTTTTAATATTGCCTGTACAGAGGATTAAACCTCGACCTCCCAGAAAACTATCACTTTGAACTGGTTATTATTGTAACGTTGGTCCAGGAACCAACATGAGTTGTGTCCAGTTTCAGTCGCAAAGGAGACCAAGACAAAAAAAAGGAAATAACTCCAACTCGCTTGTTCTTTGTAGCAACAACATTTCCTCATTGGTACGGCTGTAACATACGGCGTAATCGCATTGACACTCCGCTTCTCGTCAGATCACTGAAGTTAAGCAATGGCGAGCCTGGTTAGTACATTATGGGTGACCATTGGGGAATTCTAGGTGCTGTATGTGCTCTCCGCTTATCTCAGCATTTGTTTCTAGTCGTCTTGTACACTTCACTTGCCACTGGTATTTAACAACGTCGACTCAGGAGAGGTGTGGTTGGAGATTGTACACCTCCTGCCAATAAGACTTTCACGTGCAGGCACCCTTTCGTGGGTAACCATAGTCTGTCAAAGACTGAAGGAGTCCTTGGTACCGCCGTGACGTAGCCCATGTGATTAAAAATTTTCTCCACATCTCTCACGATATCTCAAACATTATCTTGTCTCTTCGTCATGATCACTCTCTCTTTCTTTTTTTTTTTATAGCTCTTTCTTCTTTTCCGGTGACGGCACTTCGCATGCATTTACATATACACATCCGTGCTAGGTTACATTATTATTATTATTCATGGTTTCCCAAATTTGTACTAGAATTATTCACATAAACTTGTGGCGCAATGGATAAAGTGTTAAATATAACATATAGAAAAGTCGAATAAAATAACGGAATCATCTTAAAATTTCAAACAGATGTACTTCAATATGCGATAGGAACACATTTTGACTTTTGTAAGGGTTGGATTTATATGAAGTTTGAATTTGTTTCCGAAGTAAACTATGTTGTTTTTTTTTTTTTTTTTTTTTTTTTTTTAAAGAGGATTTTTAACGTTAAATTTAATTATTAATTAAACCAAATAAAACTATCACCAATTTTGATACAATACTGTTTTTTTTTTTTTTTTTTTTTTTTTTTTTTTTAAAACCAATTCCTGATTTTTTTAACCAATTCTTTTTTTTTAATTTATTTTGAATAAAATATTTCAGCAAAATTACTTTCAATGATTTGACTTCATAGGGTAGTTAGAGGATTCATTTATTCTGTTTATGAAAATATAGATTGCTTATAAGGACTACTTACCCCCCCCCCCCCAAAAAAAAACAACAACTTTTGATTGAATAATAGCTGTATCCTTCCACTCAAAATTTTTGCATTCCTTCCTAGGATATTTTCATTCGCTTTTTAGTCTGTAAAAATAGATGCCAAGAGGTCAAAAATGAAAGAAACATAAGTTGACCTTGAGTTGACCTTGGCAAGTGTAAATCGACTAAATTTTGAGTATGCCTATATGTATATTTTTAGCTTCAAGTTGTTTAATTTTGATCCTTTTGTTTAGCCATCTGGTGGCGACTCAGATAGTAACCATAAAGGCTGAAGTGCTGAATGTTTTCGTTTTGATTCTAGCTGATAGCACCAAAGTCATTTTTTTCTAACTTTTGAAATCGTTACTATATATATATTTGATACAATATTAATAAAGAATTTGCTCTATAATAATAAATACGAATCTGCATAAATTAAAATATAATATTTAAGCGTATTTTACGACCGGGCAACGCCGGGCGACCTGTTAGTGTGTATGTATTTATGCATATATATATATGTGTGTGTGTGTGACCTTGTTTTTGCTTCAAGATCTTTTAGAAAAGAAAAATTAATCTATTTCATCCGTAATTTTTTATGTTTTAATATCATTATTAAAGATCAATATATTTCCAATCTTGATTGGTTAATTAATTCATTTCCGATGCGTTTCGGCATAAATTCCTTGATTATGATTGATTCTAGTGACATATTTACTCTTGTCTGTTTCAGGAGAAGATTAAATTCTTTTCACTATTAAATAATGAAATGCAACATCCAATGTTTCGCCTCACGTTTTTCCTCTCTTTCCTTTTCCTTTTTTCTTCCTTTTCTTTCTTTCCTTTTTTTTTGCATTTAGTATTTTATTTTTTAATTGAAGATGAGAAGAATACCTCTCTTCCATTATCTCTCTTTTTCTTTCCTGCCTGGCCCTCTACTGTTTTCTTTTCCATTCATTTCCTTTCTTTTTTTCTCTTTTCCCCCCTTTGTTCTCTTTTCTCCTTTTCTTTTTCTTTCTCTCCTTTCTCCTTTTCTTTTTCTTTCTCTCCTTTCTCCTTTTCTTTTTCTTTCTCTCCTTTCTCCTTTTCTTTTTCTTTCTCTCCTTTCTCCTTTTCTTTTTCTTTCTCTCCTTTCTCCTTTTCTTTTTCTTTCTCTCCTTTCTCCTTTTCTTTTTCTTTCTCTCCTTTCTCCTTTTCTTTTTCTTTCTCTCCTTTCTCCCTTTCTTTTTCTTTCTCCCTTTCTTTTTCTTTCTCTCCTTTCTTTCTTTCTTTTTCTTTCTCCCTTTCTTTTTCTTTCTCTTCTTTCTCTCCTTTCTCCCTTTCTTTTTCTTTCTCCCTTTCTTTTTCTTTCTCTCCTTTCTCCCTTTCTTTATCTTTCTCTCCTTTCTCCCTTTCTTTTTCTCCTCCTTTTCTGTCCTTTCCTTTTTCCTTTCCTTTTCTTTCCTTTTCCTTTTTCTTTCCCTTTTCTTTCCTTTTCTTTTTTTCTTTCCTTTCCTTTTTCTTCTTTCCTTTATTATCTCTTTATCATTTATCTGCCCTTCTTTGTCTGTTAAGTTTTTCTTATTCAACTTAATTAACTCAAAAACCATTTTCCATCCTTACTCATTCTTTCATTAAATTAAGGCTATTCCCCCCATTCTTGTAATCATTCAATTAAGTCATTTTGTTGGTCCGTCAATTGGTCTATTAAATTTAAAACCATTTCCCCCCTATCAATCTTGTAATCTCTGCTGCACCATGGATGAGTAAATAAACGGAGGGGGAAGGGGAGGTAAACAGAATATTTATTATCGTTTATCTAGTTTTCCTCTTCATCTGACCCTGTGGCGTTATTTGTTTTTTATTTAAAAATTTTTAATTTTATTTTTATGTCTGTGCATATATGGCATAATAATGGAAGATTAGTAAATTTGAATAAAAACAAAAGCACTTCCATATGAATGCAGACATAGCGTGTATTCTCATTTCAAATGCACATCTGTGTTTGTGTGTGCGTCATTTGTACCTAGTAATAAATTACCTGTCATACATGTGTGTATACATAAACATTTCTTTTTATTCTTATATAGGGCTCTATGGATAAATTTATCTTTAGTTGACAATTAAATATGTTCGTTTTCTAGCCAAATAGAAAAGTTACTAGCAAAACTTGCATGATTTTTGGAATATGATATCGTCGTTCTGTGACGAGTACGTACATCTCAAGGATTTTTCTATGTTTTATTTTTAATAAGCGCAATTCTAAATATGCATCGAATTTTATGTTCAAATTTCTTTAGATGTTTTTCTTTTAAACAGTCTTTATAAAAAAAAAGTATATTGTCCTATTAAACTGTTATTGCTTAAATAATTTCTTTTGCTTTTTAAATAAATAAAGATTGAAAAGACATTTTTCACTCAGCGATAAGCTTGGAAAATTGAATATTCCATTAATATTTTCGGTTTCACAGAAATATTAGGGACTCAGTCTTCAGGGCTAAAGATACCCAATGTAACCGATTCTTCAATTATGCTCTTGCACATGTAATTGGTTATTTTTTGATAATACTAAATCACACACACACACACACACACACACACACACACACACACACACACACACACACACATATATATATATAAATGCAATACACATAGTAGAAATAATTGTGTGTGAACATTATATATATATATATATATATAGAGAGAGAGAGAGAGAGAGAGGTTATATATAATGTTCACACAATTATTTCTATGTGTATTGCATATATACACACGCAGAATTAATTTTCGTTTGCACCCATTTACAACTCTGTGTATATAATGCGCACACATATACATACACTCAAATTCATTTGTCTTTTCTCTGCACCTTTTGTGTTATTAATATTGGAAAGCATTTTTTCATCTTTTCATCTCTTGTTATCAAATCAATCAGGTGATGGAAAAACAATTAAATAAATGAAGAAATATATCCGCAACAAAACGCCATTTATATCAATGCCTCTCAAATTTATGGGTATGTTGGGCAAATTTCTTCACATTACAAGATTGCACTTTTTAAATTTATACCTATGTTAGTTCATATATATATATATATATATATATATATATATATATATAATATATATATATATGAGAGAGAGAGAAAATTAAATCTTTGTGTATGAGAAAGTATAAATTTCATGATAGAATATATTTAAACTGTTTTGGAAACGAAGTTTGTCTTTTGCGAATGAATACTTCCCATCACCTTCAAATTCTGCTGCCAGTTTTCTTATAGTTTCCATCGCTTTCATATTTAGATCGTTACATTAATCTTTTTTTTTTTTTTTTTTTTTTTGTGGGGTATTCATATTTAGATCATTATATTAATCTTTTTTTTTTTTTTTGGTGGGGTATTCAGTTTTAAGTGATTTCGCAGAACTCGGCTGACAATTAGTTGACCTTTGACAACTAAATATTTTCGTTTACTAGCGAAATAGAAAAGTTACTAGCCAAACCCATATGAGTTTTGGAATGTGACACCTTCATACCGTGACGAGTACGTACATCATAAAAATTTTTCAGTTTTTTTTTTTTTTTAAATAAGTGTAATTTTAAATATGCACCGAATTTTATCTTGATACTTGAAAGTATAAACATTTGAATTTCTTCAGATGTTTTTTTTTTTAAACAACCTTCGTTAAAAAAATATTATTTTATTAAACTTTTATTGTTTAAATAATTTAACTTCGTTCATTTTATTTAACCCCCCCCCCCAAATGGTTGAAAATGCATTTTTCACTGGACAATAATTTTTGGTAGATTGTTGGTAAATAAAAAAAAAAAAAAAACAGATTGTGTTATTGTTTCTAGTTGCTACTTATAAAAAAAATCACTCGCAAATTTGTCTATTTTAGTTAATTCAATTGTTAGTGGACAATATTATTATTCATTGTAGACGGTTCAAAATTTCATTTTCATCAGTATAAGATCCGTTCTTTTAACATTCTGGCATGTGTTGGATGGCTTCTAGAAATTAACACCCAAACTAACCTATCTCCAAGAATTCATTTATCTCTCTATCTCTAAAGTTCATTCTCATCTCTTTCTGTGTTTGTCTTGCCTTTTACTTCCAACTGATCCTGCTATTTCAACAGTTCTACATCTACTAATCCAACAACTATAATCCATTCTTTCAATGTGACCAAATCAATGAAGTCTTCTGTTTTGCACGCATCTCCCAACACCGTCTAGATGCAGATTCATGTTTATTTATTTATGGAAATCGCTCCAGACAAGGCATGAAGTCACTGACGTCACCAAATTTAAGCTTAGCTTTTGAATTCAGATGACATATCCATCATATTATTTCTGTATCATTTCTCCCCATGCAACGCATGTCCTAAACTCTTACTGGTATGACTGCCATGTATAGCATTGTATACACATGTTTATATTGGTAATGCGCTACTGACAACAGAATATTCTTATCATTGTTTTGACTCTCTAGTATATATCCGACACAGACACAGTTAATCAACCGAGAACCACATCACTCTATATAAAAGCATATAAGATGTCAACAGATACACACTCGAGAGTCAAAACAACGAAAAGAATATGCTGTTGTCCTAGCCCTACTGATTAGTATTGACAGAAGTAAATGAACTGAAGGAATATTTTGTTTTTTGTTTTTTCTCAGGGAGAGGTGAGTGCATACCTTTTCTAGTGATATATGTGCATACATAAATTTAAGATATACAACTGCATTTGGAATCCAGTATCCTCCTTCTATACTGGTTGCTAGTCCGGACTAAACATTCAGCATCATAGTTTTATATTATTTACTGATCATAGGTGTACCTATATAATGTTCAACTATTTTACTCATAGATGATGGAACTAACCAAAATAAAGGGGTCATTTCTTTAATTTAACGTATGAGGTTATCTTGTTGGATTTTTAAAGTCAAATCCAAATAGTTTTATAGTTGACAATCCAAACTTTCCAATTTTCATTTGTTATTATTATACCATGTTATTAGCAATATAATAACGTCCTCTGCTCCAAGTTATTTTAAAAATGACATCGTCTAGCCCTGATGATTGATATGCAAAATATAATAAGAATTCTCTTTTTTCTAAGTTTAAAAAAAAAATGTGCAAACAAATGGAATACTAAAAATGATTTCACTGCATCCCGAGCAACATCAAGTAGGTACAGCTAGTATACTATGAAGAAGAATGTCAGCTGGTAGAAAGTCCAGTCTACCCAAGTATTTTATTCAAAGCCTAGGGGGAGAGAGAGCAAAGTGGATACCTTCGGTCTCTCGGATGGAATATGATGTTAAGCTATCCAATTGCCCTCTTGCTATCTATAATTCAGCTAACAATTATACAGATATCTTAATTAATTGGGGGAAAAATTAAAGTTATCTTTTGAATAATTAATGAGATCACATTCGACTTTATCCATCTGGAATCTTCCCTGTACTCAGCTGTAATTATTCATCTTATCAATAAATCAAACGGGAGGCGGGGGGGGGGAGACTTTTAAGTCAGTGATTATTCTTGTTCATTTATTTATCATGGAGATCGCTCCAGCCAAAGCATTGTCACTAATGAAGTTAAAAAAAAAAAAAAGAAAGAATTCTACTTCAAGGTCAAAAACTAGCCAATGATAAGTGTTATAAGTAGATTCCAACCCAGAAAACAGCAATTCTATCTCCTTTGTCAGAAACAAGAGTTATACAGCCGCCGAAAGCAAACTCAAGGTTCACTTTCTACTCCCCTTATTAAGTTGATCTTCTTTTTTCAACCGAGAATTCATCGGTCTCATCACTGTTTCTCCACTTTTTTAAAGAATTTTTTCTCCTTTATTTAAATCTGCGTAATTTTCTGTGGTTGAATACATATACGCGCTCCAGATATGTGTGTGTGTGTGTGTGTATATATATATATATCTATATATCTATAAAAGTGAACGTGTCTGTCTGTCTATCTACATTTCCCTACGCAATAACTCTGTCAATTTTTAGTCTATAGACTCGAAATTTGAAATACCGGGTACTGAGATTTGGGAAAATCGATGTGACGGGTGTCAGCCAGAAATTTGGCTGTTAAGGGGTCAAATTTCAACGATTTGACCTTTAAGAACTCTACCAAACTCCTCCGACAATTTTGGGTCTAGACACTTGAAATTTTAGATTTAGGTTCCTTGAACATGGATCTAACTTAATAAAGTGATTTGAGCCCGAAACAATAAATTTTAAGGGGTCATAATAGGGGTCAAAGTTTTAAAAAATTAACCATTTTTTTTTTTGTTTTTTTGCTTTTTTTGCACAGCATACACCTCCAAACACCCGAGCAACGCCGGGCACCCCTGCTAGTATATATATATATATATATATATATATATATATATGATGAAAATAATGGCAATAGTATTCTGACAAAATTGAGAAATAAAAAGGAACGAACCGTGTTCATCAACGTTTCGTCTTTATTTTGAAGTCTCGGAATAGAGACGAAATGTTGATGAACACATAACATGGTTTGTTCCTTTTTATCTCTCTCTCTCTCTCTCTCTCTCTCTCTCTCTCTCTCTCTCTCTCTCTCTCTCTCTCTCTCTCTCATATATATAATATCCTAAACGTGTTCAGTAGATGAAAAGCATAGCATTCTAACATTATCTATGATAGAAAGGACGATTTAATTTCTTTGCAGAGTTGATGATCATTGGTAAATGATAAAATTAATTTCTAAAATAACCTTTCCTCTCTATTATATCCACTTCCGACATCCATCCCACTTCCGCTTAAAAAAAAATCAATGTTGAATTTGCAAATACAGCGACTGGATAGGAGGGCACGGATGTGATATTTCATTTTCGATTCTCTTTAGAAAATATGATTTGATTTGTATGATGAAGTTGAATAGCCCTTATCTATCTATATATATCTTAATAATCATAAAAATCTGTGAACCATGGAGTGTCTTTGCTTGCTTGAATCTTTTATGTATGTATGTATGTATATATATATGTATATATATATATATATATATATATATATATATATATATATATATATATATGGGTGTATGTGTGCAACTCCAACTGTATTGTAAATGTATGTGTGTGTATATATATATATATTTATATATTATTTTAAAAATATTATCCACTGACACGTGTTTCGTCGTCTGTGACTCATCAGAGTGGTTAAATCTAGCGAAATTCGAAATCGGGACCCCACCACTGACCCATCTCGCACGACTGTCGGGATATATCGCGATTTACTTAGATGTTGTTTGTTTTGGTTTTAGCGCTATGTTTTTGAATGAATTCAATTATTTACGAAAGTGCATTTTTACCTAAATGCGAGTTGAGAGTAATTTTCCCTTTAACCAATTTGGTACTCCCACATGGGGAGCGGTATGTATATTATATTTATATATATATATATATATATATATATATATATATATATATATATATATATATATATATCACATTTGTTGTAACTAATACATCAGTGTTTAAATACAGTACTTATCAGATAGCTAAATGTTTTGGTGTCGATTCTAGCTGATGGTACCCAAGTCATATTATTTTTTTAAACTTTTGAAATCACTACTATATATTGGGTACCATATAATAGTCAATAGAGAATCGGCTCTATAATAATAAATATGAAATCTGCATAAGTTAAAATAGCATATTTAAGCATATTTTATGACCGGTCAACGCCGGACAGCATAATAGTATATGTATGTGTGTGTGTGTGTGTGTATATATATATATATATATATATATATATATATATATATATATATATATATATATATATATATATATATAATATAAAGCTGAATGTGTGTGTGTGTGTGTCTGGTCACGAATAGGCTCCTATATGATTGACTATTTTAAAAAAACTGATTACATATAATGATAAGATGTATCGAGGATCAGGAATGGGTATGTTTGATCTGGCAGAACGGTGGTTCATAAAAATTGTGGAGTCTGCGTTCGCGCCTGGCCTCCATGGAATGGAAATAGGCATAAACTTTAATAAAGACTTTTCATATCTATCTGCATAAGTATACTTTGATAATTATGTTTCAGTTTGAAGAAATATGGTATAATAAAATTATGGGGTGTTCATTCGCGCCTGACCTCCATAGAATGGAAATATGTCACAAAGTTTAACAAGGTTTTTTAATATAGATCCACAGAATATTGTGATAGTGTTTCAGTGTGAACAGGTATGGTATAATAAATTATGGGGTTTATCTATTTTAATTTTTACTTTCATCATATTTTGCTTTGGTTTTGATGCCCCTAAATTCGAAGCTATCTCTTTACAGCCCTTCCTTTTCATAACATGTCATACTTTCATAAATCATAGTCCATTTTCTGTAGGCTGTTTTTGAACCCAGTCAACGACGGGTACTTTTGCTAGTATATATATAAACAATGTCAGATAATCAACATAAAAGAATATGAAGACAATGAAAGTGAAACAAAAACAATGGAAATGTTCCTGAATCTCTGAGTACACCCTTAAGAGAGCTGTGATAGTGTAACCGTCTTAAAACTTTAATGTTTTATTTTTATGAAATTTAACTCCTATGTATAAAAATTTCCGGGGAAGACGATGAAAGTGGTCCTGAATCTCTGTTACTCTCTACATGTCGAATACCTGTATGCCCTCTAAGTGAAATGGAACTCCCTAAAAACCTCAAATAAGTATATCTGATTTTAAGGGGATTTAAACCACATTTTGGATTCTTCCAACTATATTCGGGACAAGATCAAAGTGTAGTATCTGTTCTTCAGATGCTGCACTTCAATTTCTTGTTCTCTGTCAGTGGAGGAGAAATCCTTCACGACTGAGACAATTTTTATTTTTGTTCCTTTTCTCCTGGTGTCTAACTCTGTCCCCGTGGGGAGGCATTGTAAATAGGAACTATATTAGTGCGGGTGAAACTGAAGTGGGCGAGGGGAAGCAAAAACAACAAAAGTTATATGGTTTTATGAGTGTAATAAAAAGCACATAATAGGAAAACCTTGTTCAATTTCGAGCAATGATGGGTTTTTCTGCTAGTCTAATAGTATAATAGAGATTATATATCCTCCCATGCGTTGGGATTAATGTATCTGTTCGTTTGTATATCTAATATATAAAGTTAGTCTCTTTCCAGATTTTTTGTTACCAATAGTTTTCTTTTTGCAAAATCAATATTTGATTCTGGTTCATCAGTTCAGGATCGTTGCAGAACAGAATTTAATTCGATATAATTTTTTCCAGAAAATATTTTGTCCGTTTCAGAATTATTTTCATATGGACATCTTCAAAGGGGCATAACTCTGCATTCGTTAATACAGAGTTACCTCGCGGATGAATGGTATAGCTTAAAAAACAAAAACAAAAAAAAAACAGGTTGCAAGTAAATATTCCACTGAACAATGTCGGATAGGTACTACTAATAGATATATACTACTTAAGTTTTGAATTGATCAGGGCAGTGATATATATATATATTACAAAATTATTCTGGAGACAAAATAAAACCAAAACAAAACCAAAACTAGATTTGGAAATTCTGCAAAGTAATTGTCAAGACAATCTTTATTTCTTTGAATTTTTCGTTGATCTTTTGCTATTTCAGTTTAAAAAAAATCTTTTTTCAGACAAATTGATTGGATTGAAAATTTCCTTTTTTTTTTTTTTCTAGAAATTAGAATAATGTCTGCAGTAAATGGTATGGCTACCCTTAATTTCCCAGGAAACTATTATCTAGCTTCTTTCCCACGAATGTTGTAACTTGAGCGTGCGCACACACACACACACACACACACACACACTAATTATTATAGTAAATAATATATATATAACAGTCAGAATCTCATGTGGAGATTGTCGTTATGAACACACAGCTGTCTTAGATAATTTTGCAGTTCAATATGTTATATTAAAGAGTTGGCATCGGAAGAAACATATCCATCTCATCAAAACTTATCAGTTGTCTCCCTTTGTTCATTGGGCTTTAACCAACACCTATCATTTGAATTGGATATTCATATCAAATGTCATGGATGGAATTGTCAGGATCAATACAAATTACAACTACGAACTGTCCTAAGACTGTAGCTCTTTTTATTGTTCTAGAGTTATTGATCTCTTGCACTTGGGATTTCTGTTTAAATAGTTCAAAATGATCAAACAAAATATTAAACAGACGGTCTACATCATAAAGAACATTTCCAGTGTGACACACTATGCAACCATGGGTCATTTTTTTTTTTTTTTTTTTTTACCCTGTTGGCATAGTATTTGGTTAGTATTGATTCGCCTTTTCTCAAATGCATTGTACCTTGTGCACATGATTAAAAAAATAAACTAAACTTGCAAGTTTCGAGTTATTGTTCTCAGGTATATTTCATAATACATAACAAGCGCAATAGTATTTGTCTTATGCATCCGACAGAGTTAATAGGGAGCTTTGTGTGATGTGTATCCTAAGCTGACAATTCCTTATGAATTACATTTGCTAGCTAGGCTTTACAACGCAATGATTCGTCAACATTTGAAATATGGATCCCTATTGTTCACCAGAGTTGGCAGGGTGTTCTCTGATTCTCTTGGGCATCTACAGCATCATGTCATCAGATATGTACTATATATTCCTTGTCGTAACACTATTCGCTCTGAACTATATGATCTGTTTTGGTTAAATCTATTGTCTACATACTGGAATGTGATAGCTGCACCTGTTGCTTACATATTTTTTTTTTTTTTTTTTTTTTTTACATAGTGATCACCACTTATCAAGGCCCGGAAGCCACTCAGGGATAAGGGTTATTGCAAGTACATCACGTTAGTGAGATTTTATGAAGTGTTTAATTAGGGGGGCGGTTCATTAGGAATTTGTTAACATTAGACTTGAAGACATCCAAGTTGTAGTCCGGAGGGAAGCAGGCAGACGGAACAGAGTTCCACAGGCGTACAGTTCTAAGAAAGAAGCTTTGCTCATGAAATCCGCGTTTTGATTTAGGCACAGATATAGAGTGGGGGAAATTTTTCACAGTGGATTCAGCTAGACGGGTGTTTTTCGTGAAAGTTTGGCGAGGGGGGACCAGGGATTGGAGTTCAGACGAGCACCTGCCATGAAAATGTTGTTTTATACTGAAAAGCGAAAGAAATATTATTCTATGGCTCTTGTCCTGCCGCAATGCTTAAAAATCATTGTGCTGCGACTGAACAGACCAAACCTGTGACAAAATACATTCATATTAGACCCGCTGCATGATCACGCCAATGTTTGCTCAGAGATGTACCGCTGATATCTTTTTGCATTGTGTTCTACAGTCCTGATCGTGTTGCCTCAGGATTGTGTAAATGAACATGTATCAGTGTCACATTTTTGGAGTTCTGTATTGTCTAACTATCGTGATGCTCATAAGTTTTATGCATTCCCTCATTAGCTAGTTAACCCCTGTCTATTTCTTATGGTTTTTATGACCATGGTTTAATAAAGCAAAAAAATAAAAAATAAAGAAGTACTTGTGCCTCCCAAAAGTACATGCTTCCAACCAACCCAACAAACAGTAAAAACCTACCCCTTTATTGTTGAGGTCCCTAGATGCTGGAAAGCCTCCGCCTATAATAGTTTCTTCTTTTGGATTCATAGACTTTGGAATTCTCTCCCGGTTTCCTTCTTCCTTGACTACACTGACATGCAGAAGTTTAAATATACTGTGAACAAATATCTTGCTATTCAACTCCTCATAATCCCCTGTTGGACATGATTCTAAATAGTAGCCCTTGAATTCCTAGTTGCAATACGCCTTGTTTGGAGTGAAAAGGAGTTTTTTTTTTTTTTTTTTAAATAGTGCCATAACATCTATATATATAAAAGCGAAAATGTATGTATGTATGTTCGCTTTTTGTTTATGTCTGCAAAAGACTTTTTTCGTCGGCCTTCTCGCTCGGCTCACTTCTTCTTAAAACTTTTTATATCACGTCTAAATGATAATATCTACAACTTAAGAATGGGGATTGCATGTGTATTAATTTGCCTGACTTTCACGCGCTATTTTGTCCACGTATTTTGATCGCCACGTGTTTCTTTCGCTTTTCAGTATAAAACAAGCAAAAACTGGCTTGCAGCCGCATCATGTTTCAAGTTCAAACATCACGCGACTTAAGTTTCTCGCACCTGTCAATTTCATTTTATTAACGTTAAATTAAGATGCTTTTCATTCCTCTTCTCTTGTGGCCGAGATGGTTAGGTCCCAGGGTTTTTTTCCATTTCGTTTCCACCTCCATGTTAAAGGTTTGGGGTTCAAGCCTACTTTCCTACTAAAACTTTTTTTTTCTTTTACACCTCCGAACACCCGTCCAACGTTTTTTTTTTTTTTAAAACAGGGTTGTTTTGCCCCCCCCCAATACACACACCTACAAACACCCGGGCCACACTGGTATCCCCCACCCATCCCCTGCTAGTTAGATATGTATAAAAGGCAAAATGGTCATACACGTTTTTGTATGTCCAAGAAAGGCTGTTTTTGGGGGAATTCTCAACTACATTACATTTATCTAGAACTTTCTTCATACTTCCTAGATTATAATATCTCCGATTTGCGAATGGACGTCATCTCTACATTTGTTTTGATCGATTTTAAAAAAAATCCTGGTTCCCCGTCTTTGTTTGTCATTCCGAATAATTATATTTTTATAGAAAATGGAAAATAAAAGATTATGACTAAACATATTCAAATCCATCATTTGAGGTAGAATTTATTATTTATTTTTTTTTTTTTTTGTTACTTTATTCAATC
Organism: Euprymna scolopes; assembly: GCF_053919585.1. Classification (NCBI taxonomy): domain Eukaryota; kingdom Metazoa; phylum Mollusca; class Cephalopoda; order Sepiida; family Sepiolidae; genus Euprymna; species Euprymna scolopes. Next base: position 70,413,629 of record NC_136503.1, read on the forward strand.
TTTTTTTTCTAAAATCCATTTGTATCTTTTAGTTTTTTTTTTTTTTCAGGTAACTTGGATATCAATATTTTTATTGCCTTAAAAAATCTTAAACTTTGAAAATTTTTAAATACTTTCATTAAATCAGTTTCTTGTCTAACTCCTCGTTCATCATCATTAATTTTAGTGGGCAGGTTATCTCAATATTCCATAAGCATCTTTCCCTTAGTGATACAAGCAGTAAGTGAAAGATTGTTTCAACAATCTACCCCACTATTTCCTCATTAACAAGGATAGGTCATCCTTCAAAATCTACTCTCTCTCTCTCTTTCTCGTGTGCCTGCACCTGACTGTATTAGTTGGGATGATAAATTTTTTTTTTTTTTTTTTTTTTTTTTTTTGTGAATATTGCAGATTCTCTGTTGTGGTCAGTAGTTGATCCCTAATTAATATGGAAAAAAATCCAGCTTCTCAAAAGGTACTCTGGATTGGGATAGAAATAAAATTGTCTCTGTCTAGAATAATTTCTCCTTCACTAACAGGACAGAAAATCTGGAATATAGTATCAGAACATCTACTACATTTGCTTCCAACTAAAAGGCTAGTAGCTAGTATATGCAATTTGAACCCCCTTTTTGACCTCTTGTGGTTCCTGAAATGTATTTTCAAAGGCTTACAGGTTTCACGGCATTGGCCGAGAATGAATAAAGCCCTCTGTGTACTCCTGCTGTTAGTTTCTGATCTCCTATATTCTAAGAGTTACTCTTTATTTTTTAATTTTTATAATTTTTTATTTAAGGGGAAATAACTTTAAAACTATGGAGTTATTTCCCTTTATTGCTTAAATGCAAGACTATATTTTCTGACTTCAAATTGGTTAATATTTAACTTACCATAATCTGCTCCAGATCATACTACATCAGAATATGTAAAGCTTTGTAAATGTGTCTTTACTAGTTTCTGATTTTTGGTCTGACAGACAAATAGAAAATACTATTCTCGTTTGTATGATACACTATGTGCATGATCAGAAGAAGTAATGTGAAAGTTTATCCATGCATATAATATATCAACTCTATTTCTGACTTGCCAAAACAACCACAAGTAAAGAGTTAAGAAGAGTTGAAATGATCTAGACAAAGTGTTGTTTTTGTATTATTTTGATCAATCGGACAATTATTGTCATCTTGGGTGTTATTAGCACAACGTTTCGGTCGTCGTACCCTGCAACCTTCTTCGAGTGTTGAATAACTCTGCTGGAACAGAGTTCTACCAGGGTTTGTGCAGGCTTTAAAAGTCCTTGAATTTTGACTTTTTGGCTTGAAAATCGTGTTCTTTACATCCAGTAAAAATTTGTATAGCAATGTTAAAAATATTGAATTATTTTTTAAGTATTAATAAAATGCTATCAAAATATATTTTTTTAAATATTGAAAATAAAATCAAAATACATTGTTCTGAAATTGCATCATATTTTTGTGGATACAAGAGTTATACCCCTTTACCACGAAACTAGCCATATTGGGTAGTTTCGTGATAAAGGGACATAACTCTTGCATCCACAATACTGGAAATTTAAAAGTAAAACAAACAATAGATCAATCTACAGTGGGGAAAATAATTTAACCTCACTTGGTTAGTCATATATAAGCGGGTCAGGAAATGTAAATATGATTGTTGACGGGCATATTGTTCTGTATGTAAATGAAAATGACTTTTTCTGTTGTCAACTAAGTTTTTTTTGGGTTATTATATCATTGTTTATACAGGGTGTCCGTAAAGTTACTATACAGTCTTACAAATTACTATACAGACACCCTGTAATATATTAACAGTACAGTAAGATATTGCATTAAAATATTTATTTGTAACAAAAGAAATAAAAAAAAACACTTTTATGTTTATAAAAATCTCAGAAAATACACGTGTTACATCCGAAAAGACTGTAACAATCAAGGCAAACAATTTCTATGACAAATATTCAAATTGGAGGCCTTCGCTTCAAAATAAATTTGTGCTCTTCCAAAGTTAGCTTGCGTGGCATGCTTGATTAAATAAACCTGTAAAAAAAAATATTAACTATTAATACAAATATAATACAATAAAACAATAAGACTGTATAGTAACTTTACGGACACCCTGTATATCAAATTTTGTTTTGAAAACTTGAATTTTGTCTAGAAAAGGCTTTGAAAAGGCTTGGAAAATAAATATTGGAAATCTGTACGAACCCTGTCTACAAATGTTCCTCCAACAGTGCAAGTGCAACTGAAACAATACTTGTTTCGGTAACTGAATCTTGATCATAAGGTAGCAGAATTGCTTGTAAACAAAAAATGGTTTCCATTCATTCTATAAGCCATCTATAACATAAATGTCACCTGTTTGTTTAAATGTATGTATGTCAGCCTAGACAGAGGAGGCGGATTTTTATGAGACTGGTATCGTTTTGAAGCTGGATCCTTTGAACAACAAATATAAAAAAAAATTGGCTAAAAACATTAATTCCTTCAACTCTTAACTTTTCTACAGGAAGGGGTCGCTTTTTTCGCTGATATTTTCGAAAGTTATCCCCTCTTTTCGATTGACTAGCCTTAATTTAAACCTTCGCCACTTCTGGTTTCGTGATGGACACAACGGCAAAGACATCACTTTTTTTTTTTTCACTTTTTTTTTTTTTCACTTTTTTTTTCACGTTCTTTTCCTCCTTTGTGGTATGGGTTCAAACCTGCCTGCCTACTACCACTTTTTTTTTTTTTTGCTCAACGCCCACCTCCAAACAGCTGGGCAACGCCGGGCACTTAGACTAGTTTATAATATGTTGAAATCTATTTTCCTTTTCTCCCATGTCAAACTCAAAGTAAATTCAGATATTTAAAGAATGATTTATCACGCTCACTTGATATATGTTTAGACTTTATAGCTGCCATTTATATTTAAATATTCCAAAGAATTGTTATTATATGAAAAGTCAACCTGGGATAAACAAAGATTTCTTTCCCGCTCTATTTAATTTTTGATTTTAAATGAACAAGATATAATGTTGAATCCTCAGGCTACCATCTTTTAGCAGCAGACACTATCCTCTTCAGCTATTGTTTTTGTATGTCAACAACATTTGCCTGAAGCTAAGGTAGTGTTTAACCAATAGACTCATCTTACTTCTTTGTGACTGGTTGATGAGATACAAAGAGGTGGAATTTAGTTATCCCACCATCATCTTTTTGTTTAACATCTTGCTTCATCTCTTCTTCGTCCTGTTTAGCATCTTCTTCATCTTCATCCTGTTTAACGCCTTCGTCATCTTCATCCTGTTTAACGCCTTCGTCATCTTCATCCTGTTTAACGCCTTCGTCATCTTCATCCTGTTTAACGCCTTCTTCATCTTCATCCTGTTTAACGCCTTCTTCATCTTCATCCTGTTAAACGCCTTCTTCATCTTCATCCTGTTTAACGCCTTCTTCATCTTCATCCTGTTTAACGCCTTCTTCATCTTCATCCTGTTTAACGCCTTCTTCATCTTCATCCTGTTTAACGCCTTCATCTTCATCCTGTTTAGTGTCTTCTTCATCTTTGTCCTGTTCAGTGCCTTCATCTTCATCCTGTTTAACGCCTTCTTCATCTTCGTCCTGTTTAACGCCTTCTTCATCTTTGTTCTGTTTAACACCTTCTTCATCTTTGTCCTGTTTAACGCCTTCTTCATCTTTGTCCTGTTTAACGCCTTCTTCATCTTCATCTTGTTTAATGCCTTCTTCATCTCCGTCCTGTGTAACGCCACCTTTATCTTCATCCTGTTTAACGCCACTTTTATCTCTGTCCTGTTTAACGCCACTTTTATCTCTGTCCTGTTTAACGCCACTTTTATCTCTGTCCTGTTTAACGCCACTTTTATCTCTGTCCTGTGTAACGCCACCTTTATCTCCGTCCTGTGTAACGCCACCTTTATATCCGTCCTGTGTAACGCCACCTTTATCTCCGTCCTGTTTAACTCGACCTTTATCTCCGTCCTGTTTAACTCGACCTTTATCTTCGTCCTGTTTAACTCGACCTTTATCTCCGTCCTGTGTAACGCCACCTTTATCTTCGTCCTGTTTAACTCGACCTTCATCTTCGTCCTGTTTAGCATTTGCGTCTTAATAGTCTGCAATAAAATAAATTATCCTCATCTTTCTTAGTTGTTGTTTTATGACATTTCGGCCAACTATTCCTCTGGCCTTCGTCAGGGGGTAAGTGTGATGGGATAGGAACTCCTAACTGCATTTTCAGCAATTACTGTCATCCATAGTTGTTGTCGTCTCACCATGTTTTTGGCCAAGTAAGCCTCTGGCTGGCTTTGGGTAGGATTGAAACCGCTATCTTCAGAAAGTCGTGAAACAACAACTAAGAAAGATGAGGATAATAGTCCGCAATAAATAAATTAATAAATAATACTCATCTCAATAATAAATTCCGAATTAATAATATACATCTTCGTCTTGTTTAGCATCTTCATCTTGTTTAGCGACGCTTTCGTCCTGTTTCGCGTCTCGTTTGTCTTGTTTATTTTCTTCATCTTTACCTTTTTTAACATCTTTGTCTTGTTTAAATAGAGAGAATTGAGTTATATAATCATCATCTTCGTCTTCAACTTAATCGTGTTGTTTAGCCTCTTCTTTAACATCTCACGATTCTGTTTAATAAATAGACTTTCTCATTTGATTAGTTTGCGAGATTCCAAAAAGTAGTTTTAGTTTTGTGAACCATTTTTCGCTTTTTCTCGCGTTGACATTTTGTCTGTAAACCGTCTTTACTTCCAATTCTTAGCAAGTAAAACCATACCAGCTTATAATTACCGAGCCAAAATAACAAGACATCAAAGTTGAGATTTATTTATTTTACTTTCTAACTTGTTTAATGTTATTTAATTGCTGGTGATCACTTACTCCATGCAATGCGAAAGGAAATTATTGATTGCTTTTGGTAAGGGATGAAAGGCAAGACAAAATCAAAGAATTTCCACAATTCTTAATAGATTTGTTGATTGAAGGGTTTTGACAGCTTTATCGAACACTTTTATAGCTTTGGTCATTCAATTTTGGAATTCAATTTTTTTTTTTTTTTTTTTCAAGGCAAACACGTATTAGACAGTATTCAGTTTTAAATCACAATTGTTATAGTAGTAATAGTTTATTGACTTTGGTAGGCACATTTAAACCAAGAACTCTCAGTCAGCCTTTCAAAAGACTAAACTAACAAAGTCTCCTTATAGTGTCCAGATTTCATCTCTTTCTGATATCATCCAATCTCACATATCCATCATATCATTGTCATAATTTCTCTACAAGCAATATATATCCTCGACCCTCACTGGTCAGGTTTCATAGATAATTACACTGCATACATGGACAGTATAGAAGCCGTACTCGCCACCACACAACTGTACATGTGGCCAGAAGGGAAAACAATCGCATCCCAAAAATCCTATTGTATGGAGAATTGGAAAATGGCTACAGAAAGATTGGTGAACAGAAACTCTGCTACAAGGATATGATAAAGCGCCACCTAAAGGCAATGAATATAAACACAAGAACTTGGGAAGAGCTAGCAGCAGACAGAAGTTGCTGGCGCAGGAGCCTTCACAAAGGCAAAAATAGAGGCCAGGTCTGAACAAAAACATTACCAAAGGCACAATCCTGGTAACTACCCATGCACTACTTATGGGAAAACTTTCCACACTGAGTGTTGAATGCTACAACACCGTAGAATAAAGCACCGAGACCCTAATTAGTCATCTTCAACTATGAAGGACTTCATAATGATGATGATGACACTGCGTACACATTCCTGATTGACTCTCACCTTTGTCAACCGACAATGGCAATGCTCTGCTGCTTAGTAATGACAGGAGTTTGCTGAACTTACCCTACCCATTCCTAACTCTTGCAATCATACCAGCATCAGTTTTCCCTGTGTTTCAAATGGTATCACCAAGTTAACAAAACTCCTAGACGACCTCAATAGCTTTGCCATCTAAATGGTTTCTTTTTCCAAATCTGTGTTTACATCTATCTCCATTGTCTTGCACTTTTTGCAGCAAATTGATGGGAACGATAAAAGCTAGTAACATCAATGGCTTTCTAAAGGAAGTAAGTCTCTAAAAAAAAAAAAAAAAAAAAAAAAAAAAAAAGTTTTAACGTGATGTAAAACTTAACCAGCATCATTTTGGATACAATTTCTAATCTTTCAACAATTCATTGACTGTGATATGTGACTCATGTGGATGTCTGTGTGCCAGGAACTGTTTTCTTTTTGTTTTTTTGTTTTTTTTCTGGATGCTAATAAAGCATCAGATTCAAAATGAGGATTTAGTTATTATCAGACTTGTTATTCATCTTTCTGGTATCAGTTTGTTGTGCGATTTAGATTCTTTGCCCCCCCCCATCATCATCATTGGCTGATGAGACATCATTTTTGATTAATAAAAGCAATTTTCATTCTGATTCCTTCCTTCAAGGCTCTCATATAAATACTCATCTTAATTAGAGCTAAGCAATTCATTAAAAATCTCTTCAACAAATCTGTTTTTGTATGGGTATAGGATACACACATTCTCAGTTCTAGATGAGTAAATTATCTATTATAATAAAGTCGTATTCCTGTCTGTTTGCTTGTTCACAATTTAATATGTACAAGCATTACACTGTTTGACAAATTTATTTATTATATATATATATATATATACTAGCGGGGGTGCTCGGCGTTGCCTGGGTGTTTGAAAAAAAAGGGGGGGGTTAGTAGGCAGGCAGGCTTGAACCCGTGATGCAAAGGCGGAAAAGAAAGTGAAAGAAAACGTGACATCTTATTGCTATGCTAAGACGCCAGAGGAAGTGAAAAGCGTTACAATTTAACAATGTCAATCAAAAAGTTGACTTGCAAAGTGAATGATGCTCAAATGAATAGCAATTGTCTGATATGAAGGGTTTTCCCCACATTGATCAAAGCTAATTGCTTTCAAGACCTCCTGGCATGAAAAGCTGCTGACAGCTTTGCTTCGATGAGATTTTTCTTTATTTATACGAAAAAGACAAACAAATACGCAAAAGGACGGAACAGAGGGAATTTAATAAAAGTCGATCAAAATAAATGTAGAAACGACATCCGTTCGCAAATCGTAGATATTATGATCTAGGAAGTATATAAAAAGTTCTAAAAAAAATAGTAGCCTTCCTGAGAAGCCCCACCCCCACCCGAAAAAAAAGCCTTTCTTGGACATATAAAAATGAGCGCGGCCGTTTTGCCTTTTTATATATCTAGATATACTATTTATTCAAAGGAAATCTACATTTCAGAAGTAACTTCATTTGCATATTACATTAAATAAAATCTATTTTAATAATTAGCTCAATCTTATTTGTTTGTTGTATAAGGATTGTTTTAATTGTTCAATTTAGAAATATTATTTAAAGTTGATTTATTTCATTTTTAGTTTATTTTCAATTATTAGCAGACGCCAATAAGCAATGAGTTATTTTTTGTTTAATTTTCATAGATGAAGATGAATGCGCTTTATTCTCCCATAAATCTTACATATGATCCACTTTCAGGAAAATCCTAAAAAGTAAGGATATTCAGTGTATCTTAAATAGTATTGTACCCTAATATGTTTCAACCTGGCAATGGCGGCTATATACAGCTAGTATATATATATATATATATATATATATATATATATATATATATCTCCCAAGACAAAAAAGAAGTAATTACTTGAACAGAACAGTTTTGTACTACATTTGTGCTTCTTTACAAAAGGTCCTGGATATGACCTTAAACTATATCCAGTGGTGAGGCCCCAGCTTGTGGGCTTTGGGGAGTGTGGAGCCACCCTTTAATTACCATTGCTCCCAGGTCCACTCTGACCCGGAGTGGTAGTACCTGTTAGGGTCCCAACTATGGGTTAAATAGAAACTGACTTGAAAAAAAACAACAAATATATTCTATTAAAAAAATTTTTCTTCAAAATCTTTGGATTCGGCATTAAATAACCCGAAAAGGGTTGATATGCCGTAAAACAAAAACAACCAACCAACCAACCTTTACAAAAATTTAAATAAACATCTAGTGCAACTAAACCTTATGTCTAGAATCCTTGTTATTCCAATTTTGATCAAAATTTATTACGTGATTTTAATTTTAGAAACTGCATAAGATTTAAATCTTAAGTAGCCTTAAGAAATGGAAATTCATGGAATTTTGCTTCGTTGGTGCCTAATGGTTATGGACCCAATTCAATGCAAATATGAAGTCTATTAATTTCCAAGCTGCTTATATTATACCCCCTCTAAAATACTCCTCAAAAACTAACATTTAGGGAATATTGTATAATGTTAAATACCCATTATAAAAATCCCAGAAAGATTTAAGGCATCTGAATTTTCACAAAATGACCTTTTCCCAGTGTCTTTTTGCAGAAAACTACATGTAGCCTACATTACCAACCATCATGCCTGAAAGCTCTGGTTCAAAATCTGTAATGATCAGTTAATTAGTTTATGAATGAATAACAGTATATAAGCATATATACTTTATATGAATAGAGATACTCCTATGCTTATTTTACAACTACTTCCACTTGACCGGCAACAAAATCACACCCCTTCACGATAAATATCTCTAGATGTTACAAGATTTTCTGCTCTAAAAGTTTTTCTTTTAGACTGCTTACCTTTGGAATTTTTTCCATGCTTTCCCTGTCATACCGACATGCAAAAATTTAAATGTAATGTGAACAAACATCTTGCTGTACAACTCTTCATCTGGATTACATTCCTATAAATCTGATTCCTATCACAGTAACCCCTTACACTTCAGTGGCACCATGTCTTGTTTGGAGTACCTAATTACAATGCCTCCCCACTGGACAGAGTTAGACACCAGGGTCGTTTTTTTTTTTTTCGTTTTTTTTTTAACGTGGAGAAAAGTAACAAAAATAAAAATTGTCTCAGTCGTGAAGGATTTCTCCTCCAGTGAGAGAGAACAATGCCTTGTTTGGAATAGTATAAAAAGAAAAGAGTCTGTTTTATGTACTTGTTATTATAACATTTTTTGTTTTGCTGCCACATCGGTGTCCACTTACTGCACCTTCGCTCTTGTAAACAAACTGAAAGCCTCACTGACAAACTGACAAATTAATCTATAAGCTTAAAATCAATATTGGTTAGTCAGATTCGAACTACTTTCTAAAGAGGAAAGGCTTCTTTGCTATAAAAATACTACTCTCTGATACTGAACTGTCACAACAATCATAATCACTTTCCGAAATGGTCCAGTCATTTGATGTGGTATAGTTCTGATAAAAAAAAAATGAGTTAAACATTAATTTGATGTATAATCCAAGTAGTCATCATGCTATTATTTCAATATTAACTTGGTATTAACCCTCCTCTACTTCCTTCTTTTGCTGATGAAGAGAATATGTAGGAATAAATTTGATATCATCTCTGAAGCGATCGTACACACATAAGTTGTTTTTTTGTTTTTGAATGCTTGAAAAATGATCTTGTATTAATTTCGTTTACTTTTTACTACACACACAGACATATTTACACACACACACATACAGACACACACACACACACACACACTCGCAGATGCATATATATATACACACAGACACACACTCGCAGATGCATATATATATACACACAGACACATATATACACACAGACATATATATATATATATATATATATATATATATATATATACACAGACACATACACACACACACACGCATTATATATAATATATATGAGGGAGAGAAGGAAATTACTTACTTATCACTCACCTTCATCTTATTTTAATTCCTTCATGTGAATAGACTTTTTTTTCTCTTGGAATTATTAAAGGTCAAGAAATATCAAGGCATGGAATAGATGCACACTTAACAAATTTTGGGATTTACTAAGTTGCTCCTCTCTTGATGACCATGCACGATATTATTATTATTTTTTGTTACTTTGGAATCCTTTGAGATTAGGCTTCGTATGTAAATATATAAGTAATTTGTCATGGTAAAACACATTTATTTATGTTGCTTTCTGTATTTGTCTGCCAATCATCTGTAGCTCCCCTTAAAATGCAATTCTTTCCTACTGTGGTAGGGATGGTGGCAACATGGTAATGCTAGAACTATGCTTATCTTGAGCTCCGGATTGTGGCAGGATCACTCATGACAAGCACATCTGACACCCAGCATTATTAGAGCTGCAACCTGGCTGACAATTCTGATCCAAATCCAGAAAAAGCCCACAAGGTAAAGTTTAGACACAAGGTTGGTTTTTGATGTGGGTAAAATCCAGCTCTTCAAAGAGGGTTACTCTGGATTGAGACAAAAATAAAAATTGCCTCAGATTTCTCCTTCATTGACTGAGGACTTAAAAAAAAAAAGGTGTATTATCAGAATAAATACTACACTTTGCTCTTAGCCAAAAGAAGAAGAAAAAAATGATTACTCTCTTAATAATTTCATTTAATATTTTTTGGACAACTACAGAAAATGTGTCTTCTATTGTAATAAGCACAAACTATCAAGGCATTTATATACACAGGCATCTCAAGAAATGGGACCATGCCAAGATTTGCTCTAAAAGTCTCAATTATGGTGAGACCCGATTTGATACATCTAAAAATATTTCTTGACCTTTAATAATTCTAAGAGAAAAAAAAAGTCTATTCACATGAACGAATTAAAATGAGATGTAGATGAGTGATAATAGTAATTACTTTTCCTCTCTCTCTCTCTCTCTCGGTATATATATATATATACATATACATATATGTGTGTGTGTGTGTTTGTGTGTGTGTTACAAAATTAAACAAAATTAGTACAAGATCACTTTTCAAACATTAAAAAAAATAAACAAGTTATACAGGGTGACCCCCCCCCCAAAAAAAAAAACAAAAGCTAAATGGAGGCCATCTAGAACATATGCTGTAGAACGGAGAAAAAAAGGCCAAAGACCCTTGTGTTTTGATGTGATGTTTTGAATATAATAAACTAGTTATGACCAAAGTTTCATTTCATTCAGACAAAACATTAAGAAACGGGGCCTAATTAGAGTTTGGGGGCCCGTTTTTTTTTTGTTGTTTTTTTTCGGTCACCCTGTATGTGCGTATGATTGCTTCAGAGATGATATCAACTTTATTCATATATAATCTCTTCATCAGCAAAAGAAGGAAGTAGAGGAGGGTTAATACCAAGTTAATATTGAAATAATAGCATTATGACTCTTTGGATTATACATCAAATCAATGGTTAACTTATTTTTTTTTTTAAATCAGAACTATACTGCAGAATGTAATTACCAACATTGTATTTAGCCAAGAAAAATTTATATATATATATATATATATATAAGAACCCCGGGATACGGTGGCCCTAGGATACATGTTTTTTTTTTTTTTTGTTTTTTTAGGTTACGATGTGGAATACAATGTTTTTCAGGCTCCTGGTTACGGTGTTATTTATAATGTTATTTGATTATATACATGCATATTGCATATTATTTACTGTACTGTATTTTGTTACTAATTTTTAATTCCATATTCCGGGGTTCTATATATATATATGTGTGTGTGTGCGCGCGCATTCCCAATAGAAAGAAAGATTAGAGAATCTACATAAAATCTAAAAATCTAATTATATATAAATTATATATATATTTGTTTTTCAGAAAAAGGAATAACAAACAAATAAATAATTTGGATAACATAAAGATATTGTATTTCATTGAACGTTTCGTTCCATGACCAGAATAGATGATTCAAGAATTTTAGTTGACACTTCACGAATAATTTCCAATTAAATACCCCAGGAGAATGAACACCTTGGCACTTTTGTTCTTTTTTTTTTTTTTTTTTTTTTTTCAGTGACGCGTGCAATTGTAGATGTTTTAAGTGTTTAATTTCTCTTGTAATTTTATTATCAACGGATGCTGTCAGTATTTTGAGAGGAAGGTGTGGAGGCTTCTCATTTCCAATAAACTTCGAACAGATGAATCGATAATAGTGATAAACGTTGCTAATTATGCAAATTAGGTGGTAGCCTAGAGCGCGGACGAGCCACATGGTCTGAACAAACAATTTATATTTTATTTCCAAAGAACTTAACAACAAACAAACACATAAGTTACTAATAGGTTACTCGATTGAAATAAAGATTTTGAAAACAGATTTTTTTTCATTTTCCTGAAACTTTACTGATTAATGATCCAATCTGATGTTTATCTCCTTTAGACATTTGAAAGAAATGAATATAGATGCCATCTTTAAAAAAAAAAAATCAATATTTACTCGATTGGTAAGACGCCATTTTGTTAAAAAAAAATCTAAATTTTTCTAGCATATTTACACTGTTAAAACATGTTTTTCTTCAGATTACATGCGTAATACTAACTAGATTTTAACTCAAAAAATGGTTCCTTATGGAATATATATATATATATATATATATATATATATATATATATATATATATATATATATATATATAACCGTTTTTGTCATCTTCTAGACTTATGATTTCAACATCTACTAGGTACTCTCCGGTTGATCATAATATTTAAAAAAATTTTTGATTACTTTTTGATTGTGTTTGAAAGATTAATCTCTCAAAGAAAAAGAAAAAGTGAAATAAAAAAATACATGCAAAAATCTTATCGTGAAGCGGAAAAACCTTAGATTCGTGTAAAAAATACATTATGAAAGATCGTGTTTAAATTTTTCTGGCAAGATAAATGTAAATTTTCTGGAATTATTTCCAAATTAAGTTAAAGTCTTAAGATAATGGATTAATAAAATAAATGTATTCAACTTTTGCTAAAAAAGAGTAATAATTATCTAAAAGTGTGCGAGCTCTATCAACAAGGTTTGTTTATTAATGGCAAATAAAACATAGTGATAAAATTCAAAAAAGTACAGAAACGCATAAAAACTTCGACTGGGGGGGGATAAAACTGACTGGTTTTCTTTCTTTTTTTTTTTTTTTTTTTCAGAGCAGTGCGTCCATGCATACTTATAGAGAACGTTTGCATAATTTTCACCATTTTTTAATTTATTTTTCTGTAGTCCTGCTTTAAATTTTTTTAATTTTATTTTATTTTTCACGATTATATAAAAATTATATTACACTGAAAGTTGCACGATCATCCATGCAAAGAAAATATTAGAATCTTAAAAAAAAACTATGCTAAAACAGTAAGCCTTAAAAAAATTTTTTTTTTCAATTATAATTTTTTTGTAAAAATATTAAATAAACAACGCTTAATTCAATGGTAATATCGTTTGTTCGAAAAATTCATTTACCTTCGATTTATATCAATTTCATTTATACAGACTTTAGAGGCTTTTTTTTTTTGTAATTGTTACAATTTAAAATGCTTTATTTTCACACAAAAAAAAGCAAAAATAAATTCATTCATTTTTTTTTTTACACTGTTGAAAACAATAACTTTAGTAAAGGTGTTTTTTGTTTAAACAAAATAATACATTTTCACTAAGATTGAAATAAAAATAATGTGTTCATTATATTCTGTGATATTTATTTGATAAATACTGAAAATTTCATTAGAATTAGTTAATTTCCTGATTTTTGGTGAATACTGAGCTGTATTACATTATGCATGTTGAAGACCTTTCTCAGTTTAAAAAACTGAGAAAGGTCTTCAACATGCAGACCGTCTATAATACGTGTTGTGGCTCATTTTTTTTATTCCAAAGCTCCATAAAAATTGAAATAATGTCCCAGTTTTTCTGGAAACTCTCAAAAAACAATTTTACATGAATCATTGGTAGGCAACCATTGTTATAAAGAACACAGAATAATTCAGAAAAGGTATAAAAGTATTATTTTTATTGAATTTTTACATTAGTTGTCCTGGTTTTCATTATAGGTTGAATGTAAGTCAGATGCCTTGATGGAACTATTGGTAGAATTATGGCCGAGTTTAACTGTGGGTCGTTTGGATTTTGTTTAGTTTTTGTAACACCTTAACTGATTTTCAGTTCTTTCATCCATTTTTGTCATGTTCATTTGGACCGTTCATAGGATCCTTATTGGTCTCCTGATTTATCGGAGAGGGACCTATGTTTTCAGTGGCGCCTGTGTGTCTGTTAGTCCGGACAATTGTCAGATAACCATCCATTAGTTTTTCCTGAAATTTTGCCACAAATTGTATTTCATTAAATTGATGTGCACAATAAAATTTTTTTTTTTTTTTGCGAAAATTTCTGTTGCGTCTCCAGAGGCTCAACAGAGGTTAAAAATGCCTCAAAATGGCCAAAAATGACATTGTGCCCAATAACTTTTGATCCATGGGTGATGTTTATTCATGCTTATTTATGCCCCTGCTAATCCTCCATTATGAAGGAAACTGAACATATACACTTGCCTTCCCACTAACTCAACGTTGGCCCTTCACAATTCTAACATTCATCATTTCTTCACTATTTTTTGCGGCATCATGTCACATGCAGCACGAGAGGGGGGCCGTGCACGCGTGGCTTGTTGCTACTGTTGTTCCTACCCATGGTTTATTATTTTGCAATTTATATGGTTTTTATTTTCATGTATAGTATAGTGTAGAATTATACTGAGTTATCTTTTATGCAGTAGCATTTTTTTTAAGAACATTTTTATTTGCTCTTTTGTATTGCAATGTTTTCTAAATTATTTTGACATTTCAGAGACAGAAATGTCTTTAGGCCTGAGTTCGGAGTTGACAGTTAAATGTTGGATTGTGTGATGCAGAGTAAATTTTTGAGAGAGAAAAAAAAAGATGTGCTTTTAATAGTTGGTATATTTTTATATTGTAACCTTTGGTGTCCTTTGTTGACACGCAGAATTGTTCTGCGCCCTAAAAATTCCGAATCTTTAACACTTCTATCTGATTATGGTTGCTGGAACAAGCACAGTCTATCCTTGTGGACGGAATGAAGTGCTTAGTTCGAAATTACATATAGATTTTTGAGTTTAAAGATCAAAGTTGACTGAAATGTGAAAATAACTAAGATGAAAACAATAGTTCAAATAATTCAAGCAGAAATAGTTTTAAAAAAAGCCTCTCAAACTCGTCTCTTATTTATAATATATATATTTATTTACAAACTATACATACATATTCCAAAGACGAACCAGTGGTTTCATTGTATTGAACCAGCCATCCATGGCTGATAAAGACTCAATACAATTCATCAGCATCGATGGAAAGGCAAAACAAACAGAAGACTATATATATATATGAGGTACACTTTTTTATATGTTAGAAAATATATTAACAAACGTTGTTGAAAGATATGATGCTTCATCAAATCAGTTGCATTTTTTCTTGAGATAAGAAATAAATCAACCATCTTATCTATACTTTCGACTAACGCAGGTCATCATCAGAGTATGCATATTTTATGGGCACTTAGCCGATATACTTGCAAAGTCTACTTAATTTTATTTCTCTCGTCAAATAATGAATGATGATTCATGCAAAAACTACATGTAGTTATTTATGCAATTTTTAAGTTATAATATCTATTTACTTTTATTTATTTTTAACTAGCCTGAGTGCCCGGCGTTGCCCAGGTGTTTGGAGGTGTATGTTGAGCCTCCCCCACCTCCCCAAAAAATAAAATAAAAGTAGGAAGGCAGGTAGGCTGGTTCGAACCCGTGACATGAAGGCGGAAGAGAAAGTGAAAAAAACTGACATCTTACCGCTACTCCATGACGCGATCGGAAGTTCGAAATGTTGAAAATAAGTAATCATTCCAACCGATGCAATGACTTGCAAAAATGGCAATGCAAAAAGAAAAACTGACCCTCCTTGTAGAAAACTGCCCAGTTGAGGGTGAAGGAATTAATGTTTTTAACCAATTTTTCATTATTTGTCATCCGAAGGGTCGAGCTTTCAAACGATACTGATCTCGTGAAAATGTGTCATTTCTGTTGAAAGTTTTAGGCAGACATACATACATACATACATACATACATACATACATACATACATACATACATTTAAGCAGACAGGTTAAATTTATATTATAGAAGTCTTTTTTATATAAAAATAAACATTGTGCACATGACCGCTCTGTTTGTAAAACTTGATTACCTTTCAAAGACTAAACTTGATACAGTTTTACACTAAACTTACACATGATTGCTATTGATTTGAAACTACACGGCCACAAAATAAGTGTCCGAAAGCAACATTCAAACAGGTACTTAGTTAATTAATGCAACTCATCGTTCATATTTTCTTCTTCATATGCTAATCAATTTTTTTCTTAAAAATCCTGTCGCATTTTGACTCATGCCCTTAGTCAATAGTTTAAATTTGGTCCAAATGAGTGTGCATATATTAAAGACTAGGTATGGGGAAGGGTTCTGCAGTTGTGTGGGTAAAGCAGGCAGTGTTCTCTGATTTCATTAATCACAGCAGTTGCTTCTCTTGTATATCCTCCAAAAAGAACACATGCTGACTGGTATAATATTAAAGAAGTAGTTGTAATATTTATAAGAGTAATGACTTTAATTTGCTTATTTGTTTTTCCAAATTGGTTGAAAGGCTTTCAATAGTTTATAGATGTTCAGCCACTCTAAAGAAACAGCCATAGTTATGTAAATTAAACAACTTCATTAAATTTTCAATATGTCTATCACATAAGTGACACACAATTAAATCAATTTATTTGAAGACTAGCCTGGGTGCCCTGCATTGCCCGGATGTTTGGAGGTGTGTGTGTTGAGCAAAAACAAAAAAAAGTGGTAGTAGGCAGGCTCGAACCCGTGACGCGAAGGCAGAAAAGAAATTGAAAAAAAATCTGACGTCTTACCGCTACTCCATGATGCGACCGGAAGTTCGGAATGTTAAAATTAGCCAAAGTCAATCCAACCGATACGATGACTAGCAAAAATGGCTCACAAAATATCAACCCCCTCTTTGTAGAAAACTGCCCAATTGAGGGTGAAGGAATTAATGTTTTGGGGCAAGTTTTCGATATTTGTTGTCCGAGATGTCAAGCTTCAAATTCATATTGATCTTATGAAAATCCGTTGCCTCTGTCGAAAGTTTTAGGCATACATACATTTAAACAGACAGGTGAGATTTATATCATAGATTAATTTAAATGTTATTTTTTTTTCTTTATAAAGAGAAATAGTATGTTTAAGTATCAAGTTATGGGCAGCCATTTTTTTTTAAATCTAAATATTAACTTCAATATCCTTTGTTTTTATTTTTGTTTTCTTTTTATAATAAATCAATGTCTTCATTTTGATCATTTCGAAACCTATCAGCAAAGTTGTCATCTTTTAATCTCTTCCTTTTCCTCTTATCAGCTTGAAAACCTTTGTAATTATATTGTTTGTTATACAGAATCACAGTATCTATCTATGCACGATGCTGATTATATGCAAGTATAACTGGATGGCGGCCCCAGTGCATTTACTTAGTCACACAACTGATGATGGATAATTTTCAGTTGTTCTCAGCATTAACAGGAAATGTTGAAAACAGCTGCAGTTAACTTTACAAATCTGACCCTCTTCTATAGCACACGGATAAACCAATCATTTTTTTTTTAATTAAAATATGTGTTCATTTAACGATTATTTTGTCCTTTTATTTTTTTTTTTTTTTTACTCAAATAGAAAATATTTTGTTACAATGAATTTTTGAATTTTTTCTTTCTTTTTGTAAATTTAAAATTATCTGTTCCCATGAAAGTTAAATAACTAATCAAATAATTTTTTTGTCATACTTTTAGAATTCATCAGCGATTAAATTCAAACATCTCTTCTATCAGAGGTAGAAAGACAACTGAAAAAAATCTGGCTTCTGACTCCAAAAATTAGTAAAAAAAACAAAAAACAAACGAAAAAACAACCTAGCACCAACTCCCAACACGTGCAAAAATTGCTGACTTCTGATTTACCCATTTTTATACTTGCTCATTATCTTCTCCTATATATATAAAAGCGAAAATGTATGTATGTATGTATGTATGTGTGTTCACTTTTTCTGTATGTCAACGAAAGGCTTTTTTCAGAGAAGCGGTCGCTCGCTTCACAACTTTTTAAAACTTTTTATATCACATATAAATCGTAATATCTCACAGTTAACAACGAAGCTCGCCTGTCTATTTAATTTGCTCGATTTCGGGAAAATAAATATTCAATATTTGTCGCTCGCCGCATGTGGGTTAGTCATCTTGGGGGAGGGGGAAAAAAGCGTTCAGCAGTTAATGAATACTATCCTGCAGTCAAACTTGACCTCATTAACTCATTAAAACGGGCACCTGCTAAATCCAAGTAATTAAATAAATTCAAATGTGTTTCCATTAGCATCTCGCGGTGGGGCAATGGTTAATGTCGCACGTTTTTTTTTTTTTTTCACACTTTAATTTACAACTTTGCCTCAAGGGTTCGGGTTCGATCCTCATACTTACCTTTTTTTACCCCCCCCCACACCTCCAAATACCCTATTCTACTTCTAGTCTATATATATAAAAGCGAAAATGTATGTATGTTTGTATGTATGTGTGTTTGTGTGTCCGCTAAAAACATTTGACAGACACAATGAAAATTCACAAACAATCATATTGAAGCCCCATTCTTCGCCCAAAAAATATCGAAAAATTGGCCAAAAACGTTCATTTTTTTCGCCCTGAAATAAAAATATAACTTCAACAGTATTGAAATAAAATCCTTTTTTTATTTATTTTTTTTAAAATTTATTTGAGGTTCCAAATTGTGAAGAATCTGACTATGAAAATAATACTTACTGTATAACCAAGACTTTCCAACATTATTTCAAAATTAAAAAAAAATAAACAACACCCTACCTGAGAGCACATCTTTCAAACTCCTTGACCTAACATTCACAGCCAACATTAATTGGAACAAATACATTGGGGATATTGCCAAGGCTGTTGCAAAAAAAGGTGAGCTGACTCTACCGTGCTAAAAAATTACTCCCACCCGAGATCTTCCTATATCTTTACAAAGCCACAATTTGCCCATGAATGAAGTATTGTTGCCACATTTGGGTTGGAGTATCTACCACTCTTAGACAGTCTAAAAAAAAAGTCTCAAACCTAATAGGTCCCACACTGTTGGCCAAACCCCAACCTCTGTCCCATCGCCGATGAAATAAGAGCCTCTAGGTTGTTTTCTACTAGGATCCATCAATACATTTATTTTTTAATCACTGTTATTATGTATCATCTCTGTAAATGAATAGATACAAAAAGAGAAGTGAAATTATGTTTAGTGATTGCTTAAAAATGCATGCTTTGAAGGAAAATGAATGATACACACACACACACACACACACACACACACACACACAAGGATCTAGCCTAATGAAATGGAAGAAAGCACTTATGGATGGCAAGAAGTTAAAACAGATGAAAACGCATAGCAGAAGGCAACCATTTTTGGTTGATTCGGATTTTGCCTATACTTACAGCATACACATATTCTCTTCTTCTCCTCCTCCTCCTCCTCCTCCTCCTCCTCGTGTGCAATTATAGAAGTAAAAGAAGGTTACTTTTTGATGCAAGAATGCTTAAAGTTTTTTTTTTGTTTTGTTTTTTCTCAATTATATATTTTGTCATATGTCTTTTATTGTTAGGAAAATACATATTATTGTAAGCATTTTTTTTTTTTTTTTTTGGAAAAGCAAAGCGATGTAGAAGTGAAGTAGAAATAATAATTAAAAAGAAAAAAAAGAAGGAAATTCTTGTATTGAATATTTAAAAGATTATTTGAAGGAATATGTGCTCATCTTTGTGTATGTAATGCATATAATGCGAATACGTTCTTTAATATAACCAAAGATTCGAACTAAATCAGCGATGATCAATCACAAGATACCAGGCAATGATTTGAAAGAATCAGTTTTAAAAATCAGTTTACGCATAAATGTATTGATGCTCGTACCACTCTCCTGTTATCATCGGAAGCTCAAAGTCAATTGTAATTGCATTACTGCTGCTTTTGCAGCAATTACTTGTTGTAGTTTTTCCAAACCGGAGAACAGATTTAACAACTTTTGATGGTTTAAAGTTAGCTAAGGCATGCTTTAAGTATAGGATAGAAAGACAGTTCTTATGTATCCTAATCCTGCTTTCTTGGTTTTGATAGGTCAATCAGAGCAACTTCTCTTCTCTGTATCCTACAAGGAAAGTAGAGCAGCTTCTAAAGTCTTGGCTTTCTCTCTTAAGCGTCTTTTTATGATTGCTTATGCCATTTGCATGCATTCGATCTCTTGTTACAAACAGCTGCCGGGTCTTAACAACATTCCATTCATAACACGTTCAAAATCCCCCTGAATGGCTCAATTTGAAGTTTAGTCAGATGTTGTATTACTGTTGGGTGCTTTAAAAACATTGAAGTTAATTAACTCATTATTTGACTAGACTGTGCACACCATCCTAATTGTTAAGAAAGCATTTTTTTTCTTCAGTTTTGGTGAAACCCTGTTTTTTTTTTTTTTTTTTTTTTTTTTTTTTTTTTTAACTGGTTGAAATGTGAGAAAAGATTTTTTTTTTTTTTTTTTTTTTTTTTGCATCAATTGGGAAAATTCTTTTTGTCTTTTAATAGAAAATGAATATAAAAATGTGTTTAAAAAAAAAAAAATTTCTACATGAAAATAAGTCGTTTTTTGTAAGAGTATCATGATACAATCATTTCTTTTAATCTAAATGTTTCAAGCTCCCCCCCCCCATAATGCTTCTCATTCTCCCTTCATCATAAAACACTAATTAGCAATTTAGTTTGATGAATTATATCTTGCCAATCATCTAATTATATTGTTGACAATGTTGCCTAATTATATGCACTTTTACTTCCCTGCAACACAATGATTTCAAACGAAACTTATTTTAGCTTTATGAAAGTTAGAAATGTGTCTTTGTGTTGATTTCAATTCAATTTTTCTGATGTTTCAATAAAATTATTCACTGTCCACTTAACTGATCGCCTGAAATTAGTTGATATCTTTCTTTTGGACGCACTGAATAGGCATGAATGTGGTCTGGCATTGAATGCAATCAATGTGTGTGGTCAGCTTTAAGCTTTTGGC
This sequence comes from Euprymna scolopes, assembly GCF_053919585.1. Classification (NCBI taxonomy): domain Eukaryota; kingdom Metazoa; phylum Mollusca; class Cephalopoda; order Sepiida; family Sepiolidae; genus Euprymna; species Euprymna scolopes. The sequence continues at coordinate 70,434,721 of NC_136503.1, forward strand.
TTTTTCTCAGTTATTAAATTAAAGCCACTAATAATGCTTGAATGCAACTTCTTTCTCTTGACTTTTAAAACGTGTCTTTACTTCTTTGTGTACATTTTTCAGACTTTTTATTTTGTTTTATTTTTGTGGTGGGGAATGATGGTGAACAAAAAAAAAAAAAAAAAAAAAAAAAAATTCTTTTTTTTTTTTCTCTTGTACAAATCCTCTACGAGACTCCTCTGATTTAATATATGGGAAATATATCACGAACAGATAAAGGAGCAAATTGTCCCGTCTGTCTGTCTCTGCTACTATTCATTCTGTCTACGTCAAATGCATTGACTTATGTAGTATAAAAATGAACAAGCATTAATTACTTGAGGATGAAAATGTTGGTGTTTTTGTTAGACTTCAAACTGTGATGTTAATCCATATTCATAAAGAGACAAAAAGGAATTTAATTTTACTTAAAAATCTTTTAATCTTAGAAACGATCATACATTGAAAATATTCATGTTGAATTCTTTGAACTGATATAAATAGTAAAAAATTTTATATATATATATATATATATAAACATTTGAATAACACTGGGCGCAGTGCTATTATTAATTGTTGAGGGTTTTTTTTTATAGTTTAACCATATTATGAAAGAAGAACAATTTTATAATGAAAGGAAACCAAAATACACTTCTAAACTATAAAAAAAAAATCCAAAAATGCAGCAATTAATAATGGCACTGGTTTCCGTCAGATCACCAAAGTTAAGCAACATTGAGCCTGGCTAGTACCAGATGGGTGACCATTTGGGAATTTTACGCGCTGTATGTGCTTTCGGCTTTTGTTTCCAGATGCTCTGAACCTCCAATGATATTCAACAATGTTAACTCAGGAGAGGTGTGGTTGAAGATTGTGCAACTCTTGCCACAAAATTTTCATGCGCAGGCACCCTTATCGTGGGTATCCATAGTCTGTCAAGGCTAAGGAAGCTTATACTATATATATATATATATATATATATATAGTTGCCTGATGTGATCTATTTAGATCGAAACAGGAGTTCGACTGTCACAACCAATTGTAATATTGATTACCTAAATTGAATAAAATAATATACATTGTTCTATCGTATTTCCATGGCAGGTGCTCGTCTGAGCTCCAGTCTCTGGTCCCCCCTCGCCAATCTTTCTCAAAAAACACCCGACTAGCTGAAACCACCATCAATAATTTTCCCTACTCCCTATCTGTGCCTAAATCAAAACGTAGATACCATGAACAGAGCTTCTTTCTTAGAACTGCACGCCTGTGGAACTCTGTTCCGCTTGCCTGTTTCCCTCCCGACTTCAACCTGGATGTCTTCAAGTCCAACACAAACAAATTCCTGATGAACCGCCCCCTAAGTAATGACACCTTACCAATTCTCCAATACTATTGCTACACTATCCCTTTGATTACTGTACACACAATAACCCTTATCCCTGAGTGGCAATTGGGCCTTGATAAGTGGTGAACTCCATGTAAAAAAAAAAAATATATATATATATAATATAAAAAAGGCATCCTTCAGTCTTCACAGACTATGAATACCCACGGTAAGGGTGCCTACGCGTGAAATTTTTGTGGCAAGAGTTGCGCAATAGAGGTTCAGGATGACTGGAAACAATGCCGAGATAAGCGGAAAGCACATACAGCACCTAGAATTCCCAAATGGTCACCTATCTGGTATTAGCCAGGTTCAACGTTGCTTAACTTCGGTGATCTAACGGGAACCGGTGTGTCAACATGATTATGCCGTATATTTAATATACATATATATATATATATATATATATATATATATATATATATAATTTCTTATTCATACAGACATTTAGGTTATATATGCCTCATTTTGTCGGGCCAGAATTTGAGTATCATTTTCTGTTTTCTTTGCTTATTATGCAATCTTCTTTTCTTTCTGAATCTTTAGTTGTATGTATGCACATTTCGGTATGCATTATATTATCAAAAATATTTTAAGTTTTATTTTAGGTATCCAAAAGCATTAAAATTCTATTTGATTAATTTATTTTTCTTTCTTTTCTTTTCTTTTTTAAGTTATGTTTGTTAGAACCACTGAGATATATATATATATATATATATATATATACAAATTGTTGCTTTTACTTTTCTCCATAAAGGAATCCTGACAATTGTCTTTAAAAACATCCATTAGTGAACAATTTTAAAATGGGTCTTCTGTTACTTATGCAAACACTCACATCCATTTTCTCCACATAAGGAAGTCTAAATATAAAATGTAAATAAAAAGATATTTTATAACATGCAGACTTTTTCTTTCTAAGCAACTTTCATCGATATTGCATTTGAAAGAAATTAAAACAACTGGCAAAAACGGATGTTTAAATTGATAAAAGAATTGCATTCAAAATACAAAAACTCACAATTAGTTTTTTTTTCCTTTCTTTCATCTGTTTTCAATGATATCCTTGTTGATTTGGTTCGAAAAATCATACTATAGAAAAAGTATTTTAATTGAGTGAAAACTTTGGAAAGTAGGTATTTTATATTTAAAACTGAAAGTCCTGCTTTGTTTTATTTTTAAATATAAATCTCACCTGTCTGTTTAAATGCATGTATATTTATATGTCTGCCTAAAACTTTCGACAGAGGCGACGAATTTTCACGGGATTGGTATCGTTTTGAAGCTCGACCCTTCGGACGACAAATATCGAAAAATTGGCTGAAAACATTAATTCCTTCAGTCTCAACTGGGCACTTTTTTACAAGGAGGGGTCGTTTTTTTCGTTGACATTTTCAAAAGTCTTTCTCTCTTTTCGATTGACTAGCTTTAACCTTCGCCACTTAACCTAAACCATTGCCAATTTTGGTGTGGCGTTAGGCACAACAGTAAAGACATCAGGTTTTTTTTTCAAGTTCTTTTCCTCCTTCATGGCACAGCCTGCCTCCCTACAACCACTTTTTTTTTTCTTTTTGCTCAACACACACCTTCAAACACCCGGGCAATGCCGGGCACCCAGGCTAGTTTTTTAATAAAATACAAAGTATCGCTTTTGAAAATGTACATTCATCATCGTCAAATTATTACTATATATTAACGAGACCTTTTGAAAATTCTATGTCGCTTTCTATGTCAATCTCTAAAATTTACTGTTAAAAATAATCTGATGCCTCTGTTCAATCTCAAAAGACAAAGGATACCTCCTGCAGGGGCAGCTGCGCATGTAATTGTGAGGCAAGGGTTGCGCAATCCTAATCACACCTCTCTTGAATCGGTACTGTTTAAGTCCATTGACAAGGAGTAGTCCAGGACGATGGGAAACAATGCCGAGATAAGCGGAGAGCACATACAGCACCTGGAAGTCCCAAATAATCACCCATCTGGTACTGGCCAGGTTCATTGTTGCTTAACTTCGGTGATCTGATGGGAACTGTTGTCAAACGTGATCATGCCATACTTCAAAAGAAAAATAATAATCAATTTGAAGTAATAAATGTCTGGATCAATACTGTTGAGAAATTCCTCTTCTATAATAATAGTTATCAGTGTCAGCTAAACATTATTTGTATAACTAAAACAAATATATGTTTCCTTTATTTAAAATTGTAACAATTCAATTCTTTTTGAAATAATAAATATTCTGTCTTACTGTAAAAATAATTACCAGCTAAATATTTTTCAAATCAGTAAAACAAATGTTACGTTTTGAAATCTATTTATAATTGCACTTTTTTTTTGTGGGATGACATAAATTGATTTTAAAACGATTCATTTTAAAATGAGTAGTCATAATTTGTTTAAAATGGATAAAGTCGAAATTGTGTGATCAGATTAATTACCAATCGGAAGATCTCATTTTTTTAAAGTCTATGAAAGGTGATAATGTACATACAAATATTTAATGCGTATTTTCAATTCCATTTGTTTAAATTATCTTTTCACAAATGTAAATTGTCCTGAATACGTTTATGCATCCTGAAGATGTTTGTTTATGAATAACTACTGCAGTTTAATCATTTAATTTATGTGTATAGTTTTACCTATGGATTTACTGATGTTTTTTTTCTTTCTTTTTACTTTCTAGCAAACTGACTTAGATGGTGAAGTTCCAGCTACGACGGTGACGCCTGTTACTACTGTGGCACAGGTCGGAACCACAGGGCCAAAACGCCTCCATGTTTCAAATATTCCTTTCCGGTTCCGTGAAGCAGACTTGAAAGGGTTATTAGGGGTAAGTATCTGTTCTCTTACTTTAGTTACTTACATATTTTTATTTATTTATTTTTTTTTTTGGTCTTTTCTGTTAACCAAATTTTAAAGGTTGTTGCTAAAAAGTTTTAAGGAGAAGATATCATTAAAGATATAAATATTTGTCTAAAGTTTAAATTTAGCCTATTGTATGAATGGATTGTATGACTTTTGAAATGTATGCAACTTTCTTTAGGTTCTGTTGACACTAAGAATAACATGGCAAACGCGATTTAAAAAAAAAAAAAAAAAAAAAGTATGTCACCTCGCTAATAAAAGTGAACAATTTAGATCGGTTGTGCAAGTTTATTTACACTTAGTTTTTGGTACAAAATAGAATTAAAAGATTCTGACTTGTTACAATTGCCTTTTGGTAGCCTTTTAGTCCTTATCAGCTATGACAAATAGATGAAGATTACAGAAATGGATATTTTGCATTTGGATCTTTTTTTTTTTTTTTTTTTCAAATCTTAGTAAAAAAAAAAAAAAAAAAAAAAAATCTAAGCTTTTTTTCTGAAATTAATATTTGTAAAGTATCTTCTTAATCAGGTCAGTAAAATCATAGATTTCGTCGCCTTTATCATCACTGTTCATAAATTGTCTTGATTTATTGTTAGAGTTTGAGAACTCTAATCAAATTTATGAAAGATATCTTATTACTGGGTTTAGAAATATCAATGTCCTATTCATATATATTTGCCGACTGCTATCCTCATCTAAATAGTTGTTGTTCCACGACGTTTCAGCCAACTATTCTTCTGGCCTTCATCAGGTGGTTAACCACTACGGGATAAGAATGCTGACTTCACGAAGGCCAAAGGAATAGTTGGCCAAAACGTTGTGAAACAACAAACATGTAGATAAAGATAACAGTCCGCAAACAAATAAATATTCAAATTACTCATCTCTTTTTTTTTTTTTTTTATTACATAGGCATCACCACATTATCAAGGCCAAGAGGCCACTCAAGGATAAGGGTTAAAGAGTGTACAGTAGAAATTGGACAATATAGTAATCATTAGTAATGAAAATTTGGTAAATTTGATAACTTATATGGAACGGCTCATCAAGAACTTATTTACATTAGACTTGAACACAACCATATTGTAGTCAGCCGGAAAGCAGGAAAACGGAAGACAATTCCACAGGCGTGCAGTTCTAAGAAAGAAGCTTTGTTCATGGAATCTACGTTTAGGTTTAGGCACAGATAAAGAGTGGGTGGAATTATTGATAGTGTTTACAGCTAGACGAGTGTTTCTTGTGAAAGTTTGGCGAGGGGGGACCATAGATTATTCGATAATCAAATCAATGTCCTATTTGTTGGCAAATAAAAAACACTTAAAAGAATATCCTAAAGCTCTTCAGGGTATATACAAGGTATTCCTTGGCCTTTTGGCAAGGAGAAAAGTGCAGTGTTGATTCTGAGACTACATTTCATCCTTTTTGTCCTTTGTTAGTGACAAAGAAATCCTTCTAAACGGAAGCAATTTAAAATTTTTTCTCTCAATTCAGAGTGCTCCTTTTTAATGAGCTGGGTTTTACCCACATTAAAAACTGACCTTGTTGTTAACTCTGCCTTTGTTGGGAGATAAGTAAATAGGTGCATTTCTGAAGTGCTAAGATGTTGTCTACTGAATACGTTTTTTTTTTTTTTGTAGCAGTGAACAGCAACATTGCCTTCTTATGAAATTATCAAGAACTAACAAAAATGAACATTTAATTATACCATTTTCTGCACATATTTTAGAATGTGTGACGCCTTATTGATAAAATAGGTTTACATAGTACAAATTCGTTGATTTTAGCAATTAAGATTACACATCGGATATAAGTGTTAATATTAAAATTTGTAAAATGATTGTGTCGAGCTTTATTGTGTAATCAAATATATGGCGTTGATCGGAGTGTAAGTGAAATGATTCAAGTGTTTTTTTTTTTGTGAATGGTAAGGAAAATGTCATTTTAATGTTTTTTTTTGTTTTAATTAAATGTAAAATTATTTTTGTAGTCTAAAAAAAAATTGTATCTTTTGTAATTATTATTCATTTGTTTATTAAAAAAGATTTTTTTTTTTTTAATCAATCTTTCTTCTACTCTGCTGGACTTCCTATCTCAAATCTCTGGAGGTTGGTGCCATTTCCAAAAGCAGTTTCAGAAGGACTTTATCCTTCTCTGCATCTTTTGAATAATTAAAAGAAAAGAAGAAAGAAAAAAGAAGGGGGAAAAAAAAACAAAGCCTGTTTTTTTTTTTGTTTTTTTTTTAATTAGCGTTACATGTGTGATTTCTCCCCTACCTCCTTAGATTGGCTTATTTAAAACTAAATTGACAAAATTAATTAAAATAAAAGGCAGATCAGCACTAACTCCCAGGCTTGACTGTGAGTGGATAAAAAAAAAGGATGATTAAAAAAAAAAAATATGATTGTTAGTGTGATTGCTAATTAACACACATTTTCCCGCTAGTTACTCCTTCAATTTCCAAAGGGCCCCAAAATGATTTTTTTTAATTTTTTTTTATGTAAAATATATATATATTTTTTTTAAATTCCTTCAGGTCAAGTTTGGGGACCAACTGCTTTTATATATATATATGTGTGTGTGTGTGTGCACCTTTTTTTGTGTGTGGACAGCAATAATGATAATAATAATAATAATAATAATAAAAATAATAATAATAATAATGAATTTCTGCACGTGTTTTTGTGCATGTAGGCAGTCGAGACACACTTTTAAGTGATGTTTTTTTTTTCTTTTTGGGCATGTCCGCAAATGTGTTATTGTTACTTCTACTGCCACACATTAAAAGTAATGGTCCTGTGTATACGCATGGGTGCATGGTTCAGTGCATGTCTTGCACGCATGCCTGAACTTACATGTGCAATTACACGTCTCGTGTCTTTGTTCTTTCATTTATTTTTTTAATTGCTCACTTTTCTGTGTGTGTTTATGTGTGGATGTTTGGATGTGTAAACAAACAGTACTAAGTTCAAATAAACTTATGACTGTGCCTAGCCCCCCCTCCCTCCCCCTCTCCTAACTAGTATTTAAATTAAAAAAAAAAAAAGTAGACAAAAAAAAAACAGAAGTCATTCATTCGTATTATTTGGATTTTTCAGACTACTCTTCTCATATTGGATGTTATTTTCACAAATAAAATGAAAATAACATCCAAGATGAGAATAGGAATCTAAATAATCTAAACTCATCTACAAAAAAAAAAAAAAAAATCGAAACATAAGTGTTTAGTGTTTATGCATACCCTCACATATATACATGCATTAAAAAATAACTTATCTAAATAATCTTTTAAAATTATTATGTCTTTAATAAATTTATTCTAAAATGGCTTCAAAAGCAGTAAGGTGGGTCTCAATAAGTGCTGAAATCTGTTTAAAAAAAAAATCAAATATAAATCAGGTCAGGTTACATTAATTTTTATTTTTTTTAATGCATAAAAAAAAAAACATTAATGTAATATAAATTCTAAAATAATTGCAAACATTTTTCTATCAAGAATATTTCTTGTTGGCCTTATTCTTTTGTATAATAGAATTAAAAGCAAACGAGTTTTAAAAAAATTCCTTATAAATGATATCAACTACTTTAATGTTTTTTTGGTTTTTTTTAATGAAGTTATCAAATTATATAACAATCAGTTTAATATGAGAAAATTAATATAAAGGGAGGAAGGAAAATCAATTAATACAGTTCGATTATCCAATTGGACTGATTTACATATAATTACACTTTTCCTGCTTAAGATATTTAAAAGATTCCAAATATTTGATTTGTGGCTTAAAGTAAATGTGGGCATTTATGCATATACATTATTGTGTGTGTGCATATATATATATATATATATATATATATATATATATATAATTTCATTTGTCTGAAGAAAGCTATATCATTAATTGTATGGTTAGCATTTATGAGAACATATGATTCCAAATTCTGCTGACATGACAATTGGTGTGGTCCTTTTTCTCTTTCTCTCATTATGTATGTATATGAAAAAAAAATGTGTGTGTGTGTATGTATTTTAATAGAACCATCCACAAACAGCTGTTTCATCAAATACAACTCCTCAATGGAGCTAGAGAATCTCGCGAGATATGAAACCCAGTCACCAATCACCACTAACAGTGACTACCAGTATCCAATACTTTATCATCTGAACCACTAAATCCATTACTACAAGTAGAAAAAGCTATATTGTAGTTAAATCACATTCATTTGTTTACATTTTTGGTACTACTGATACTCAGGACTCAGTTTTTATTATCAAAGTTAATTTTTTTTTTACAGTAAGTGTAAATTATCATTTCCTTTACCAGAATGCCCCACCCATAAAGGAGCATATATATATACACACATATGCACACGCATATATATATATATATATAGTTATTTTTAATACCTACAGACACTAGTGTTTCATCCTTTTAGGAATCATCAGTACGGGGAGTAACGTCAGTCAGGAGATTCGAACCCGGCCACGAAGCCATATCTGACTCCATTAGCAAGGAACAAAATACTCGGCCAATGTTAACCGCAGCAAGAATATAGTTGAAATTAGCATTTATATAAATCATAAATATCATTCAAGAAAGCCGAGAGTGGGCATGTGGGCTTAAGTGACCGACTTATTTTATTTCAATATAAAGTGCTCAGTAATTTGAACTGAGTTCTTTAAGGAGTATATATATATATATATATATAGTACAAAATTTTGTTGAAAATTCAAAGACTCACGTTTTCATTTTTATAACCTTCGTTTATTTCCTGGATTTTTTCCATTACAGCTGTTTCATTGATGAGTTAGCAATTTTACGATTTTTATTTCCATAAATATATATATATATATAGACATTTACAGACTATAGTTGTCTCATGAATGCAGCTAGACATAGTGAGATTTGACACCCCAATGTCAGTCACTACCAAGTGTAACCACTGGCATTCACTGTTCTATCAACTGGATCACCAAACCCACTAGTAGAAGAAATATTGTATTTAAATGAAAATTTCTTTGCGTTTTTATGATACTGATGACTGAGGAAACTCAATTTGTTTTATAGAAAAGTATTGCTTTATGCAAAGTGGAAACAGTCATTTGCTTCAACCAAACTGTCCAGGTCTTCAGCCACTGTTTCCGATTCGATGTTCACCCACATTTTGTGGACCATCTATGTCTATTAAAACTAATATTCTTGGATCTTTTGAATACATTCTTTTGTATGTTATTGAACCAATTTAATCTACTTTGGATAACTTCCTCCATATCAATAACTGTCAACTCTTCCATTGACATATTTGTTCTTACGATAAATCTGTCAGTTCTTTTCCTATGGTCTATGGAATTAGAATCCATAGTTCATGCCTTGGATGCATACAGAAGAACAGATCAGATATATTCACTATGCAAGTGTCCTCTATTTTTATTCTTCTGACACACTACATGTACACTGCTGTAATCCTGCAGGTCACTGCCTCTTTACAGCCTCCAGAATTATCTCCAAGATATTTCAAATTCAAAACATTCTCCAATTTCTCTCCAGTTTTAAGTTGACTTCAATTTGAGAGTCATAAAAAGACGGAAGTTCAACATAAGTTAAACAAGTAGATGTTTATCGCCCCCATATCTGAATATCAGTGATAGATCCACCAATTGCAAATACTGCACAAGATATATGTATATGTTTATGTGTGTGTGAAAATGTCACTAATAACATTAATATTGCACATTAATGTTATTCGTTGTTGAAAACCTGCAGGTTGAAAATTTGAATCCATTAATATAGAATCAAAAAATATGCTGCAATAATGTGAACTACTTTACTTTCACTGAATGCATTCAATGCTATTCAAAATTAGGATTTACTCTATGCAAGGGTTTTTCTTGCTTAAAACAGATTAGTAAGGAGAATAAATTAAAGAATATAAAAAGATTGTCTCCCTAACAACTAGAATTTTATTGCACTTCCTGTGTAAGTTTAAAGAAATATATATATATGATTACTTAATTTAATCACATAAATTAATATATGAAAGTAGTAGTCCTCGCACGAAAGAGCAGAACACAAAATGTTTTAAATAATAATAATAATAGAATAACAATAACAAAGACTTCTGCTGGTGAGGACTATTATTGATCGTAATCAGTTATACAGTCCTTTTGAAATTTTCATCTCTATTTTTCTTATGTACTGAATATTTGTTAATATGAAATATGTTCCTTATTAAATTTTAAAGATTTTCTATTCTGAAAGAAGTTAAAAAAATTTAATCTAAAAAAGTTAAAGTTTTTGTTAAAAAAAAAAATCAGATTTTCTCATTATTCAGACCTGTATTACAAAGAGGGGGGTTGCAAAAAATGAGTTGTGGTGTGAGGAGAAATACAAACTGAAACAAAGAATATTCAGACCTGTAATAATACAAAGAGGGGGTTGCAAAAATGAGTTGTGGTGTGAGGAGAAATACAAACTGAAATAGAGAGAAGGCGAGTTTTAAAATATAATCTTAAAAAGATAAGATGCAAGTTAGAAAAGAATTTCATCCAAGGCATGAAAATTGTTAAAGAAAATGTTTTTACTATAGGCTTTAAAAATAGAGGTACAAGATTCAATTTAAAATTTGTTTATCTTCAAAGTGCACTTTTGTAAATTTTACAAAGTAACGTATAAAAATTTAATTTAAATTGAATCAAAAAATTACCTTGGATTTATTTTATGTAATATACATTTTGTTGCAATTTAAAAATATCTTTCATCTAGCAATTAATGATATAGATATAAAATTTTCAATTTTTTTTTTTTTTAAGTGCAACAAAATGTACATTACATAAAATAAATCCAAGGTAATTTTTTGATTCAATTTAAATTAAATTTTTATACCTTACTTTGTAAAATTTATAAAAGTGCACTTTGGAGATAATAAATTTCAAATTGAATCTTGTACCTTTATTTTTAAAGCCTATATAAAAACATTTTGTTTAACAATTTTTATGCCTTGGATGAAATGCTTTTCTAACTTGTAAATTTATGCGTAAACTTTAAGTATTTACTTCAAGAGTGCTCAATACGTAGGTAGAAAGTTATAAAATATATATGGCAATTAAGCTACACGGACTATTCCATGTTTCATCCACGCTTGATGGATTCTAGCATGGATGAAACGCGGAATATTCTGTGTAGCTTAATTGCCATATATATTTTATAACTTATAGAATAATTCATGTTGAGCTTTTTGCATCATATGACTAATGTAGACATAGGTGATATAGTTGTTTAAAAATAATGAGGAATTTTATGAATATAGATTATTTGTAATTGCTAGACTTAGTTTTTGATATGTTAAGTTATATCGGATGAGATGCCGACTTTTGAAATGTTTTATTTATTTTGAAGTAAAAAAAAAAATTTAATCTCAAATTTTAAGTACATACATTTTGAGAGAAAGAGACACAGAAAGTTGACCCTTTTTTTTAAATCCTTGATTTAGTTAGCTTTTGCCATATCTTTTGGCTATTTCAAAAGATTTAAGCACTTAAAATAGTGCTTTGCAAGCTGGCACCATTTCTAGTATTCTCCTGCCCTCTTTTGCCACTCACATTGACCTGTAAGTTGTCCTGGTGATCAATACTCTATGAATTAATCATTACTGGTTTTAAAAAAAAAAGAAAAAGAAATATCATACCATAATTTCATGTTTCGTTTTGTAACCCATATTTATCTGCAATTATTTGTGTCAATCAGACATTATCCTTAGCATTTATAATATCCTATTTGATAAAGTCCCCACTGGGAAAAAGCAGAATATGTTTTTTGTCTTTTCGAAATCCCTCCTTTCCATTCTTACCCCGTGTTTTCCTTACATGTATTAGGGGTTCGCTCCATCTCCTCTTGATTTCCTATTAAGCCTTATCGATAAAAACCATCTTTTATCAATTTCATATTCTTTCAAATAGTAATTATCATTATTATTATTACTGTTTCTTTTTTAAATACAAATATTATGATCTATTGTATGTGGTTTGAAATATCAGTGGCAAAATGTTCTTTTTGCAGCAATTTGGGACAATTTTAGATGTAGAAATAATATTTAATGAACGTGGCTCAAAGGTAAGTCTGACTTCCAGTCCTATGGTACATTTTCTTTTTCCTTCTCACCGATCAAATGTTAACCTTCAGGGAAGTTCGTGTTAGCTGTATTCATTCAAGAAAATTTATCGCAATTGCTTGGTATTCACTTTTATTTTACTTTTAGTTAATCAACTTTGCTTTAATGAAAATATGGCAGTCCTCTAAGAAATAGTTGGATAGAAACTTACAAAATTTACACAAGTGTAACTTTTACTTTGACTTATGAAATAGAAGTTTTAATCTTATAAAGTAAATTAAAGCTCTGAACTATAATTTATGTGTGTACAATAATGCGTTTTTAAGAAATAGATGTACACCAAAGAGACACCTCTTTATTTAAAATAGATTTCCTACATGCATATGAAATCAAATATGGTAATATGTAAAGGCTGTTTTAACACATGTGTTGCAAGATACAGTTGTTTTGGTGATATGTGCAATACAATTCGTTTTTTTTTTTTGCATTTCTGAAGATTTATCATATCTATAAAATTCAAACTTAGTAAAAAAATTCTTCCTTTGTTTTGACTATACAGCAACGATGATTAAATCGACATAATTTTGCAATAAAGATTATTTGCTTGATACAAGATGTTTAGCTTTGTCAGAAATTATATCAATTTACGTACTGAATATTAAAAGCTGAACATAACATCTAAGCTAACAAATCATATTTGATTCTGACTAACCAACTTTGATTTGCCATCGTGGTAATATGGTATTGATAATTAACTAATATACTTAATTACAATTTATTTTAAAAACAATAGATATGTTTTAGCAGTTCGATAATAATGGAGACATTCTTGAACAAACATCTCGACTAAGGAGATTTAAGATTTTAGTAAGAGTTCCTTATTTGCCTTGGATATTGACCCTAACAAAAAAGGCATAGTTATAGAACATAAAATTTGTTTGCAAAACAAATTTTATGTAAACGGTTCTTAGCAACGACTATTTTTTTTTTCTAAAAGAATATTTATCGTTTTAATATAAAATAAATTGCTACATTTCTGAATTTTTTAGATAAACAATGCTTATTCTATTTATCTGGATTCTGCAGACTCCTGTTCTCGTAAGTGGATTTTTCACAACGTTTCAGTCGATGCTAGCTCCAACCCTCATCAGGCGTATCTTGTCGAACTCAGGAATGTTTCCGTCGAACCAGGGAATCTACGCGGAATTTCGAACAAAACGCTTTATTTACTTCACAGTGATAGCATACTATCATTCCTTCAGCCATGACTGGATAGAACTTAAGTACTGATTCGCTATTTTTCCTAGTACTCGAACCACTGGAATTTGGAAATTTTGTAGATGGGATGTGAATGCTTGTGTTGATTCAATTGGAATATTATTCTCATCTTGGGTTTTATTAGCACAACGTTTGATGAGAATGATAGTCTGATTAATCAAAATAACACAAGCATTCACATCTCATCTACAAAATTTCAGAATTGAATCATGATGAGGATATAATCTGATCTATTATCTCTAATTTATATCAGCTGTTGGTTCGTTTAACTGCATGAACCTTCTGTTTATGTAGAAAAGGTAATGAATAGCAAAGAGGGTTTCATTGTTTTGTGCTTCCTCTCCTTTTTCTTTTTATTCTAGCGTTTCACAGATTGAACAGGAGAGAAAAAGGTTTTATTTAGATTCCCTGAGTGCCTTCAGCAATCACATCCTACATTCTATTACATCCTCATCAAGTATTTGCCGAAAGGAAGACAATTTAATTCATATGATGAGTAGATAACACACCACTGCGTCTGTGAAGATGATCGTTTTTTTTTTTTTTTTATGCAGGAGATTCTTCATCTATTTTTTTTTCGGTTTTCCTCTGAAAAGATGATGCTCTGATTAATGGTATCATTATTCCACAAATATGTTTGTTTCCACAAAAATAAAGAATTCCTGTTTGAGCCGCAATGATGCTACGTAACATTTTAAGTCTGGTCTTTTTTTTTTTTTTTTTTTTTTTTAGATCAGTGAAGAAGGCTAGTGAACATGTACCACGAAATATATCTTATACAACAACCTTTTAGGCAGTTTTTGACTTTGTGGGCATACTCTAGGGGGCGTCACCAAAATTCTGTTACTTATCAGTTTTGCAGTAGTCTTTCAGGAATGGTATACTAGTATCAATTCTTATCTGTTCAACCCAGTTCTTTATGGGTTGTTCTATCGAAAATGATCTAATTGCAGCCGATTACATCTATTGCACATACCTATATATTAATATGATGGCGTGTGTGTTCTTTTGTGTGTCACGCTTACATCCGGGTCATTTAATTGTTATGTTCTTCTATTTCTTGTAATAAATAATTTTACTGAGAATTCTTCATAAGTTTTGGTTTCGGTTATGGCTGAAGGAACTCGAGTTATGTATATATATATATATATATATATATTCGTAAATTTTAATTTTGGTTTCGATTCAAGCTAATGCACCCAAGTCATATGGATGTATCTTTTTTACTTTTGAAATCGCAACTTCATAACATGTAAAAATCGATAGAACATTAACTCTATAATAATATATACGAAATCTGCAAGAATTAAAATATCATATTTAAGCATACTTTACAACCGGGCTTTACCGGGTGTTCGTGCTAGCTTAGATAAATCCTTTTGGAGTTTTAACAAAAAATAGCTACAATAATATCAGAGCGTCTCCATTTACGCTGAACATCTACAGAATGCCAACATTAATATATTACATAGGAATGAGTCCTCTGTGGAATTTCCACAGGTCCCGCTAATTTCATATTAATAATTTATTTATGCATAAAAAATAAAATTTTGAATAATTTTGAAATATATGAATATGATAGAAAAGTATCTCTGTATACAATTATCATTTGCAATGAATGATTTTGTATGAAATGAGTAGATGAACTAGCAAAATAATGGAGGAGAGTATCTTTTTTTTTTTTTTTAATTATTCATGGTTAACAGTTAATTATGTAAATCAAAGTTGATGATCTAACAGATAAAATTTAGGAAACTGTAGATTTCCAGTAGATGACCTTGAAGTATTCCTATTTTTGATGCTCATTGGTACTATGCGTGTTAGAATCTACAATAGTTTAACATGTTCTGTTATGTTTAAAACATTTTAGGATGTCTATATTGTAAGTTTAAACTCTAGTTTGAATGCCAAGTGTTCATTACATACACAGCTAACATGTTCTTCTAATCTGGAGGCATAACATCATTTTTTTCTTATGGTATTCTTTAGTGAAATATCAGTCTCTTTTAAAGTTTTTCACCAAATTTTATATCACTCTTATTGGTTTTATTTAATTAAACTATTTTTGGTATTATTTTATGAAAAAAAAAAACAAACAAACAAAAAAAAAGCAAATGCAGAGAACATGTTTGAGTAATCAATTTCAAAGTTGATTTTCACAATGCAAAGATGTTTTATTTTTTCATTTAGTTATAATACATAAATGAAAAAAAAAAAAAAAAAAACTTTTGTATGATGAAAAAATTAACTTAAAACTAAATATTCAAATCTGTTTTTGCTTTTCAAAATTTGGCAACTATAAATAAAAGTTAAAAAAAATGGGGAAAAGGTACTATTTTTATTTCCCAACTTTATTAATTTGAATATTCTGTTTTTATGAAACTGAATTGAATCTCTAATGAATACCAAAAGTTCTGTCATTATCAAGTAGAATGAAACTACTGTTAATTTATTGTTTTATGTCCCAGTATTTCAATGTATAAAATGATTGATTCTATAAAAAATAAAAAGAGAAGGTATATATTAGCGATGTATTTTTTGTGTATGTATGAAAAGTG
Organism: Euprymna scolopes; assembly: GCF_053919585.1. Lineage (NCBI taxonomy): Eukaryota > Metazoa > Mollusca > Cephalopoda > Sepiida > Sepiolidae > Euprymna > Euprymna scolopes. The sequence continues at coordinate 70,450,927 of NC_136503.1, forward strand.
TCTATGAAATTGTACATTAACTTTCTGATTAAAACATGGCATTTAAATGCAAATATAAAACAATGTGTTTAAAAGAAATAAGAATAATTTTCTGACTTGTTAAAATATCAATGTTATAATGCATCCAAATATGCATTCGATAAAAGAAAAATTGAATTTGCCATGAAAATCAGAAATGTTGGTATTTTTTTTTTTTGTTTCATATGTAACATGGTTTCAAATGAAAAACACCATCAGAATAAATTCTTAGATGAAAACACATTTACAAAATAACTCAATCGTTCAAGTACTTTTAAATCCTGATTCAAGTTAACATTTCTGTGAAGTTCAAATCTCTAGTCTACCAACAACAATAATTAATAACATTAATTTAATTTTAAAAAATACTAAATATGAAAACATTTTACCTTTTTAGATTCTTTAAAAATGTTTTAAAATTTGACTTCTCACAAAACATCCAAATATTCTAGTTTTGTTAAACAATTTTTTAAATTGTTTTTATAATCTAATCAAACTTTTAATTTGAATTGCTTATCTTTGATGGTAACGTCTATATTTAAAAGTCAGATTTCCTACCTCTGAATAATTATTATTCAAGAATTGTTAATAATTTTTTAATAGACAATTTTAACGTCATTTTATAATTAAATATATTAATTGAAAATTGGTTTAATTTGTTTTCATTCTTAAAGATTCTAATGATGATCAAATTTTAATGTAATGTTAAATTTGATTTAGTTTTTAGGAAGTATTTCATGGTTATATACAAGTAAATATAATTGCAAAATTTTCAATTTATTTTTGATGGCACAAATTAACTAGTAAATAACCAATCATTTTAAAAATTCTTCTTGGATTCTCCTGACTCGGTCCCTTAGACCCTCTCTGTCGGTAGGTCATTAAGATGGCATCCACCGTACAAGTAAATAATAAATTTTGATAAATGAGTCTTCATCGAATTTATTTTCTCAATTTTGATTGTCTTTCATTCTTGAAGCCATGTTTAATTAAATATCTGTAATTATTGATGGTTCTTTATTTTATCTGGAGTGTGAGAGAGACAAAAAAAAATGGAGGGAAAATTAATTTTGAAAAAGGATGAGGACTGTACACATGTGCTCATATGTGTGAACAATGGGTTATGATTGCTGAATAGATGCTCTCATTTCTGCTCTCAGTAAAACTGTTTATGTTAATGTTTCATTTTTTTTTGTTACAGACACTGTACAGTTTCATTCTACAAAATTAGGTTAGCCAACAGTGAACATTCTCTTGCTTTTACATTGGTTCTTCACTACAACCCGTCCCATATAAGATTTTATAAAATTATTTCGTGTTTTCGACTATGATGATTTTTTTTTTTTTAATTATAAAAATATTTCTATGTATACACATTTTTAATACATGTGTATAAACACACACATATATATAAACACATACACGCATCCGGTCTGTGTTTACATACACAAATACTGCAAATATATATATATATATATATATATATATATATATATATATAATGCGTGTGTGTATATATAATTATTTACTATAATAATTATATGTAGTCGTCATACATGCTTATATATACACAAAGATACTCTTGAACCAATTTCTAAAAATTGAATGATGTATTACATGGAAATAATCGGCCTACTTATTTTTTTATGTGGTTATCCTCTTTTTTTTTTTTCAAATGTCCATGTAATATCTCTGCCATTTTTTAGCACTATGAGAACTTTCATTGTTGGCATAGAATATTATATGTATTAAATGAAGAAAAAAAATCAAATTAATATCTCCAGGACGATATTATTTTCCTACATTCTTTCACTTGCACCCTGGGTTCTTTTTTTTTTTTTTTATAAAAAAAAGCATATTTGATGCCATTGTATTAAATTTCTTAAGTTTCTATTTTCCTGGTTTTTCAATTAAGTTAAATACCTTCCCAGCCATGGGTTGATAATCCATTAAAGTCTGTGAAAAGAGATTTCCTCCTGGAGATATTGATTTAAACTAATTTTATGATTATTTTATTTATGTATTATCTATATATTTTATGTAGGTTATTACTGTTATAAAAAGCATCATGATTTCTTTTACTTAATATATAAATTACATATCACCAAGAACAGTCTTGTCTTAAATCACTAATGTTCTTTTTTTTTTTTTGTCTTTTATGGGAATTTAAGTAATCTGTTCATAAGCAGTATGTGGTCTTGTAAATGCATCAGGATCAGTTTCCAATCTATCCATTTGCTGTGCATGAGCACAAGTAATGGATTTCAAAATAGTAATTTCCTAATGTACTTTCATTTGGAAAGGAGTGAAAGTTGTATCGAAAGCCATTATGCCAACAGATATTCTGAGTAAGAAGGAAATTTCATGATGCTTTCTATTGCATATTTACATTACTGTCAGTAATACCAAGTGTATTGATATTTTAGTCTTGTTAGGCCTTTTCATGTTTAACCATTTGCCATTTTATTGCTGGTATTTATTCACGCAAACAAATAAAAATTAATAAATATTAATAGAGAAAGGAATTTTATTAAAAGTTAGATGCTCATTATTTGTTGTATGTTTAATAGTAAAAAAATAGTATCACAAAAATTATATATATATATATATATATATCACTTTGGAAATGAAATATGAATGTTTCTGTGTAGCTTACTTGACATATCTATCTATCTATATCTATCTATCATATATATATATGGCACAATCACGTTGACACACTGGTTCTTGCCAGATCACCGAAGTTAAGCAAGGTTGAGCCTGGCCAGTACAAGATGGGTGACTGATTTCCGAGCAACTTAGTTGTTGTGGTGGAAGCTCATATGTCGAAATCAATGGGAGAGTCCATTTGGACTTCCGGTTCATTGATGATATATATAATAGGACTTCCGGTTCGTTGGCTCTTGTGGGCTGCAACGTTGTTTGGCTGTGGAATTTATTATATATATATATATATATATATATATATATATATATATATATATATATATATATATATAAAGTTATGAAAATATATATGGCATATATATTTTCATAAATTACTATCTTGCTCTACCTATACATTGAACACTGTTGAAGTAAATACTGAAAAGTTACGCATAAAATGATATGTCTGTACATATTAATTTATGTGATTAAATGAAGTAGTCATATATATTATAGTGTGGAAATATATATATGATAAAATATAATTGCTCAATCAAACAAATCTGATCCGAGATAGCAGATCTTGCACACATAAAGGGTTCAACATCCTTTTTGAGGTAGCTTTAGAAAAACAATAAATATTTTAAATATTTATTGTTGTTCCACATATATATATATATATATATATATCCACTCGTTCATTTACTGGTGTGTATGTGTATTGCACATCTTTTTGCAGACTAGTTCATAAGAAATAATTCTACTGTGATAAAAATATTAAATTATGAATTTCTGTATTAATGTGGCTAAAAATTCTATTTTCTAATTTACTGAGTAAAAAAGAAAATATGTACGAGATGTTTCGACAGATTTGTTCCTGATCTGTGGAAGATCCTAACTAGTTTGTATTCGATGAATTACTTAGTTTATGTCCGTGTTACCTTCTTCCATGGACAAGTTGCACAGATATCAATGTTAATATATTTTGGAAATAATACAACCAGTATTTTGCTTCATTCATTGAATATTATCAATAATGTTTTTCAAGTCACCATCTGTGCATATTTCTTATTTGAAAATATATAAATATAGTGGAATAAAACAAACATAATTTCTATCGTTTTTAACACGTATAAGGATAGAGTTAAGTCCATTTTATGTGAGAGGATATCTATTTTGAAATTCTTTGTCACTTCTAAAATGGTTTAAGTTTAATATATATATATATATATATATATATATAATATTAAAATTTGTGTAAAGAGTTCTCTTTACCTCCTACAAATGTTTCTATACCTTTATTAAATAATATAAATCAATATATGGTTTTTTAACTTCATTTTTTACTTTTATAACTTCATTTTTTACTTTTATTAACTCCTAAATTAGCTCCAAAACAATTTGGTGAGTTTTGTATTATCCCAATAAGTCTACTCTTATAGAATTGAATTTACTCTCTTCTTTTAACTCACCAAGTTTTATATATATATATATTATTGCATTTCGGTAAGCAAAATTACCAAAAGTCGACTCATGGTAATTTTTTAAATCTAAAGTGAATAAAATTATATCCTCTTATATATATATATATATATATATATATATATATATATATATATATATATATATATATATATATATATATATATATAAGGAAATAACAATTTATTACAAATGGTATTTATGTGTGTTCTACATGTTCCGGACGATCTGCATAAGAATTTAGGTATTCGTATTTGGAGGGGTGGGGGTTTAGAAAATATGAAACTAGTCGAGTTTTGTATTTTGTGTACAAACTTGACAGTTCACATGCAAGTTTACACCTCACCACCAATAAATGCATTGTATTGAAGAACAGATACTACACTTTGATCTTGACCAAAAGGCCAAGTGAGAGAAAAAAAAGGTGTCATTATTTGTGCGTGTGGTAAATAACTTGAAATCAAAATTGCAAATGGTTGTACAACTTTAGCTTTACATTTCTACCCTCTTCAAGTCTCGCAAAATAGGCATTCAGATAATGGTGTCTTTACTGTAAAAGCTTGATTGTGTAGACTTTATGAAATCTTCTAGAAATCCTCTTGAAATAAATAGGGAAATTAAATAAAAAAAATTAAAAAAATTAACAATAAATATTATTTTGGATAACTATTCTTCTAAATCGATTGTTAAACTATGTTTCTTTGAATTAAACTGTTTATAGATTTTACCAAACGAATATATGTCTTGATATGCAATCTCGTTTTATTTAACAAAAAAAAAAAATAGATTTAATCAATTTAGAGGATTCTAAATATAAATTAAAATGATTTCTTTTAAATCATTAAATAGATTATCAATGCTTCCTCAATAGGAAAGAAAATACATCAATTCTTTTACTAGGCAAAATACGAAAAGAAAAGAGTTGTTCTTTCTCAAGATTATTAGTGAGAGACATTGCAGTATAAACTATTATTCTCAGGAAATGTAATATACATATATATATATATATATATATATTTTAAATTTTACAGTTCAACACGTGCCAGCATATAAAATAAAGGTCAAATCAAATATGATGTTTCAGAAAAAAAACAATATATTCTATTACATGATCACAATAATAAATTTTGGTTTAAGGAAAACTTTTAATCTCATTAATATTGACAAGACAATATTTAACCTTTTTAATATAAAAGAGCATGTCTAGTTCACATATATTGTCATTGATAACAGATGGCCTACAAACTTAATAGTTTATTACAATTCTTCAGTTTCAAGCTGTTATGGAAACTGGACCTAGGTTTTTAACAAAAGAAAAAGCATTCTATTAAATTCTTTATCAATGGTGACATTTTTCATTAATACCTGACTAACCATTAGAAACAACAATAGCAGGTTAATTTTATTTAATTTTAGCGTTATCACATAATCAAACTGATGTATAGCTCATGTGGCAGCAGCTTCTGTTTTTGATCTTGACCCTTAATATTAATGCATTGTTTGAACCATAGACGACACTGAGTAAGGTCAATTAGTTATTAATAAAATTGATTATATCATTTTAAAAAATATATTCAGGTGTTACTTTTTACTTCATATATACTTTCAAGATGCATAGTATCTTCTTTAGCAGCGACTGTTTTCTCAGGATGGAATAAAAATTGCCCCCCCCCCTTTTCACCTTATCAGAAATTAGAGATAGAATATTCAGAAAATTATAATGTACACGTGTGAGAAAGTTGTTCAAAAGAAATCTATAAAATCTCTCTGCCCCTCCCCCCGCTCTCTCATAAGATAATTTTACTTCTAGCTTATGTTATTGAAGATTTCACTCTGATGTTAATGAAATAATTTTTTTTTTTTTTTTTTTTTTTTGGCCTTTTAGGAAATCAGAAGTCTCTGCTGTTAAACATTAGCTCCTTTTACACTGCTTGGCTTATTTATTGATTTTATATATATATATATATATATATATATATATATATATATATAATCAGTTTAGAGCAGACATTAAACTATGCCAAGTAGTCTAAGGTTATCTTCTAAAAATGGAGAGAAAATAAAGATGAACTCTCTGTAAAATGATCATAAGTATTAGATTCCTCTTCAAATATCCTGAGAAGAGAATTAGTGTTTGACTGAGTCAGAAGCTTCTTCTTTTTTTTTTTTATCAGACTCTGACAATACTTCAACCGCTCTCAAAATGAAAGCAATTTAAAAATTTTTTGTAGATTTCTAGAGTATGCTAATTTGAAATCATTAATCGGGTGTTAGGAGACAGAATATTCATCTTTCTCAACTATCTTGTTCCAGTCATCGTCTGTTACTTTTGGACAAAGAATAAATAGAATAAATGGATAGGTCATAAATGAAGACAACCGGAAGAATCCGTTTCCATTGGCTATTACACAGATATATAGAAGGCGCCACTCCTTTCACTGAATTGCTTCAATTATCCTTGATTCTTCATTTATATTGCGCTGAATATTGACAAGGAGGCATTAAGTAACATTTTGGGAGTCTTTGGTATGACTAGACTAAGAATGAAACCCTGGTCTCTCAAACATTGTGACCATTATGCCAGATGGGTTAGTACTGGCACAAAAAATCTTGGATTTTTAGTTTTGAAAAAAAAAAAAAAAAAAACTTTGTTGGTCACAAGGAACAAGATACACCAACACAAATTTTATATTGGGTTTTCATAATTTTGCCCAAATCCCTACATAGTGTCCCAGTAGTTGTTGCCCCTGATAGTAGCCCCCTACACCAAAGTGGCAATGTGCCTTGTTTGGGGTGAAAATGTAATAAAAAAATAAATAAATAAAAAAATAAATAAACTCCTTTTATGTCCTTAAACTTAGATCAAAAGTCATATTTAAAAAAAAAATAATTCAAATAACAAAGAAAATGATGACGTTTTTGTTCAAAATATTAAATTTAAACGCATTTGAAATGGAACAAGCAATCATACGGTGGAATCATTCAACATCCTAACCAAGCTAATAGCTATATGATTATTTTAATTTTCAATTATGTTTTGATTCTATTGAAAAATTAAAAATAAGTCATGTTTTGACTCGTACTTGATTAAGAGTTACGGATTCCTACTTAGAACACGAGTCACAGTAAAAAAAATAATTATCTATAATATGAAGCTACGTAAAAAAAAAAAAAAAAAAAATATATATATATATATATATATATATATATATATATATATATATATATATGCTATTTAATGTTTTGTGTAATCTTCAACAATTCAGCTGTTTTAATTTATTTGAATGCCCCTCTCCATCATAATGAGAAAATTAGTTGATTGGTTAAATGTGACAACACTTGTATAGAAATACAGTTTTTCTGAAAGAACATACATCCAGTTTCCACAACTGAAACTGAAGAGTCGCAGTACAATCCTAAGTTTGTAGGCCATTCTTTTTTTAATACTCTTTCTAAAAAAATATGAATATGAGAAATCGTTTCAATTAAAATTAAATTAAAAAAGTTATTTCAACATGAAAAATACTGGACTGAAATAATTTAATCTTTTTCTTCCAAATTAAATCATTATTTTAATTTAAATAATGAATTTATCCTAAAATTTAATATAATAAATACCTGACTAACTGACTCATAAAATTTGTATATATACTTTAATTGATTACAAACACTTATAAGCAATAAAATTTAAAAAAAAATCAAGTTTTCTCATATTTAATTGGTTATTTAAACATTTATAAAAAATGACGAGTCCAAAACTTAGATATTTTCTGAAAATGTGGCGATACTCAAAACCTTAACATTCTTAAACATGTGTTAAGTAAAGGCATTAAGATAAAATTAGAAATACATTTGAAATCTTGTAGAAAATTTTTTTTATTATTATTATTTTTTTATTTTTATGAAGATTTCATGAAATTCTCTGCAATATGTTTTTACTTTTCTCTCTCAATCATTTTATCTGTCTTTCCATTTGTCTGTATGTCTGTCTGTCTACCTGTCATTAAACCTAGGACAACAACTAACAACAGCCGGGTAGTTGGGGCAGTAGCACCAAGGCCAATGGTCAAATTGTTTTTTTGTCAAAAATGTTCTTCTGTGACCTTCCTTTCTTCCTCTCTATCTTTTTCTCTTCTTTCTCTCACTTTTCTTCTTCTCTTCCATCTTTTTCCTTACCCTTCCCAACCCACACTTCCTGCTGTTTTTCACATTTTAATATCCCCACTCCCCCCTGTCGTCCGGCCGGTCACGTTGTTGTCCCAGTGTGCTTTATGCAGTGTGTGGCATGGAGGCATGCGGCTTCCTAGAATTAAGCATGCTTGTCCCTGTCACCTTTTTTTGTTGCATTTGGAACTTGCTCTGTCTACTTGCGAACGGAGAGAAACACCTTTCATGTTTCCCATATCTCTTTCTTTGCCAAGCCATCAAGTCTTTCTTGAGAAATTTCCATTACTTATATTTTTTCACCCCCAAAGGATTTTTTTTTTTTTTTTTTTTTTTTTAAACTATAATGCAATCCTTGTCATCAACGAATTATTCTGGAGTTCTCGCATTTAAGATGGCGTCTACTATTCACTCATTTATTCTTAGCAATGTATCTAACTGTTTTGTTTTTTTTTGTAGCTGTGAAAACTTTATATTACTAACTCTTAGCTTTCGGGACAAGATCAAAGTGTAGTATCTGTTCTTCAGATGCTGCACTTCAATTTCTTGTTCTCTGTTAGTGGAGGAGAAATCCTTCACGACTGAGACAATTTTTATTTTTGTTCCTTTTCTCCACGTTAAAAAACGACCCTGGTGTCTAACTCTGTCCCGTGGGGAGGCATTGTAAATAGGAACTCTTAGCTTAAGCAGTTCAAAATAAGTGAAGCAAACTTTATTGATTTAATCAGCAAAACCGATTTTTATATTAACTTAGTTGGATTTCTGAAAAGTTATTTCCTGAAATAACAGCTTATCAAAATTTATATATTTTTTTTAACAAATATTTTTGAATTTGTCTCGAAATGAAGTCCTATTTAGTTAAAAAACAAAAAAAAACAAGCAGTTTATGTTCAACTTATTGGTTGGTATGTTTAATCTATCAAGATTATAAGTATAAAATGTTTTATTGATAGTTTTCTTTAATAAACTGTTAATGCTGCTAATAATATGGAAGATCTTAATTATACCTTGTACAAAGAGTACATTCTTATAGTTTACTCCTTGGTGAAATTACTTTTAAGGTTGGAATGTCAGAGCAAACTTATTTTACTTCTTTTAAATTAATTTTGTTTTTGTAATAATATTGTTATATAAGGACGTTTAAAACATGAAATGAAAATTTACAAACAAAATGGAATATTAATGTGTTGTGTAATCTTCATCAATTCTTAATTAATTCAAGTTTAGTGGATAAGTATGTCAACAGACTAGTAAAAATAAAGATACACCATTAAAGCTGAATCAACATATTTTTGTTGATTCATGTGACCATGCATTTACACCAAATGAAGATGAGTGTATGATTTTATTAAAATATCTTAATTAGCTTTAGTAATGTATTTGTGCCCTTCTTTTTACTTTTTTGTTGTCATGCTTATCCACTATTCCATAAACTAATGTATATATATATATATATATATTTTTTGTCTATTAATTCTATGTTCGATCCTTTCCACCTTCCGAATAACAGTCTTCACTTCTGGCAGAAACTGGCTGATGTAATCACCATGTTTATCATAAGTCCGAGTACTTTTCAATCCTTCAGGATTCATTGTCAGGGATTACTCAGGCTTATGATAAACATTACATCAGCCAGTTCCTGCCAGAAGTGAAGACTTATTCGGAAGTTGGAAATGATTGAAAATAGAATTAATAGGCAAAAAAACGTCGATTTTATTTAATGAAAAATGCTGCATATATATATATGCAACATATATATATATATATGCAGCATATATATATATATATATATATATATATATATATATATATTATGAATGCATTCTCTAATCTTCAATATTGATTCAATTTCTAAATGATACAATGCTCTGATTCCATGAATTATACTAATCTTTTTACATTTTATATCCTTAAGCACAATATAACCAGTATATACATTCAGTTTATTTTGGAGAGTACATCATGTTTGCTTATATTTACTTTCTTCTGTTGAATCTTTTTCTAATAATATTTGAATCCAATTAAGAGTAATTTCATCAGGTAACAGTTCATTTTATTTTTATTTTGATGACTATGAAGACGCCTGTGAATTGATTGCCATTTTTTTTTTTTTTTAATCAAACTCTTTTTTACAAGGTGATTGAGGAGATAAAAACTTTACCTGTTATCTTGTTTTATGTTGCATGACAGATGTCCTCAGACTAAGCCCAGGAGCAGGGTATGTGATGATCTTGCACTAGGGTGTGGGAATAAAAATAAAACAACAATTAAAAAAAACAAACATAAAACACTGTAATGCTATGATCTGTATGGCCTATATTATGCGGTAGCATTAGCTTTTAAATTAATACATTGAATGTAAAAAGTTACGTCTGAAAAGAGGGAGGGGGGTGAAACAAACAAACAAAAAAAAAATTGAAGAATCAAAGGTTTAGAAATATTTGCATGTTTCCCTGCCCTTTTTCCTTCTCCAGCAAAATGTTGGTAAGTTACTGATCAAACTAACATCATTGCTTTTATAGGTTCACTGTACTCACCTATATTTTCTTTAAAATTACATAATCTTCGTTAACATTCTATTCAGAGTCAGTTAAAACTATGTCGGAAAGCTCACCTTCTCCTGTAGGTAACTCTGTAAAATCTCCCAACTAAGCTTTTTTTTTTTTTTTTTTTTTTTTTAAATCAGTAAAGGTATTTTGCTTTCCCAATTAAAATTAAAAAAAAAAAAAAATGTTAAATTTTTTTTTTTTTTTTTTTTTTTTTTGCAATGAGCCGTGGCGCTAAGTTGTATGTGGTGTTTCGTTTCTTTAAGGTAAATTCGGACACATTTGAGCGACAGTTAAGTCCATTTGAAAAGAATTCCACTTTAAAGATCTTAATTCTTTGCGATGACAAATGACAGTGCCCTTCTTATAACTGGAGGATGCTTTTAATCCCAATTTAGTTTATATTTCTGAACTGAATGTCTCCAATTTAGAACCTCTAATGCCATTTTGATTTCATTTATTTGGACTACTACCTTTGTTCTTTTGCTCACTTTATAATCTCTTCCATATAAATATATACACGGGCTATTTTCAGTCGGTTCACCAATGTAAATCTAGCTTGGTATTTAGGTTTATGTGGGTGCTTGTCTTTATACATGTATACACATTCTGGAGGCGGATAACTAGTATAATCTATACAACATTGTACAATGGAATTGACAAACCAAGTTCCAATCGAATGTTCATGTATATATTACTACTGCTCAGAACAGTGCAAATTCTCATTCTTTCGAAACAACAGGCAAAAAAGCATTTCTTCTATCATGAAGATGTGGATATTGCTTCAGCATTAATAATACAAAACAGTTGATCTTTCAAAAAACCATAAAGCGGAAGACCAGTACCCGCATTAAACTGGTCTGCAGTTTAATTTGTTGCTGGCTATCTTGCTCTTGCTTGTTGCTGGATCTCAACATTTTGAACCGAGAGAGAGACTTAGCTGTCGTACAAAGCTAAGACTCTGTAACATCATCTTTGTATAGATACTCCCTCAGGTATTTGGGCTCATGGATTTTAAATGTCTGAGGGAGTGGCACTCGTCTGACAAGACGTTGCAATCATCATATATATATATATATATATATAATGTTATACATGTATTTATAAGCAAACATCAAGGAAACCTCTCAGCATCAGGTTCTATTAAATGCAAGTTTCATTAAAACCTGACATCTGAAACAATTGCCTTACAAGATTTATTTTATTTCCATAATCTTAGACGATTCTCCACAAATTATAACTCGAAAGAAAGCATTCGTGTTCTATTATGTGCGTATTCCACAGAGCTTTGTCACATGCTTGAAAACAAAACTCGTGTCTAGAGTCGGTTTGTTTTGTTGTGTGGATTAGTAAATTATACTGAAGTACTTAACTAAAGTCATATATGAAACTTTTAATTTTAATGGTTCTCTGGCCATTGTTGTCAAGAATAGCTTTCTGCAAAACTACAATGTTCTCTCTGCCGAAACATCCATTATTCGATGGTCATCACAGGAACTACAAAGGGATTTTTTTTTAACAAGTGCCGCAATATAAGACGGACGTTGAACCAAATATTATGATAATGTTAACTTCTCTAGAATTGCCGTCTTTTGTGTCATGATAAGCTTGTAACAGATTTTGGATCCTCATCACACAAGAACGGTCATTCAGTATTAAGAGTTGGTCTTTATGCATCATATAAGGCTGGTATGCTTGGAGATCAGTTGATTATGTCATGGCTCAACCATCTCAGAAAAACGCTGCTTATCTGTTTTCCCCTTTTAACCTTGTTAACAGCAATAATATGAAGGTTGTTACAAAAGTAAGGTCTCCTATTCTTAAGCTCAAAAACTAAAACCTTGAAGAGCTACCAAGACGGGAGTGGCACCATTAGAACGAGTGATCTTTTGTACTCGTGAATTTTTTTTTTTTTCTACATAGTAACCATCATTCTCAATCCACATTTGCTAGCCTCTTTTGATGCCTCGGCCATAAATGTCTGGAATATGTTTTGTCATTCACATTTTTGTCGCTACTCTGAAATTGACAAACCCATTTCCTAACCGTGTTGACATCAACTTCATCAGCTTCATAAACGTTGAACAGGTGCCGGTGAATGTTGATCGGCCACATTTTTATTTATTTATTTTTAGAAGAAGAATAATTCAATGATGTATCTCTATGACAGAATGTCATGAATGCATAAGTTTAGTCATCATAACAAATGTAATTTGCAATTCCCTCCGATCCATTCAGGCGGAATGAAAAAAAACAAGAAGCATTATTTTTGTAACATTGCTTGCTAATATCAATAATCATCAAGTTTGATAAAATGGAGACGATTTTTGTCTGATCATTATAAAACCTGGTGTTTTGATAGGATTTACTCAGTTTTCATTACCTGTGCTTTCGTAATTATGCATGTGAGTAGCAGAACACAATCTGTGCAACACTTGCGCCATCCTCTACGTAATAATATGCTTCTACTTTCGTTTGTATGTACCTTATCATTTTCGCCACCCGTTTTAACAAATGAGGTCATCCGAATTGAGAAATATTTGATACTAGCAAGGGGTACCCGGCGTTGCCTGGGTGTTTGGAGGTGTGTGTGGAAACTCCGGGGGGGGGGTTAAAAAAAAGTAAGTATGAGGATCGAACCCGAACTGTTGAGGCAAAGTTGTAAATTAAAGTGAAAAAAAAAAACGTGCGACGTTAACCATTGCCCCACCGCGAGATGCTAGCGGAAACACGTTTGAATTTATTTAATTACTTGGATTTGGCAGGTGCCCGTTTTAATGAGTTAATGAGGTCAAGTTTGACTGCGGGATAGTATTAATTGACTGCGGAACGCTTTTTTTTTTTTAATTTTTATTTTTCCAAGATGTTATAGGGAAAAGACTAACCCACATGCGGCGAGCGACAAATGTTGAATATTTATCTTCCCGAAATCGAGCAAATTAAATAGACAGGCGAGCTTCGTTGTTAACTCTGAGATATTACGATTTATATGTGATATAAAAAGTTTTAAAAAGTTGTGAACCGACCGACCGCTTCTCTGAAAGAAGCCTTTTGTAGACACACAGAAAAAGCGAACACACACACATACATACATACATACATACATACATACATTTTCGCTTTTATATTTATAGATTGCTGGTTGTTATCAATTAACATATTTCCCATTTAAAATTAAATTGTTAAAAAGATAAAATAATGTCATAAATAGAATTGTCGACTTAAAAGTGACATCTGTTTAATCTCTTTAAAGAACATTTAGCCGACAATTATTTTTAACATAAAATAGTTTTAACTTGTTCATGTATGATCAACAAGTTTTGAAGTTTCCATATAGATTTCTGAGTTTGAAAAGTTAGGAGGTTACATCGTCCCAAACATTGTGGAAATAAAATTCAAGATGAGAATAGTAGTCCAAATAATAGTTTTTATTCGTTGGTTGGAATTTGTTTCGGACAGTATATCATGCTGCTTTTTGGTTGATGTGTAATATCAGTAAATAAACAATTAACTTAGTCTGCACAAAGGAAGCCACAAAGTGAAAACTGTATGATTACGGCTTTCTTTATTAGCTATTCAGATCATTAGTCAAGTGATCTAAGACAACCACTTTAGGTGATTTCTCTTCTGATCAGAGACCGTTTGTCGGTTCACCACGTTTTAGTCTTATTTTAAATTAGCCTGGATGCTCGACGTTGCCTGGATGTTTGGAGGTGTGTGTTGAGCAAAAAAAAAAAAAAAAAAAGTGGTCGTAGGCAGGCAGGCTCGAACCAGTGACACAAAGGCAGGAAAGAAAGTGAAAGAAAACCTGACGTCTCTTACCCCTACTCCAGGACGCGACCAGAAGTTCGGAACATTAAAATTAGGCAAAGTCAATCAAATCAATACAATGACTTGCAAAAATGGCTCGCAAAAAAATCGAGCCCTCCTTGTAGAAAACTGCCCAGTTGAGGGTGAAGGGATTAATATTTTTGGCCAATTTTTTTTGATATTTGTCGTCTGAGGCGTTGAGCTTCAAAATGATACCGATCTCGTGAAAATCTGTCGCCTCTGTCAAAACTTTTAGGCAGGCATACAAACATACATAGATACGGGTGAGATTTATATTATAGATGTGTTTAAGAATCCATATATAAGCGGTTTTATGTGTTGATCTGCCATGTTTATTGTTCTTTATTGGAGATGTTGTACATGCATCTCTGTAAGAGGCTCTGTCATTTTGTTCGCCACGCTTAACTTTTAGCATTTTGATCTTCAGCATTTATTTTTTTATTTTTTTTATTATAGATCTATTCATGCACCTTTACGAGAAACTCTATCCGTCTGTTGGACAGTTGATAAGTGTCACCACAAAGACCGAAATAGCATTTTCATTGACAACATACGGATTGACTTGACACAACTGAAGAATATACCACTGTTACATTATTACATACTAACCTACCTACCTAACATCTTTATACTAAAATCCTCTATAAAAAACATAACAAAGCAAAAAACATATCCCTTCTTTAAATAAATGGAGAATAATCTCTAACCCCCCCCCTCGCTTTCTAACTCGTGTTTTTTTTTTTTTTTTTTTTTTTTTTTCCTCCCTCTTTTGGCTAAGAGCAAGAAAGATGACAATTAATTGGTTCCATTAAAGGTTGGGTTTTTCTCAAACTACCGACAAGTAGGCAGAGTTGTTCCGGATGCCAAAATCTGAAGGAACGGTTGAAAGAAGGAACTTTAATATTGATATTTGTGCATGTATTTGAAATAAGATTGATGCTATTCTTAATTTATAATTTTTTTTTTTTTTTTTTTTCAATGCACGATTTTAATGCATGATTATTATTTTCCTTGTGCATGCAGGGATTCGGTTTTGTAACTTTCCAAAATAGTGCTGATGCCGACCGCGCACGAGAGAAATTGAACGGTACTGTGGTTGAGGGACGCAAAATTGAGGTGCATGGACTTTTATCAGTTGTTTGGTAGCACTACACTGGGAGAGCTACTTTCTTATTTACTGTTTTTTTTCTTTCTTTTTTTTTTTTTTTTTTTAAATTTCTCAATTTTTTTTTTCTCTCTCTCTCTCTCTCTTTCTTCCTTTTTTTTAAATGTGGTAGTTGAGTATATTTGTACCATGTTATTTTTCAAAATGGGACGGAAGCATTTTATATATATAGATATGATATATTTAATATGGAAAACATAGAAAAGTAAAAGCAATTTCTTATAATTATCTCTATACAATTATTCAGTAAAGGTTTTGAATCGCTATCCATCAAGACTAAAAGATACTCAAGGGTAAGGCTTAATGAAATGAATAGATTGATAGTTGAATGATGATGAATAATATGAGATGATTGGAAATCTTCACACACCTCTCAACTAAAATGAAAAGTCAACGCAGTAAACAGCAATTCTGTTTCCTTTGTCAGAAAAACAACTCAGAATGTAAGAACTAAAGGCTAAAATTAGAGTGGGAGTTATGAGGTTGCTGAAAGCAAACCCCGAAGTCCATTTTTTACTTAATTAAAAATATTAAGAACTTCATAATTGTAATTTATAGAAATTACAAACTTATATTGCGTTTCCAAATACAAATTCATAATATTACTACAGACAAGGCAGTCTATCAGTGGATCTTATCTCGGCTATAATCTCATCTTTAACATCTTGAAAGTCTGTCACTTGCCAATCTAATAGCATATTTATTTTCCTTGATTTCTCGTTTTGTGGGGTAAACATTTAAGTGTATTATTCAATATAGAAATATTAGTTTACAAGTAGCGCAAAATATACAGAGACCTCATCAGGAGTACTCTAAAAAAAAAAAAAAAAAAAAAAATGTTGGCCTGATTGTGCAACCTGGCAACAAGCCGAAGAGGTTAAAAATGATATATGTACAACGTTTTTTTTTTCCTATTAGAGTTGAGGAACAGCGCACAGGTATCAACCTGTACTGAGTGGCTCAACTCACATCTGCAGAATCTGTAAATGACTGCATCAATTGAGAAGTGGCCTTCTCAGCCACCAAAGGGCCTGTTAGCGAGAGCGAGTAGCAAACCGATTTGAAAAAACTGTCTTCTTCAGCTAATTGTGAGGAATTACGACATTGAACTGCTATTACTATCACACTATTTTGGATTATAACTGGGGCTAGGACAACAGCATATTCTTTTCATTGTTTTAACTCTTGAGTGTGTGTCCGTTGATATCTTATATTTTTTTATATAGGGTGATGTGGTTCTCAGTTGATTAACTGTGTCGGATATATACTCGAGAGTCAAAACAATGAAAAGAATATGCTGTTGTCATAGCCTTAATTCTAACTAAAAGAGATAATTATAATCTACTTTGATGTCTTAAGTTTTATTCATTGGAACATCTTTGTTTTAAAAGAATTACCAGTTTTTCTTTGTATGTGGACTGTACAATTTAAAGAAACAAAAAAGTTATATATATATATATATATATATATATATATATATATTAAAACTAATTTTCATCTTCGAACATAGAATCATTTTCAAGCATATCAGATATGGTTTTATAATATTAAAAAAAAATATTTTGAATGAAACAATACAAGACAAAGTTATTTTAGAAAAAAAAAATTGCTATGCTTGTAAAAAAAAAAAAAATGGTTTCCTTCTACTTTGAAAAATCACTGTGGGTTCAATATTAAACAACTCCCTCTTCTTATTCTCTTGTGCAGTATTAAGAAATGCCTGTCTAAACCTCGTTTGTTTGTGTTGTAATGCCTTTGTTTTAGATGAAATGATTTGAGCGCTCCTTACCAAAGTGATGACTAGTAAGAATCTTGCTCCGTGCAGTTACATTTAGTTTTCGTGTTGCCAAATGGACATACCTTAAAAAAAAAAAAACTTAAAAAAAAAAATAGAAATTTATATATGTATATATACATTTATATGGAAATATGTGTGTATATATATATATACAATATATATACATATATATATATATAATATGCTTTTCACAGCACATTATAGACAACTTGCAGAGACTGATGACTAAAAATGATCTAGGTTATTCAAATTTGCGAAAAAAAAAAATTGTAACTGTCAATTAAGAGTCAAAGAACTGCTTATTTTTCATTGGGAGCCATTTGCAAGAAACACATAAGAAAAGGAATTAAATAGTTTCTGTAAGGAAATTGTCTTTTTGTGCTATGTAAACAACTTTCTGCTTTTAATTGGTCTTATTTTCACTATAATATCCTTTGTCTTGTGCAGAACATGATTCGGCAAAAAGTGAGAATGAAAAAATTGGTGAATTCAGGGTAAAAATCTTATCAGTCAACTGTGCATCGAGGTGTTTCTTAATTGCCCGGCATTTCTTGATTCTGTCGTTTTTTTTTTTTTTTTTTTTTTTTTTTCATCATCCCTCCCCTACTTTTCTTTTTTTAATTATATTTTTCAATTGATGTATTGTCAGATTACGAGGAGGAAAAATTATATAGTTAGATTTCAGTCAATTAGATGGGTTTAGGGTGTATTTTTTTTTTTATTATTATTGTTATTTGCTTAAATAAAATATTTTGCACAAGAGCATAAAAAAATATTTTTTTATGATTATTTTTAACAAAAGTAATTTAATTTTTAAACACTACTGTAAGCATTCAGTTATTTACACGTTTCAGCATAAATGCTTCATATGTTGAGATTATTTCTTGAAAGTTTGTACAGGTGAGAACATAAGATAGATTTGTTTTCTTCATTTAATTTTTTGTAACCTGTATAGTTTTGATTTAATAAAAATAAAAAACTATTAAAAAAAAAAAATGTTGTTTAATACATTTTTAAAGGAAATGATTTTGCTAGCTACAGCATATTTTAACATTTCCAAAACTATTAAAAATTTTTTTTTTGTTTTTTAATACATTTTTAAAGGAAATGATTTTGCTTGCTACAGTATATTTTAACATTTCCAAAAGTATTAAAACAAAATAGCTATTCTTGAAATAATCTCTACGTATATGACAATTCAGTGATTATTAATAACACCAATATCAAATTATGCATTAGTCTCTAGAAAATGTTCTTCATTAACCTTTAGGGCTGCTGTTATCTGCTACAGGCTGAAGTCCATAACTGTGGTAGTTCTCTCTTGAACAAGTATGGATAACATACTGATTACCTGCCCTTGTAAGAATTAAAAAAAAAATTATTTTCGTTAATTCAACAAATAAATTACTGATTTATTTTTATTTATATTTTTTTAAAATTATTTTTATAAAAGAAAAGAAAATTCCTAAAAACAATGATAAGAAATTACTTGAACAATTAAATTAATTCAACTGCCAATTGTGTTAACAAAACAAGTGAATCAACTATACACTTCGAACTCTCCACCCTTTCTAGAATCAACAACATTAAAAAAAAAAAAAAGAAGAAATTTACATTAAAAGAAAAATGCTGAATTGGAAATCATAAGATGTTAAGGTTTACTCTTTTAACGAAATACATGAATTTAGAAGCATTACTATTTAACTACAACTTAAATAATTACTTAGGAGCCATTCTCATATCTCAAGTCATAGAAATGAAATTTCTTTACAAAAAATGACAAAAAAGAAAAAGTATCTAAAATATGTATTTAATTTGAAAATGTTGAACCGTTGTTAATTTGAGAAATTACTGACATAATATTGATCTATGATATTTAAAAATTGTTTATTACATTTTACTTTGAAGACTTACTGAAATATTTTGAAGAACTTCATCAAATAAAATATTCTTTATTTTTATTTTTTTTTGTTTATAGATCACAATTTTTGCAAGCTTCATCAGCAGACCATATTCTTCTAGACATTACCAATCTAGGTTAACTTGTTCATAAAATTATTTGAACAATTAAATAAACAATTACAAGGTTTTACTTTTGTTTAAGAGAATCAAAATAAACTTATAACAATTTCATTTTGCTGTGAAAATGCCAACTATTATTTAACTAAGGTTATTTTAGTTGTGATGTATTGGTGTAACCTTTGTGAGATATAAAAACTGTTTCGTTTGCTTAATTGCTGTTAGAAATTTGTTCTTTGAAAGACTAGATTTAAATTAATGAACAATTTTCCACCCTTTAAACTAATTATTGCAACAAGCATGCTCTCATGCAATTTTCAGGTTCTTGTAAAATCGCTGGAACTTTTCATCGGAGATTTAATGATGATAACTACCACATCTCAAGTTTTTTTTTTTCTTTTCAAAATCTCATGGCAAAATTGGTAGTTTTAATTATTTGTAAACATCTCAAACTTCAGTTTTTGTCGTTCTTTAAAGAGTGACACATTTTATGATCATTAGTTTTTCTCATCTTAAACTTAGCATTTATTTTTCTAGACTTTTGTGGCCTCTCCATGTTTGACTGCAGTGGTTACATCTGCTATCATCTAGCAAGTTCTTTTTTTTTTTTTTTTTTTTAATTACCAGATCTGCTCTTTAAGATCAAAGGAGCTGGTTCCTCTGAATGTCAGTGTTCCAAAGTATTTTATAATTTTGTTTTTGCCAGGAATGGAGCATCCTACCGGATGCCAGACATTCATCTGCAATGTTAGGCACTCTAAGATTCTAACCATCCCTTTAAGTGCAATTGTTTCTATTTCTCTTGCATTCGGTTCAATCAGTATATTTGCTGGGTAGTTTCTTTCTTTCTTTTTTTTAAAATTCTTTTTAGTAACACTTATAATTACTCGCGTTAAGATTCCATTTTCTTTTCATCTCCTACATAAGACCCTGGTATTATTGTGTAATGTGAGTCTTAACGGTTGATTTAAAATTGATGGCTTCC
Organism: Euprymna scolopes; assembly: GCF_053919585.1. Lineage (NCBI taxonomy): Eukaryota > Metazoa > Mollusca > Cephalopoda > Sepiida > Sepiolidae > Euprymna > Euprymna scolopes. The sequence goes on from NC_136503.1 coordinate 70,471,581, forward strand.
AAAAAATTAAATTTGGACAGTGTATAAAGATTTATGCAACACAGAAGACTTTATTAGTTTGGTCACATTGAAACAATGGATGAAAGTGCTTTGGTTAGTAGATGTCGAACAGCTGATGTAATAGGGTTAGTTCACAGAGGAAGGCCAAGGAAAACATGAACGGCATGAAACTGAATATAATGATGACAACGACAATTGCTGTGTTAATAGATACTCATTTACATTTTCTCTTCTGAAAGTTTTCAATGCGCTTTTTGTCTATATTCAGCAATTTGGCATCAAAAGCCTTCATCCATCTTTAATGATGTGTTTTGGCTAGGATTGGATAGACATATGCCACTTATGCACAAAGCTTCTTTTTGCTTGTCTGAATTCTAAATATTCAACCAGAACACACAGCTGGAATACATTTTCTCCAGTTTTTATGCACCAAAGGGAGATTACAATGCATTTCTGTTAATGTGTTACATAGTGAACTAAAATGCCAGGTTGAGAAACTGGCGCAGTCTGTCCTTCTCTCGAGGGTAGATGGGACTCTCATAAGCCGTGGCAGGCACCCTGTCTACTGATGGCGGCACGATAAAAAAATACCCTTGATAGCCCTGTTGAAGCATCAAGCATTCAGCTATTGACGAGATTTGAATTACACTACAAACTCGTGTAGTGAGTTCAATCTTGGCTGCACTGGAAGGAAGGGAAGAAAGAAACTAAAATAATTAAAGTAAATATATATATATATGTATTTAATATCCTTTACTCTTATTTAAACTTGTCATGATGTATTCCGGTGTTCTGAAGATTTCACATTGTCGAAATAATAATTAGTTTCTAACAAAGTTCATAAGTTCACTATAAAAAGTACATCGACTGCTGATTATGAAAAGTAATCAATACTTAACCTCCATACAACTTTTTTAGTATTTTGATGTTTAGGTTTTTATGTTTTACTCCAACCGTGTTGTATACATATTCTTACAGATTAGTTCAGTTATATAATTAACTGAACGGTTATTTAGAATAGTAAAAATTGCAACCTTCTTGTTTGCTTACTTATACACGAATGTATTTATAATGTTGTCCAAAATTAAGAGAAACTGACCAATAGAAATTTAAGATTTATTTGTTTAATCTTCAGGCATTATTCTTATATGTTTATACATCTGCCAAATTCCTTTTTTTTTTTTTATTAGATAAATATCTTTAAAACCCTTCAGTCCCTTTGTTCAGTACATAAGACACCTTTTAAAATGGTTCTAAAAAGTAAATTTGATGCAATACAAATCTGTAAAACTGTCCAACTGTCCTGTTTATTGGACATGTTTCAAATGAAAACGGTGGTTGAATGGCAGATCACCTTGAAGATGAAAACATTTTGGGGGATAAAAATAATATTTTTAAGTTGTGACTGAAAGGGTAAAATTTAAATTATTAACATTTAGTCTTTATTTAAAGTTGGCATTTCTGGCATTAAATGAAATTGGTAGACTCTTTTTGTATTTATTTATTATTATTTTATTTTTTTAGAGTTCTTGTAATTTGATCCGTCTATGACTATTGTAGAGTGTTTGAAATAAACATTATTTTAACCATAAACTACTAAAAAAAACAAACAAACCAAAAACTCCTGTATCTGCCTAGAAAATTATTTTTTTTATCACTATCTCTCTCTCTTTCTCTTTCCATTTTATTTTATTTTTTATGTTTTCTTTTATTCTTTATTATAATATTTGTGGAGAAATTTTGGGACTCCTACCATATGTATATATGCCTGATAAATATATTTATCTACCTATATAATTTTTTCTCTTTCAGAAACTTGTTCTAAATACAATTGCAAAAAGTTTATAATTTTCAAGCAATTGAGTAATAGCGATTTGAAGCTAAAGATTATATACTTAAATTAATGTGAAGAATGTTACGAATGTGTACATAAGCTAACGTATAAACACATTTAGTCTGTCTTTTGATATCAAACTGATTAGGATCCCAAAGTTTCTCGTTTTATGATTTATCAGCCCAATAGTTAGACTCATGAAGGATATTTAAAATAAAGGTATACCTAAGGATTTAGAATATAATGAAGCACTTATTAAAAATAAGGAATTATATAGCCTGTAACCTTTTACTAGAAGAAAGATATGTTTGTGAATATTTCACTGTAAAAATAAATCTAAATAAAATCTTTTTTTCCTTCATGGGTTTAACTTTAAACGGTTAACCATAGCAATTTAAAGAAGGTGGCACATTTTCGTTTTACTCATGATAATTAAAGTGATAAAACCAATATAAAGAAGGTTGAGAAGTTTTGTTTCGATGAATAAAAAAAAGATTTGCTGTTAACTCAGAATAAATGTAAGTTCTGATTTTTTTTTCTATTAATTATATCTAAAATTAATGTTTACTAATTATCCCATGTTTTTAAAAAAAAAAAAAAAAGAATGAATATAAAAAAAAAAAAAAAATGTTTCTCGTCTGCCATTTTCTTTAAAGTGCATATGTAGTACTGGTAGTAAAGTTGACTTCCATTAAATTTGAATTTTTTTTTTTTTTTTTTTTAATCCTCGTTTCAGAATGGTTACAATTTTATGTTACTTTTGTCAAACAGTTAAGTTAGATTGACTATTCTGCACAAAAAGAAAAAGAAACTAATATGACTCAATCATAAACTGCTGCTGCTGATGATGATGACAGCTTTTGTTTCACACAAAAAAATTTTTGCAGGAGAACAATTAAAAAAGCTTTTCGTTTTAGATTCTGAAGAAGATTTTTTTCAAAACAATTTTCTATTTCTTTAAAAACTTTTAACATGAAAATAAAAGACACCAATTTTGTCTTATTAAATTCTTAGACGTTATATCCTCAATTCAAACAATATATATATATATATATATATATATATATATATATATACATGCAGTTTTTGTTTTTCTTTTTGTGCATAAACCTTACATGAAAAACGATAAAAATTTATAGAAAATAATAGTGTCAGTTTATTTAGAACTGTAATTTTCAACATGACCTACTGAAACTAGTATCATTTATTTTTAATATTTATACTTATTCCAGTTAGTATTTGAATCCGTACATCATTGTTTTAATGGCACAAATGTTAAACTAGTCTTTTTTATTTATCATATAGTAAGTAGTGAAGCTACTTTCTTAACTAGGTGCATATTTCAGCTCGACCAGATTGTGTGTTCTAAACACCACTGTGATTGCTGGCTTTTTATTCCCAGCAAAGCCGGTATTAAATGGAGTATTTGACATGCAGCATCTGGTATTCTAAATAGTCACTCATGTAAGTAGGAATCAGGTTCAACATTGCTTAATTTTAGCTGTGATTTATCAGCTAGACCAATTATCAAACTTTAACAAACAATATATATAAATAATAATGAAATCAAAAAAGATGTAGTGTTTACCTGATATACGCAATGGTAAACTTGAATCTAATATAAATACCAGTATTTATATATATATATAGATAATTTAATCCCAACCCAATAAAAAAAAACCTTAATACACAATAGAGAGTAGAGCTTATTAGAAGAGAAAGAAAATTAAAACTGTAAGTTTAAATTTACAATCAGAATTTATTGTTCGACTGAATACTCCAAAAAACAATGTACAATTTGTAAATTGTTTTTTGGAGTATTCAGTCGAACAATAAATTTTGATTGTAAATTTCAACTTAGTTTTAATTTTCTTTCTCTTCTATATATTTCATTAGTGTGTTATCGTAAAGCATACATTTTTTTTTAAACTGTATGACCATTTGTTAACAGCCTCTTTTTACAAATTGGATAATATAAAGCTATTTTGAGTTTAGTCCATGCTATAGATCTGTATTGCCAAATTGGCTTTTCTGTTCAATAATTTGACCTTTTTCTCATAACTTTTGCTAAAATTAGGTCTGGGTAAATGCCAAATGAAATTGCTCTGTGAGAAGCTGTGCACTTGGGTCAACTGCTGGCACCATTAAAATAGTCTTACCTGTAGCCGACTCAGATTGTTTACTGGATCTGAATACACTGAATTCGTTGCATTAGTCTTACTTGTCTGAATGGTTCACTGAACAATGATTGTACATTTTGCCTCAATATTTGTGCAGGAATGTTTAATCAAACAGCAATTCCACTTAAAAAAAAAAAAGAAGAGAATCTCTTAAGATTCGAAAAGGAATAAGTCTGATGATTCAGAGCAAGATAAATTAATTAAATCCTCCTCTTCTATTCCGAACCATCGGTGCAACAAAGGATAAAAACAGTAGATTGTGATTTAAATATACAGGAAGAATACAGTTTTAAGCCAAGAAAAACACACAAAGAATTATTTTGCTTTAAAAGTACAATTGACATATTTCAAGCTTATGAGACCAGCAAAAGCCGGTTTCTCTCTGAATGTGTTTTGGAGAAAATATTTTTAAAATCATGTGAAACGGTTTTAGTGCAATGTGAAGAGTACTTGTTGGGATGATAAACAGTTAACCTTTGACAAACCATATTTTTGAGTCAATCTTTTACAAATTTCAGAAAACTAAAGTGGGCTTTAATCTGTTTTCTAGTTGCTATTTAGCAATAGTTTTACCTTGATTCTGCAAAGTCAACCTTGCTATTTAATATTTAATAGTTTTACCTTGATTCTGCAAAGTCAACCTTGAACTTTATTTCAACCAAATACAAAAAGAATACTTAAAAAAGGAAATACAATCTGAAATCATTCTTTTTTACGTTTAATAACATATATTAGTAGGAGAAACATCGAACTGTTTGAAATAATCTTGGCGTAGATTACACTGTATGATTAGAGTTGGGAATAACTTGGTGGTCATTTAACCAATATTTGAATTTGGGAAAGTTAGAAAAGTATTTCGATACGTAAATTGATATATATATACTTTTTAATAGAAATGATAAATTCAAACTGGTGCTCTCTTATTTATTTCTTTAGTTTGAGATATAAATCTCATGTTTAAGGGAAGCTTGGATTAAGCCTGAAAAAAAAAATCTAGAAGGAATTGAGATGGAGAAGATTGTATTCAAGAATTGATTATCTATTATGAAACGGATCAGAAGTTTTTTTTATTTCTTATTTATTAATTTTTAAAAAGGGAAAGAAAACGTTTTAATCTATGGAAATTAAAATTTACTTTTGATGTAAAATTGTAATCATTCTGGTTCTCCAATCTGCTTTTAAAGAAATTAAATTTTTCGTTTCTTCAAAATAAGTCCCAACTGTGGCTTATCTCAAAAAGCAATGAAGAAATTATGAATGCAGATTGAAGAATTAATTTTTTTTTTTTTTTCAATTTAAAATATTAAAAAAAATATATATTTCAGTCCATTTTGATTATGAATGTGTATCTCTAAAATACTGTAATTTTATGAACTAGGTGAACAATGCCACTGCTCGGGTTATGACCAAAAAAGCTGCTAACCCCACAATTCCAAATGGTAAGGCAACGTTGTGTTCTTGTATCTAAAAAAGAACAGAACAGAGCAACACATACAGCACGCAGCAAGATCTTTTTTATATATATATAATTAAATTTTACAATTTTTTTTCCTTCTTCTTCATTTTTTTTTACCCCTTTATAATATATATATATATATATATATATATATATATATATATATATAAATTTTATACAAATGTGTATTCATGAACATTTCTAATTTATTTTTTATTGAAAAATTTAGATTATTTGATTAAAAATAAAACTGTATCCGTTACCTGTGTTCACATACTACTCTGTCTTCACCGTATTCTTTGTGTATACAGAGTATGTGTGAAATGAGAAGCTTGACCAGTGCTCACAAAGTCTTAGACATCTGCTATTTTCCGTGGTCATCATACACAGGCAGTTGATGTTTAGCTTTCGCCAAACCTTGTAGCTCATTTCTGATTCTGTGTTATGAGCAAAATACAAAATAAAATACCCATCAACACGTTTTTTCCTCTCTTTAAAAATGTTATTCCAATTAGACGTTTGTATTTTAAGATGTGAAACATAATAGAATAAATCTACATACACCTTATATTTTTTTTAATTTTTTACTCACCCCTAAACACAATTCAGTTTAAATTTCAATAAAATTTTATTAAACAAACTATAAAGTATTTGAAAGAATAAAACAATTTAACTAGTGCTTGAGACCATATGAGTTTCATGAGATTTGAAATGTCTATTATTTGATAAGGTCTTACCTCTAAATAGGTTTTAGAACACCGTTACACACAGTAAATCATTGTGTAGAAGTTTAGAAGTTGAGACTGAATCAAGATTTACTTGTAAAAAAAAAAGTTACTTTATATTTGTCTTTCTCAGCAACTTTATAATAGTCTTCTATGATACATCTAGACAGATATTTATGATACATCTCAGATATTTTATATATTTATGATACATCTCTGCAGATATTTATGACACATCTCAGATATTTTAGATATTTATGATACATTTATGCAGATATTTATGATACATCTCAGATATTTTAGATATTTATGATACATCTCTGCAGATATTTATGATACATCTTAGATATTTTAGATATTTATGATACATTTATGCAGATATTTATGATACATCTCAGATATTTTAGATATTTATGATACATCTCTGCAGATATTTATGATACATCTTAGATATTTTAGATATTTATGATACATTTATGCAGATATTTATGATACATCTCAGATATTTTAGATATTTATGATACATCTCTGCAGATATTTATGATACATCTCAGATATTTTAGATATGATACATTTATGCAGATATTTATGATACATCTCAGATATTTTAGATATTTATGATACATCTCTGCAGATATTTATGAAACATCTTAGATATTTTAGATATTTATGATACATTTATGCAGATATTTATGATACATCTCAGATATTTTAGATATTTATGATACATCTCTGCAGATATTTATGATACATCTCAGATATTTTAGATATTTATGATACATCTTAGATATTTTAGATATTTATGATCCATCTATGCAGATATTGTGCATAATGTTTCAAGAACTTATTATTTTATTTGAATTTAACTTTTCATTTAATTTTGTTTTTAAGTTTTACTTCTAATGATATATTAGTAGTAGACTGAAAAAAAAAATTACCTTTTTTTTATAGACAGGAACTTGCCATATTGAAAATAGTTATTTTAAACATCTATATCAACTATGATTTTAAGTTCAGTATTTGTTTTATTAAGAAATAAGATGAGTGCTTCCATCTAAAGTAAATCTAAGATTTTATGGTTAGTAGTGAAGCTCAATAAAAAGAAAAAAAAATCATCTAAAAAATAAGAAAATTATTTTAATAAGAATTCCGCCCCCCCCCCCCGTTTACAAAAAAAAAAAAAATTTTTTTTTAACCTTCCTATTGATATTTACTTGCCTCCATATTTTACAGAATAATCTTGCTGATAACACAGAACCACTAAAAGCTATATAATCGTTTGGTTAGTCTTCATGCCTAGTAACGTTGATGTTTTTTTGGAATGTGTGTGCGTTAAAACTGTGATTTCTCCAAACGTCCCTCCGAGGGTGGAATGACCATCTGGGGTGAAATGTGCATCACTACCTATATGTGTGCCTCATACATTGATGCCGTCTGCTGCATGTTCTATGTGATGTTGCGTTCTGCCTTGAATAGTAATGATTTTATTTACCCAAGTTTTTCTCTTTTTTTTTTTTTTATGACAATTTTTTTTTTTTTACTTTATTCTACTACCTACTTGAAAAAAAAAATTTTTTTTTTTTTTTTTTTTTTTAAAGATTCTCCCACTCCAATTTAAAAAAAAAATTATTTAATTTTTTTTTTTTTTTTTTTTTTTTTTTTTTTTGTTGAAAAATATGAGCTCCTTTGGCATTTCTATAATTATTACTGAATTCATGTAAAATAAACAATGGTTTTGGGGTGGTTGCTTGCTTTTAAAAAGAGAATTGAGTTTAACATCTGATTTTAGTTAAAAATGCTCAGACTTTTTTTTTTTTTTTTTTTACATTAAAAATTTTTTTTTTCTTTGTTTCTTTTCTCATTTTTCCTTTACATTTTTTTTTTTTTTATTAATCCTTTAATGACAAAAAAATCTGTACAAACTGCATGTTCGAAAAGATTCACCACACCTTGAATTGTTAATGGAATCATTAATTATGTATATTTTTTTTCTAATAAATTTTTTTTTATGTTTATCCTTGGTTAGTAGGCTCTTTTCAGGCTGTCGAAAACCTTTTTTTTTTTTTTTTTTGTCTTAAAAATCTCTAAATTTGTTGGCATTGCAGCTGTAAAACCACTTACAAGCTATGGAAGCACACTTTGCCAATATTTGGTGTTGTAATGAGTGCATTTTCAGTCTTTTTGAAGCATATCAAACTGGCACAGCATGCTCTTAGATTATAGTAAGAACAGCAGCAAAAAAGCTGATATTTAAAAAAAAAAATCTCTTACCAAACTTATCACTAATAGTGGGTGACTGTGTACAGTCTTAACACACCATTTAATAGAAGAATGTATTGGTATTTTTAATTGTATTTTTATTATGCAGTGATGGCTTGTCTGTTCTGTATGTCTTTTTTTCAACCACCTTCCCTGACCCCTTTTTGAAAAAGTGTTTTTTTCTGATATCCACTCATCCTTCATTCCTTTGCTTTAAGCTCGACCAAAAGAAATATGCTTCTATATATATATAATTATAATAATATTATAATTATATACTTATCATATATTTATATATATATAGTGAAAACTTTTATAAGTAGAAAAAAAAATGTTTATAAATAAAAGGTGTGCGCATTTATTGCTGTTAGAGACATCTGCAATTTTCCAGAGCGTGACTTATTTTGTTTCCTGTTAAATCTAAAAAAAAAAAAAAAAATGTAAAATAAACAATGTTCTATGTTTTTCAGCAAATTGCTATTTAATGGATTGTTAATTATCAACGACTATTCTTTGACTGATTTTGCAACAAGTGATTCTTCATTTGAGTTTAATTAAGGTCATTTAATCTAAAAATTACTTTAAAGAATTAAAAAAAAAAATGAACTACAAAACAAAGAAAAACATTTCACTTAACTAAGAAAGACAATTTTAATTAATAGAAAATTTTTCCTATAAGATATTTTCTGTATTTGCAGGTATAGAAAAAAATTCTAAACGATTGAGCCAGGAAAAAGTATTAGATTTATTTAATTTTGTAATCAGCATATTCATGTATAGATAATCAGGTGCCAACATGCCTTCAGTTCTTTTACTGAGAGGAAACAGATTTTTGTTAGTCTTGCACGATAAAAATTTAAGCCATGAAGTTTTTTTTTTTTTTTTTTTTATACCGACATTTACACTCAACAAGAGATATATTCATTTTTTTACATTCTGATTTGAAGTGTTTTCCACTATTTTATGTGATATTTAAAAAAAAACTTTTTTTAAACAATATTTAAGTAAATAGTCTATTTGAATAAAAAAAACATCTTGTAAAACCTTGGATTTATGTTCAACATTTGCCAAACTATTTGAGAGTCATAGAACTATGAATCCTCACTGATAGGTTAAATAAAAACACTAAAAAGTTATACAGTTAGGTAAAAAAGTAACTTATCTTGCGTCTGAAAACATTTATTTGTTATTTGACAACTTTTTTGAATCTATGTATATAGTAATACAAACCCATACTTTCTAGTCAAGTCTCCAAGCAACCGAAGCAGCAAGGAGACTCATCGTCATCAATAGAATAAGGGTATTTAGAGTATGATTTCTGATGGAGATTTTACATGTGTGTTTGTGTCTTCACTAATAGGTTATTGTGTATTGGTGTTGATCTCTCGCATAGAGAGGAAGTTAGTTGTTGTATGTGGTTTACTTGAATGATTAAAGGTGACTGATTAAACAATATAACAATGAAAACCTTGTGTACAGTGCTCTGATACAAATCATCAAACGTGAATGTATATGTGTGTGTAGAGAGGAGGGGAGGCACATGTACAGTGACTTTTGGGAGCTTTTAAAGGATACAATGTCTCGGAAACCAAACAACTGATGCAGAACGTCTGTTTGATGCTTCAGCGATTCTGGAAGTGGAAAAAATGCTTCTGAAAGTCATGGGAGCTATACTGTTTTCTGAATTTGTAGGCATGTTCATGTGTGTTAGAAAAACGGAGATGAAAAAAGGTGATCCAGGTTGTTGGTGGTGAGATGGTTAAAAATTTTGTAGGTGTTTACTAAGTCAGTTGTTAGGTATCAAAGCTTAAATAAATTTGAACTTAGAGAAGCAAGACATTCAGATCATGACAGATTTCTGATGGAGGATTCTTTCTTTGCTGCTGATATCCTGTAAGCTAGTATTTCATGATATTTGGAATAGGTAATAGTATTACATTACTTTTCATGATATGAAAAAAAAAACATACACACACATACATATGGCATCAGAACTATATAAAGTTTGATGGAATCAGCTGGTTACTTCTGTAAGAAAAGATAACAACAAACATAATCAATTATGTTGAAGATGGAATAAATAGCTTATATTCACATTAGTTTACATGAAATGAACACAGTAGAATTGACTTACATTTTTCTTAATCAATTTTCTGAAGCACTCTTTAGTTTTGGTAGGCAATCACCTAGAGATGGTATCTCGATAAAAACGCTAGTCCTCGTCACCTCACTATGTTGACATCAGGAAAGCCATTTGGCCTATAAAAACCATGCTTCAGTTAAGAAAATAATTTTGAAAGAAACCTAAGCAGATACAAGTTTGGAAATCATTTTTTTTTTTTTAAGCTGTTCAATGCACCAGCGATCTCCTTTCACAATGTGTTTTGCAATTCTGAATGTGCTGCCTCAGAATTGTGTGAATGAACATGTATCACTGTCATATTTTCGGCGTTTTGTATTGGCTAACTATCATGATGTTCCTAAGTTTTATGCATTCCCTAATTAGCTTAGTAGCCTCTATTTCCAGCTGTTTTATGACCATGGCTTAATAAAGGATGAAAAAAAAAAAAAAAAACAAAAAAAACAACAGAGTTAAACTGAATATAATAGTAATGTGTGTAAACATATTGATCTGCCATTGCATCTAATGAAAAAGGATTTTTTCTTGACTCTTATTCAAGATTAGCCTGGGTGACCAGCATTGCTCGGGTGTTTGTAGGCGTAAAAAAACAAAAAACAAAAGTGGTTGTAGGCAAGCAGGCTTGAACCCGTGAGAAGGCGGAAAAGAAAGTGACAGAAAATCTGACGTCTTACCACTACTCCATGACCTGACCGGAAGTTCAGAACGTTAAAATTAGGCAAAGTCGACCCAGCCGATATGACTTGCAAAAAAATCGACCCCTCCTTGTAGAAAACTGCCCAGTTGAGAGTGAAGAAATTAATGTTTTGGCCAAGTTTTTGATATTTGTTGTCCGAGATGTCGAGCTTCAAAATGATACTGATCATATGAAAATCTGTCGCCTCTGTTGAAAGTTTTAGGCAGATATACAAACATACATCCATACATTTAAACAGACAGGTGAGATTTATATTATAGATGATTATGTGTTCTCATTCGGGTTGCAAAAATATATTCCTATAATGTCATGTTTTAGCATCTCTTTGTAGTTCTATAGAATTAATGCATTTTTAATACAAGCAACCACAAAACAATTTAGAATAGATCAGTTCCAAGATATTTTCTTAACCTCTTATTTTAATATTTTGTTAGTTTTATGATTTTCATAATTGTAGAAAATTTCACCCAAGTAGTAAACATTAAAAGTATTTTTATGTTAACAAACCATCTAAACACCATCTAAACACCATGGATACTAACACTGAAAAATTGCGTTCTGCGAAGAGTTTAACTGAGGGAATGATATTCTGGTGTAAAACCTGGAGTTTTATTTGCATCTAATGACTTGTACAAGATTAAACGGGACCATTGCTTGATGAGCACGGAAAACCATTACGCATCTGTATGTATGTATGTATATATATATATATATATATATATATATATATATATATATAGGTGCTTCGCTGCTGATCACATTTCGGTTTTGAATCTCTGTGTGAATACACTTATTACGTCTAGCCACACTGATGAGTTATAAACGACAAAACAGCTGTCTATGCCTGTGTCAATATTGAGATACGTCAAGATTATTTACTTCTGTAGCTGTTTTTTTATACGGATTTTCCAAATTTTTCTTCAACACTTCTATTATTTTCTAAATATCCTCATCTTTTTTTTTTTGTTGTTGTTGAATTTTTATCGCAATATTTTTGTCGTAAAATATTGTACTTTTTCCAAAAGAAAAGAAATTTTAATGTATATTCCATATTTCTGCACTGACTTCCTATCACTAACTTTTCGTGTATTTTATTTTTTTTTTATTTTTTTTTTTTTTAACAATGGCATAGCAAACCAAGTTGAGCCTATATTTCAACATTTTATTTTTTCATCCATTAGAGTCAAGGTGTGTGAATAGTTTTCTGTGTTAACAAATGATCAAATAAAATTCACTAATTCTCTAAAACATATGCCGCAAATGTTTTTTAATTTTATTTTTTAAATTTTAATAAGTAATTTATAAAACAGAAAAGAACTGGTGGCAAATATATGGATCAGATCAACCCATTCCCGGCAACCCATGTAGCACAGCCGATTCCATTCTCGCCAACCAATGCGACACAGGTGATTCCATGTTTTTTATATGCAGGGATGCTCTCTAATTCTTTCCTGCTACTCAAAGAAATCTACACTGGTTTTACCTATACATTTGTTTGTGACGCCAGTGTATGTTGCTTCCTTCAATTTCTTTTAGCTTTCAGCAATGCTATGTATCTACTATTTGGACCACATTGCACAGATAAAAAAAAGCAATCATAACAAAGTATATCAGACATATATAAAACAATAACTTTTACTTAAACCATTAATCAAGTAGATAGCTGGATATTATTGCTAATGATGTGCACTATTAAATCGTCAATGTTTTCTTAGTTAAAATAGTTTAGGAAATTTTCTGAAAGATAAACTTTTGGAATATGTCTTTGATTCTAATTTATTTTTATGTTTGCTTTGTTGGTTATAAAATATATCAACCAAGTAGATGACAATGGATCAAATAGATTTGCAGCACCCTAGAAGAGGCAACAACCAAAAGGATATATTTTGTCTTAATACCACTTTTTCTTTATTTTTAATTTAATTTTATTTTACTTTTTAATTGAACTAAGAACAATGTACAAGTTTTTTTTTTTACTCATAACTTAAAATAATAGTTTTGTTTACAAGTGCATTGTTATATACGCATTTTCAGTTAATTTTTTTTCTAAATAGTTTTTTTTCTTCATTTGTAAAGAGATTTAATAAAATATTAAAAAAGTTTTATTTACAATTTTTTTAAAAATTGAAGTAGAGTTAAAAAAAAACATTTAAATAAAAACATTTTGTGCAAAGATGGTGTCATTTAAGTAGAATTAAAAAAAAACATTTAAATAAAAACATTTTGTGCAAAGATGGCGTCGTTCAAATTTTTAAAGATATTTAAACAAAAATTCAATTATATCAAAAGAAATAGTGTTTGAAATATTAGTTTTTTTTTTTTGTTTTTTTTTCTGCTATAAAAATTTTAAATTTATCATAAATAATAAAACCAGAAGTAAAAAGTAAAAAAACAAAAAAATTAAGACAATATCTTTTTGATTATTACTCATTGTGAGAGGTGCTGTAAATCCATTTGATCTATTTCGATTAAAAGCAACAATATTAATATAGAGCTACAATTCTAATAATAGTGTACACATTATTTATATATAAACAATAGATCAAGTTGATAATGAAATATTACAAAGAATACGTGAACATGATGTAGTAAACGTAACAACAATAATAAGATGGAGGATAATTATTAATAATAGAAATAATGAAGATTGTTTTAGCTGTGTTATGATAAAAAGCATCCATAATCAAAAAAAATTCAATATTGAAAATGCTTCATAAAAGAATGTAAAAAAATAAAATATCACACTGTTGCATTCATTATGTGAAAGTCAATCAAAGGAATGACTATAAGGCTTAGTTTTTTTTTTTTTTTTTTTTTTGCTGCAATTTGTAATTAAGTGGATCATTTAAGGAAGGCAGTAAATTCAAATATTTAAAGCGGATCTTTTTTTTTTTTTTATTTCTTAAACTAAGATATTGTGATATTGTACTTTGAACATTTTCGTGATGAGTATTGATAATTTCTATTAATTGTACTACTATTTTCATGTTCGTTCTGATTTTGACGTTTCATTTTCTGTATCCTTCAAGGTGCATCTCTTGTTAAACACAGAAATCTATACAGAATCTTAAACTAAATCTTTTATTCAATCCATGGTGTAGATTGTTTTCATGTGAAAGCGTTAACTAATTATTTTATTCTTAGATAGTACGACCTATAAGTGAGGATTTAATCTTCAGCCTCCAAAATACTGTCGCTTGGAATTGACTGATAATCCCTTCATCCATTGTACAAGGGGTTGGAGGCTGAAGATACAACACTACATTAATATTTCTGGCTGTAATGATTGACTGGATTAAATAAAGGATTCTGTTTGAAATTTCGTGCAGATTTCTGAGTTCGACATATTTGAAAAGAAGTACCTGAGGTTACACTGGCTGAAACATTGTGAAAATAGTAGTTCAGATAATACATCTCAGTGTTCGATAAGCAAAAATCATCGATCAGTTATTCTCTCTATTGTTTGTTACTGCTAATAATTAAATTGTGTTGTGATTTCTTTGCATAACCTTTTTTTTTTTTTTTTTTTTTTCTGACTGTAAACATGAGCAATTAAGATACCTTTTTAATAAACTCTGTTGAAAATGCTGTGGTGTATTGGCAATTCTACTGAGAAAAAACACATTTTTCCCTACTTTATTGAAAACGAAAATTACAATTAGAAAATTACATTGCAAATAAATAAAAAAATTTAGTATATAAAGTTATCTTGTTGGATTATCAAATTTGACTAGAATAGCATTTAAGCTAACAAAATCAAACGTTGCTTTTGACTAGCTAATTTTCATTTGTTGTCATACTGTGTTAATGGTAATAATAATGCAGATGGCTATAGTTTATTTAAGAAAATAAACAAAGGACTAGCTAGACAATTTTTAAAATAATCACCTAAGAATCAAGTTCAGGATTTTGACTCCTTTTAAATTGAAAACTATAACAGCAGTCATCTACTACTATACATAATATATAAGCAATTAAAATGACTTTTACTACATACTGGACAATGCTGGTTATGTCGAACTAGTTTATAAAAACATAATTCAGTACTAAATAAAAGATGTGTGGTTTTTGCTAATAATTTCCATAATCTTTATAGTTTGGAAGAAGTATTGAAAAGGTGCATGACTGCTCCGCATAATGAACTCTCATTTGAAGTTATATATATATATATAAAAAAAAAAGCCATTACTAAACATGTCAGCATCTTTTTTTTTTTTTTTTTTCATCATCAATGTCTTTATCGAGGTTCAATTTGTTGCTTCATCTGTCTTTAAAGAAGTATTTGTTTTCTATCAGAATTACAAAGGAAAATAAAGAATGGCTTCTGTTTGCAAAAAGAAAACTTTAAATTTTATCTCATTATAAGTTATAGAAATCGATATTTATTGAGCATTGTTCAAAACAAGATGAATTATGAATTACATGGATTTTAGAAAGTAGCACATTGTTTTCTCCTATTTTGACATTTCAAATGCATTCTATTGTCTTTTATTTCACATATATTAAATCGATTTTTTTAGATTTTGTTTCAAATTAGTCTTTGTCTTTACCTTTGTAAAAGTCAGTGTTATCATTAACCCTTAAAATCAACCTCTTTTAAAATTTAGTTTATTTTTAAATATAATTTCTTTTAGATTTCTAAAAAAAAAAAAATCAGTCTTGTAAAAAAAAAAAAAATTCTAATTTATTATTTTTGAAAATTTAAAATATTTTATTTCTTCATAAAGTTTTATTAAATATATCTTTGTCATTTTTTATATTTAAAAAAAAAAATTTTTTTGAATTAGTATTAAATAAAAAAGCTTGGTTAAGAATTGTAATTAAAAACAACACCCTAAACTTTAAAGAAATTAAAAACAAAACGTAAAAAAAAAAAAAATAATATGCCCTTATATTTTTTCTTGTTGCTAATTTAAAATATAATTTTAAGTATCTAATCTTCGTTAATTCATGTTTCTCATAAATCACTTTCGTTTTTATTTTAGCTGCTGCCCTGCGAGGTGTGGCGCTAACCCGAGGTCGTGCTGCTGCTGTTGCAGCCCGTGGTGCTTACACTGCTGCTGCTGCTGCTGCTGCGGCCGCTGCATTCAGACATCCTACTCCACTAACCACAACGGCAGCCGCATTACCATATGCAGCGTAAGTTATACTTGGTTTAATTTTCAGTTATCGCAGTAACCTTAGATTTTTGGTAAATCTCTTTTGATTCCTGTGGAAAAGTTTCCTCTTAATTTTTAAAAAATTTTATTTGCATTCCTGTTTCTTTGATATACAAAATAAATAAATCAACTGTGGTCAAAACTGACGTACTGATGTACCGTCTCTACAGCCAACAACTAATGTGAGCAGTTTATTCTATGTTTCAGCAATTGTGAGCGCTCTCAAAATATTTTCAAATGTTATATTTTCCGATTTTGTAAGCATCTTCACATATGTTAAGCACCCAGAAATGTAGGGGAGGACACCACCCCTTTATCTGGATGACTACATTATCTTTAATCCTTACCTTATAATACTGAGTGTTTGGCAAAGTGCTATATAGTACCATGTTTGGTCTGAGTCGACCAAGGATTGCGCCCTGGTCTCTTGACTCATTATATTAAATGGATGTGTTGATATATAATGAAACAATATTCGCTGTAGCCTAATCTGTATGAAGATCAGTATACAAGAAGATGATCTGATGTTCAACAAACCATTTGATCTAAGCTAATTTACTAAAATGGCTGATGTTTGCAATTTCAGTTAGCTTTAAAAGTAATATGGACTTGAGTTAACTTTTTTTCTTTTCTTTTTTTACTTTACATGTATTCTTACTGATCTTTGCTCTTTGATCTTTCTTTCTAGAGGTGTATACCAAGATCCCTTCTTAGCAGCCACATATGCAGCCGCTGATAGGTACCAAGTAAGTATTAATTCCACATTATCAATACTGAGTTGAGCTTAGATTCTGTTTGCGGTCTCAGACTTGTAACTTTCATCAAATTTTTGGAGCGTATCGCTTTACCCAAAATTCTTTAAAGATTTCGAATCATTAGAAACAGGTTAACAAATGTTACAATGTTAGAACAACAAAACCAAATTAATGTACATAAAATATATTCTATCAGTTATTCTTTGTGCCAAAACGTTATATATATTATATATATATATATATATATATAAACCTGTTATGGATATATAATAAGCATAACGTAATAAATAACCTAACTGCATGTATAAGAAAAGATGAACATTCAAATTAATGCAAGTGTTATACAAATCATGTACTCAATTTTTTTTTTTTTATTATTAATGACACCATTAATTAAAAAAAATCTATATGATTTTTATAAAGTACTAACCATCAAATAGTACATGTCAGAATTTAACCTCAATCAGATTAGTTTACAAATTATACTTAAGTAGAGCACCTGTTGCAAATTTTCAAAACCATGGAAAAACCTGAATTTTGTGTGTCCATGAAGCATTATTTTCTGATGAGGAAAAATACTGTTTAAGCAAAGCAATGGCCTGTTATTCAGATTCTGCCTTTTCGGAACCAAGTGTGAAAGGTGGCCTGCTGACTTTAAATGCAATCGTACAGACACAATGATGCTAAAGACTCAGGTCATCCAAATTCACCAGTTGCCTCGTGAAACAATTAAAAAATGTCCACAAACTCACTTTGGTTGATTGCATCAGATAGTGGTTGAAGATATTGGAAGAATTCAGTGTGTTTGCAAACGTTTGAACATTTGTCGTATTGAGAAAGCAGTGTCCAAAGTGAGGGCCGCATTTACTCATGTTGATCAAAAATGTGTGTTGATGGTTTAGAGACTTGTTCATAACTGTTTCAATGCAACAAAAAGGAGATTTGCATCAATATGTGATCATGGATGAAACCTGGCTCCACGACTTTATTTCAGAATGAAATGGTAATCAAGCTGAATGCACAACAGCAGGTGAATGCCACATAAGCAGTAAAAAATGCAATCATTATCCACCACAGTTTTGGTATGATCAGGGTATTATCTTCAGAAAGGAAGCACCATCATTAGCAAATATTATAAAGCATGATTAGTAGAGATGGGACGATTCCAATATTTTTCCCGATTCCGATTCTTTATAAATCTCTAAATATTTTACTATAACGTTATTTTGTCTCGATTACTGTAAAATTACTCGCCAATCTTTCACGAGAAACACCCGTCTGGCTGAAACTACTGTCAATAATTTTCCCCACTCTTTATCTGTGCCTAAATCCAAATGTAGATTCCATGAGCAAAGCTTCTTTCTTAGAACTGCACGCCAGTGGAACTCTCTGCCGCTTGCCTGTTTCCCACCTGACTACAACTTGGACATCTTCAAGTCCAACATAAACAAACTCCTGACAAACCGCCCCCTTAAGACACTCTATCAAAACCCCCCAATACTAATGATTACTACAATACTATCTCATTGATTACTGTACACGCAATAACCCTTATCCATGAGTGGCCTTCGGGCCTTGATAAGTGGTGACCTCCATGTAAAAAAAAAAAAATACATCTTAAATGTGCATGTATTTTCTCAAACGTAAAAACACACTTGTGAGGGTGTGATCTAGAGATTTTAGTCTTACCAGGATTTTAAATAAATAAGTATTTATCATTTTATTATTACTGCAAGCAATGGAAGAGGTTTTATTAGAACAAAATAAAATGGATAATTAAAGGAATCGATTTTGGCATCGGAAAATAGGCTCAAATTTTCCCCGATACCGATTCCGATACCCCAAAAAGCTCTGGTTTTTCCGATTCCCGATTCCGATTAATCGTCCCAACACTAATGATTAGTATGTTTGTAGGAAGAAATCAGCCCTGCAAAGAAAAAAAAAATACAGTCACAAATGTAAAAGAAAATGTACTCTTACACCAAGACAATACACAATGTCACAAGTCCATCTCAAACGGCGGCAATTAAATGAATTATGCTACAAGTTATTTCTACACAAACACAATGTTTTCTAGATCTGCTCCTTAATATCCACTGGCTATTTATAGACTTTAAAAGAATGTTTTATGGGAAAGAGATTTGGCTCCAGTGAAGTGATATTGGAAACGGAGGCGTATTTTGCATTCTATAAAAAAAGTATTAGTCAGTGTGTCAGTCAGGGAGGAAACTATGCTGCTGAATAAAGTTGAATTTAGTCTAAAAGTTGTTTTATTAATTAGTCCTGTGACTTATTGACTTAGTGACTGATATTTCCTATAAAAAAAAAAATGGCGCTTCTACATACACTATTAGGACACTATTTCGGAAATCGTAAAACTGAATTTCACATGAAAACAACGGTATCTACATATTCCTTGTATTTTTAAGATGATTATATCCAAAAATAATGAAAATCTATAAGGTAACAAATTATTCATTAAAGAAAATAAAAAATAGAATTTGAAGTAATTTTCTATTTCGATTTAAACAAGATGGATGCAATTTTTCACCTGCTAACATGATTAAAGTTGTTTTTTTTTTGTTGTTTTTTTTAATAATTCAGTAATATTTAGGTAATTTTGACTGCATGATTTGGAAGCTACTATGGTAATTTATTAGAATTGACAAAAAAAAAAATCAGTAGAAATCATTGTTTTCTTATCCGAAAACTCCATTTTGTCTTAATAGTAAAGAAGCACTAGAAAACTGTTTCTGCTTTTCAAAATTATTCCAACTGAATTTGTTTCTTCAAACACTTTTCAAATATTATTATATTTAGTCAGATTAGATATACCTATGTACGAAGCATTTATGTATGCATATTTCATCATGATGCAGGAGTTCCTTGATGACTCTATTCTCTGTTATTTTGCAGTTGGTGTCCACTCAACCATATGCAGCTGCAGGTTATGCTGCTGCCACGAGATATGCAATTCCTACTGTAGCAACTGCAGCAACGTATGCTGCTGCTGGGTAAGTAATAGTTAAACGATTAATTAATTTTAATTAATCAAAACAACTTTCTTCCCTTTGAGATCGAAAACAAATTAAATCTCATCTAGCTTAGCATTCTAAATCTCTCCCAGCGACCTACATTTGTTTCTTTTAACTGTTTTGCGTGCAGAAAGTTTTGTTTTTTCTTTCATTTTTTTTTTTTTTTTTTTCTTAACTTTACTTTTAAGTAGAGAAATAGCAGATCGGTAATTTCATCTACATTCATAGCCACCCGCGTACTCTAACTCCCTTCTCATTTTTTTTAGGGTAGCATGATTTGCATTAGAGATTGGCAAATGTAGACACGGCTTCGTACACATTTTATTTACGTTTTTTTTTTTTTTTTCATAATTTTTTTTTTCGTGTTATTTTGAATATCTTGTTTTTTTTTTTTTTTTCTTTTTAAACCCTTACCCAATTTCTTCTGATATGAAATTAAAAAAAAAAAAAAGAAAGAATTTAATTTTTTGAAGTTATTTAAAAGAAAGAAATTCAGTCTTGCATGGAAGATGTGTCAAAACCATGATATGCTTGAAACTTAACTGTTGTTGGCTCTGATGGGCATGTCCCTGGGAGTTTTTCTTTCTTTTTCTTTTTTTTTTTTTTTTTTTTTTTGCTTCCATGAATGTGATGACATGGTGATCTCGTTTAACTAAGGAAACTATTTTTAAATAAATTTGAACAGTGGTTTAAAAAGGAAAAAAAAAAAAAGAAAAAAACCCCCCTAAAATATTGTATTTGTGTATTAGTAATCATCTGTTAGATTATACCATATTGCAATAAGGCATCAGAATTTTTTTTTTTTTTTTTTTTTTAATTAAAATAATTTTTAGTTTGTAAAAATAAAACAATCAAGATTAATAATGAAATAATGATTTTTTTTTTTTTTTCAATTAACCCTCATGGTGTGCCCTTGATAATTTTATCTTTCAGAATACAATAAGGCATTATACTCATTTTAATTAGCTGTAATTTAGGTGATTTTATATAGTTTGCTATACACTTCATCACTAGATCTGAAAGTATCCTATACCTTTATAAGGCCACCATTCGCCCATGTATGGAGTACTGTTGTCACATTTGGGCTGGTGCACCTGCTACTAGTCTCTCACTCCTGGGCAGGGTTCAAAAGAGATGCAACATTTTGTCGATGGGACAGAGGCTGAAGCCTAGATAACAGTTTAGGACCTGATACATCCTGCACTGTTATCTAGGCTTCAGCCTCTATCCCATTGACAAAATGTTGCATCTCTCTGCCTGTTCTACAAGTACTTTAACGATGAAGGCTCTGATGAACTACAAGCACTTGTACTCCCTCAACGTAAATACCCCCGACAAGCATCTAAATCCCATCCCTTCACAGTAGAGATCTCTAGGTGTAAGAAAGCCTTGTACTCCAATAGTTTCTTCTCCAGAACTGCGAGACTTTGAAACTCCCTTCAAGGATTCCACTTTCCCAACTGTACTGACATGCAGAAGTTCAAGCGTATTTATTATCCAAAGATGTACATTTTGTGTTACTATTAACACTTATCACTATGGATGATGAAACTGTTCTGCTGGTCGAACAATTCAAACTCCATCTATATATATATGAGGGAGTTTAAAACCTAAAACCAAAATTTCAGACAAAATGGAGTATTAGTATATGGAATAGTGGATAAGTATTGCAACAACCTAGTATAAATCAGGACACAAACATTGTGAAAACATAACCTGGATGTATCAGTTGAATCATATAACTATAACCATTTGGTAGTCTTATTTATACCAAATGATTATGGCCATATGAATCGACTGAAATATATTGATTCTTCTTTAGTGATGTGTTTTGTCCTGATTTTTATTAGCCTGTTAACATGATTATCCACTATTCCACACACACATATATAGTTATCATTCCAAATCTGATGTATTTGATTCACACTCATAATATTTTATTCATAAAACTGAGATGTAGTTTGCTTGAAGCATTGTGTGGGATAAGTATGTTGACAAATTGTCACTTGTTTTTGTCTTTCTTCTTCAACACCGACTACATTCCATTCCTCGCGTTGGGATAGCCTTCTAAATCTCTTCAACACATTTTATTCATATTTTTATGAAATACATCTTACATATGTTTTGTTGAATAGTGGAAGCCCACCAAACAACTCATTGTATGTTCCTTGCAAAACAGTTGGAACGTTTTTTTTGTTTTTTTTCCAAATGACTTACAAGCAGATTTTTGATATTTTAAGAAAAGAAAATGTGAAAATATCTCTTTCTGCAGTGAAGCGAATTGGTCAAAAGTTTGAAGTCGAATGCTCGGTAAAAAGGAAATCTGGATCTGGTCGCCCTAGAGCATCCACTTTAAAGGACGACCACAGGCTTAAATTAACTGTTTTAAAGGATCAAAAGAAAACTTATGTTGACCATAGTAAAGAATTCAAAACAGGGGCTGGAAATTCACTTTCTAGATATGCAATATCTAGATGAATGAAAGAAATGGGATTTTCTTCTAAAAGGTGTGCAAAGAAGCCATTTTTATCTAAGAAGAACATCAATGATAGAAAGAGATTTTTCTTGTGTTATGGCAAGAAAGATACAGACTTGTTCAAGAATGTTTTCTGGTCAGATGAATCAAGATTTTGTCTTGTTAATGATGCTCCTGAACAGTTCAAAAATGATTTCGTGGAGAAAGACGTGTTGATTACAGGAAATGGAGATATTTAAAGTCATCGAAAACATAATAGAAAAAGACTTATTGCAGTTTATAGGTAATCTCCCCACAAAAAATGAATTGAATTCAAAGCACACGTGGAGACACCATCTTATGGCTACTACACAACGAGACATGGAGTATGTAAGTGCATCCACTGGACCATCTATAAAAAATTAAACATCCAATGTAGCAGCAAATCCTGGGAACATCAACCTGAAAGAATAGTTGGAAATAACTTATATACCATACATTACGACCATGTAATCCCTACAGCCATCTACCTTGAAAATGCTGTTGTGAAACCTGACATAGTTATATGGAATAAGTTAGAGAGAGTTGCAACCTTGGTTGAAGTGAGTGTTCCTAATGATGGCGGTCTGAACAGAGCTGAAAGGGAGAAACAGACCAAATACCAAGGTCTCATGTATGATATGAAAAGAAACTGGGATCTTAGAGAGATATCAATCATGCCAGTTATTATAGGTGCCACAAGGATTATGAAGAAGAACCTGAAGTCCTACCTAACTAATATTCCTGGTGAACCAAGTGCAAAAGAGATCCAGACAATAGCACTTAAGGGAACAATGACGATACTAAAAAGAGCTCTCGGTTGGTTTGAATAAAAATTAGGGCAATGTTGGCAGCTGGTTTGGCTGCCCCATACCCAGCATTACAATCTTCAAAGGAAGAAAATTAAAATAAATATATATATATGACTCTTAATAGAATAGAAAACCACTAACTGCATTGTAACTATTTTAAGTTAAATTATCCTATTTTACTTTAATTTGTTTAAGTCTGCTAACGATACATTTTTTCTATCTCTGATAGTCTACGATTAATTAAAAAACAATGGAATAAGATGAAAGACCTTTTTGCAATATGTCATCTAAAGAGTGATTACTAAATACTTTGAACAAAATTGTGTTTTCCACTAGAAAGAAATATTTTTATATAAAAAATCAAAATTATAAGGAAAAATAACACTTAGTAAGGGATTTATAGGTTTATTTTATTTATTTTATTTTATTTTACTTTTTTTGCATAATTAATTGTAAAACATCTGACTTGACCAACTAGCCACATGCTAAATTCTAAGGTTCTCCATCTTCACACGATTATAACCACTATTATTCTTAGTATTATTATTGTTAATATCATTATTCCTCTTGGACTTATTTGCCGTGCTTCTTTCTTGAGCAATGAAAGTTTCCATAGAGATTGTGGAATTTTCTGCATTGGCACTAACCTTTGTTTGATTTTTTTTTTTTTTTTAATTAGATTTTAGAATGTGGGATAACTGCATCCAATTTCAGCACTTGATTGATTTTTTTTATTATTACAATCAGCATTTGAACCATGTCTAACTTAACAATCATGTTAACTGCTTACAAGTTTTTAAACCCCCAAAAAAGGGAAGAAAAGGAGAAATGGGAAATAATGTGTTAATTTTCATTACTTTCTCTGATAATTTTTCTTTCTTTTTTTTTTTTTTTTGTAATAGCAAAATCTAAATTATTTTTAATAATCATTAAAGTGAACACCTTAAAATAAACAAAATTAAATTAATCACAATAAAGAAGAAAAAAAAACTTTTTTTTTTCTGATGTTTTAATATATATTTCATCCCGATTATATATATCTAATATATATTTATATTTCATCCCGATTATATATATCTAATATATATTTATATTTCATCCCGATTATATATATCATCTCTTTGTTGATGAGTAACGTTTGAAGTAATTCACGAGGTGATAATTAACTATATAAATTAAATAATGCAGTGTTTTTAAAGAAAACAAAGCAAAAAAAAAAAAAAAGTAAATAAATGCAAATAGTAAGTAAAAATTTCTTTATTTTTAACATGCTTAATTTTAACTATTTGTATTCATACTTATTTGAAGTCACTGTTTTACAGTTTAGGACCATACAGCTAGTATGCCATTTTCCTCCCCTATGACAGTCATTCCATTTCAATAAATTAATATTAGATCAGAAAACTCTTCATAATTACATTTTATCTGCTATTTATTTATTTAAAAAGGACTTTATAAAAAAACATACATGCACATATTCATTTTATCATCAAATAGAGGTCTGACGTTTTCTTACAGTTTGCAATCCCAGTTTCCAAATTTTGTGGTCTTGAGGATTGATTCCATTCAAATTCCATTGTTGAAGGTCCTTATCATTGGTTTGAATGCAGCTTTCTTGAAATGTCTTACCTTTCTTTAGGCTTTCACAAGATTTGCATTTTCTTTTATTTAAGAACTGCTCCTTTCAACATGAAAAAACCAACATAGCTTACTATCAGGAGCTCATCCAGCTATATAAACAAATAAAAGTAGAGGATATTTGTTAATTTTAGTGCCATAATATTAAAGTAGGAACAGAAATCATCCAGCGCGGCCGCAGCCGAGATTGAACTCACTACACAAGTTTGTAGTGTAATTCAAATCTGGTCAGTAGCTGAATACTTGATGCTTTGCTAGGGCTATCAAGGGTATTTTTTATCGTAACACCGTCACTAGACGGGATGCCTACCATGGCTTAAGAGAGTCCGATCTACCCTCAAGAGAAGGATAGATGGCGCCAGTTTCTCAACCTGGTATTTTACCTCGCGGTACATACAGTGCTTCGCCTTCCCAAATGGTTACCCATCTGGTACTAGCCAGGCTCAACATTGCTTAACTTTGGTGATCTGGCAATGACCGGTGTATCAACATGATTGTGGCGTATATTAGGAACAGAAATGAATAACCGTAATTGTTTGCCATATTTGCTAAACCTAATTTAGTTTTGCACTGGCCACAATACTAAATTAATATTAATAATTAATAATAATTTTTCAAGTTACTTAAAACCATTCTAAGCTGATCAGGCATAATGCTGAGTTAATCATGCAAAAAGTAAAAGATTAACTTCTTTTAATTTTAATTATAATAATATAATAGCTCAAAGTTGAGTGGAATTTCCTTATCTTAATATGCCATTTTCATTTGCTGCAGAATATGTGGCTCAATTGATTGACTTTTATAGTTTTTTTTTTCCCCCCTTATAAATTTTAGCTTACTAATTATAAACTTATAAACCCGTTATGTTCATGAAACTAGTCTTGTAAAAACGGATGCTGTATCACACACATACACACGTTAGGTTCTATACTGTGATGGTTCATGTCTATTACAATCAATTAATGTTGTCAACTGCAGATTGAACAGCCATAAAGTCCAAATAATTTCTGTCAAAACCTTTAATCTATATATTCAACTTAGTCTCTTTTAGCAAACTTTATATTCTGAGAAGGACTAACATTTACTAATCCATGAATCTAAAATATCTTGGGTAAATGTAGCTAACCAATCTAAACCAGCACGGTTTTGGGAACTTTTACCTTTTCTGATAGAAGCACTTCTATTTCTATCTTTGCATTATATTAAAATCCTTTGGCCGTTTAAATACATGTACTGATATGTATATGTATGTAACGCCCTATCCTGTTTTAACTTTTTTAAGAACATTTTCTTTCTTCTACATTAAACAATAAACAACAACAGTTCGTGATAATTAAGCAAAATATTCCAAACTTGGGTATTTAAAAAAAAATTTATTTTGCAAAATAAAATTACTAATAGAAAGCATTAATAAAAATGCATTGATAATAAAAACTATCACTTTGAATTACTCGAAGAATTTTTTTGTTGTAAAAAAAAAACAGAAAACAGAAAATTACATTAAATGCTAACAAAAAAGTCATTTATTTTTTTATATCAGTGAAGAGGGCCTCAGAATTCAGGTTGAGTGTCAGTCAGGAGTTGAATTTATATAACTAATGGTAGGTGAGGAAACGGTTAAAGCACATTACCAAAATACACACCCGATACATATTTGTAAAAAATCTTTTATCACATTTATGGCATGTCTAAAGAAAGAAGCAAAGCGATTTCAAAATAAGATAGTGTTTGAAAGAAAAAAAAAATGTGTAAAACTTTATCTTGATCAAAGAATTTTTCTATCAAATGTTCAGTTTTTTTTTTTTTCTTTGTATCTTGAATTTCTCAGTTACTGATGGGTGATAAAAAAAGAAAATGATTGAAAATCTTTTTGCATATCTACGATCAGAATATATAATCTTTGTACAAAGACTTTGGAAATGTGGTGATGGCTTGCTTATTAATTTGAATTTCAAAAAGAAAAAATTAGAACATTATGACGTTTACTGTGACTTCATTTAAATCATATTTTGATGTGATAATTTATTATTACTTTTGTTTTCAGTCTATGATTTAGCCGACATTTTTTAAAAATTTATTTGATTAGTGACTGAAGGAAGAACACTATTATGGCAAGACTTATATGATTTACTAGCCTGGCTGCCCAGCGTTGCCTGGGTGTTTGGAGGTATATGTTGAGCAAAAAAAACAAAAAAACAAATGTTATAGTAGGCAGGCAGGCTCAAACCCATACCACGAAGGAGGAAAAGAATGTGAAAAAAAAAAAAAAGAATGTGGTGATGTCTTTGCCGTTGCTTCCATTGCTAAACCGGAAGTGGTGAAGGTTTAAATTAAGGCTAGTCAATCGAAAAGAGGGGATGACTTTCAAAGCAACACTTTCTTGTAGAAAAGTTAAGGAAATAAATAAGAGACAGGTATTTAATCATTGGTTGAGTACCACCAAAGACTTAAAAATTGTACTTGAAGCCCCATTGCTAAACACTCAGCGATATAAGGGAAGGATCAAAAGCAAGTGGAGTAATCCTGGGAATGAAGTGGCGTCCTCTCTTATATCTCAGTGTAGCAGCTAATTAAAAGGGAGTTTTCAGTTTGTCATCAACTATAGTCAACCACTTGGATCATATGTTTATATATATATATATATATATATATATATATATATATATATATATATAATTACTGTGACACCGGTTCTCGTCAGATCACTGAAGTTCAGCAACATTGAGCCTGGCTAGTACCAGATGGGGGACCATTATAGAAGTTCTAGGTGCTGTATGTGCTCTCCACTTATCTCGGCATTGTTTCCAGTCGTCTTGAACCTCCACTTGCCACTGGTATTCAACAACGCCAATTCAGGAGTGTGGTTGGAGATTGCACAACTCTTGCCACAAACATTCCATGAGCAGGCACCCTTACAGTGTGTATCCATAGTCTTTCAAGAATGAAGCTACTATATATATATATATATATATATATATATATATGTCACCACTTAACAATGCCAAAAGCTACAGAAGGCTAAATTAGATGAATCTATTGTCAGTTGAATGATAACTATTGAAAATGGTGAGTGAAATCAACAAAATTTGATTACTTATGACGATAGTTTATGGCAAGTACTTATTGACATTCATTTGAAGACGACCATGTTGTAGTCTACAGTGAAGCAGCCCCATGATAATGTCTTTTCACAGACAGGAAGGTCTTGAAAAGAAACTCTCTTCACTGTTAGGCACACAAAGGAAGAAAGTAAAGTCTTTTTTTTTTTTTTTTTTTTTTTTTACAGTTGTGGCAAAAAGTTTTTGCTGTGAATTATCTTACAACATAGAAGCAAAGATCGGAGCTCGGTTGATCACTTTCCTTCCAAAAAAATAGATTAAAGAAGATTTTAAAAAATATCTTTTGTTCTATCTTCCATTTAACTAGTATAATGAAGTTTATTTTAATTTGATTTCTTTTTTCCAATATGTTAAGAAGACCTGTTGTTGAGCTAAAGCTAGCAATCAAATGACACCATTGATTCTTGCAATTGAATACCGGTTTGAAAATTGTAAGAATTTTCTCATCTAAGGTTTTGGAATTGATTCTTTCAAATACAATTGAAAAACTCCGTCAATGGCAGCTATTAATTATGGATAATCTTGGGCCATTCACTACTGCATTATATATTCTATATTAGAATGAATTGCTCAGATATAATTGATATTATTATAAGAAGATTTTTTGACAGCATGGATTAATTTTTATTTTAAATTGTCAATCAAATCTGTTTATGACAGCCAGTCTTGGATGAATTGATTATTTTTCAAGCAGTTTTTACTTTTTAGGGATTTTTGTCTTGAATATTGAAAACTGGAAAATGAATAATGTCCGGATAAAAATCTTACTAATGCTTAATCAAAACATTTTAATTAAGATTAATATTTTCTATTTGTGATTTCCTTGAATATAAACAATACAAATTATTGTCGGAAAGTTTTTTGTACTTTAGGAAACGTCTCTATTATTATTTCAACAGTTGATTTTGATATTGACCTATTCTTTTAGTATAACTTCAGTAGTTTAAAAGCGGCTCGTATTTAGGCTTTATATTTTTTCACTGGATTTTAAGAACACAGCGAATCCCTACAATAATATCTTTGTTTAATAGTACATACCATATAACAATTATTTTTTTGGTTATTTTGATTATTTGGAGTATTCCTCCTATCTTGGGTGTTATTTTCAAAATGTTTCGATCAGTGTAACCTTTGATTTTTGTCAGGTGTGTCTTGTTGAACTCTGAGAATCTTGATGTCGAACAGCAAAAACATGTTCAAATATGATTTTTTGGGTTTGTATTACTGTACACATAGATTCGAAAAAGTTGTCAAAAAACAAATATATAACAAATAAATGTTATCAAAGGCAAGATAAGTTACTTTTCTACCAAACTGGATATATTTTTCGTGTTTTTATTCAATGTAACATGTTTATTCAGCTCGAAAAACATACAGTGTTTACCGATGTATTGGAAAATTCAAGATGGCGTCTGACTCCCTCTTTTACGCGGTAAGTTTGGGAAAAGGTGTTATAAATAAAAAACTAGAAAAAATATTAAAAACTCGCCGAATATATGTCAAGCTATGTCACGGTAACATATATTGAGCAAGTTTTTAACAGTATTTTATCCGGTTTTTTATTTATAACACCTTTTCCCAAACTTACCGTGTTAAAGAGTGAGTCAGACGTCATCTTGAATTTTCCAATACAGCGGTAAACACTGTATGGTTTTTGAGCTGAATAAACATGTTACATTGAAAATAAAACACGAAAAATTATATCCAGTTTGGTAGAAAAGTAACTTATCTTGCCTTTGATAACATTTATTTGTTATATTTGTTTTTTGACAACTTTTTCGAATCTATGTGTACAGTAATACAAACCCGATTTTATTTTATATATATAAAGTAATGAAGTCAAAGAGATATAGTGTTCACCTGATATACGCAATGGTAAACTTCAAACTAATATAAATAACAGTATTTATATATAGATAATTTAATCCTAAACAAATAAAAAAACTCAATACACAATAGAGTTGAGCTTCTTTCTCTTATATATATATATATATATATCCATCCATCCAGCGCGGCCGTAGCAGAGATGGAAATCACTACACGAGTTTGTAGTGAAATTCAAATCTTGTCAGTAGCTGAACACTTGATGCTTCGCTAGGGCTATCAAGGGTATTTTTATATTGTGACGCCATCACTAGATGGGTTGCCTACCATGGCTTAAGAGAGTCTCGTCTACCCTCAAGAGAAGGATAGACCGTGCCAGTATCTCAATCTGGTATTTTACCTCGTGATACATACAGCACCCTGCCTTCCCAAGTGGTCACTTATCTGGTACTGGCCTGGCTCAACATTGCTTAACTTTGGTGATCTGGCGAGAACCAGTGTGTCAGTGTGATTGTGCTCTCTAACATATATATATATATATATATATAATTAGAAAAATGTGACGTTGGGTCACTCATGGAATTCAGGATAGATTTCAAATTCTCATCCATCTCTCTACTAGTATAGAATAGAGAATATTACTACTCGAAGTGATATTCCCTTTTGTTTATGATTAGCTGTTCTAATCGTTTTATTCTTTCCTTTATTATATTTGACTGTGAATAAACAGTGACTGAAGTGAGCGTGATAGAAATGGTATAAAATAAGAGTTAAGGGTAGACAAGATGCAGTGAGAGAGAAATAGATTGATAGAGAAACTAAATAAGTGATGGATTAGTTAGTGAATTAGTAATTAGTTAGTGCAAACTAAGACTAATAAGAACAATTAAAATGCATTAAAAAAAAAAAATTCAAAACCAACTAATAAGAACAATTAAAATGCATTAAAAAAAAAAAATTCAAAACCAACTAATAAGAACAATTAAAATGCATTAAAAAAAAAAATTCAAAACCAACTAATAAGAACAATTAAAATGCATTAAAAAAAAAAATTCAAAACCAACTAATAAGAACAATTAAAATGCATTAAAAAAAAATTCAAAACCAACTAATAAGAACAATTAAAATGCATTAAAAAAAAAAAAATTCAAAACCAACTAATAAGAACAATTAAAATGCATTAAAAAAAAAAAATTCAAAACCAACTAATAAGAACAATTAAAATGCATTAAAAAAAAAAAAAAATTCAAAACCAACTAATAAGAACAATTAAAATGCATTAAAAAAAAAAAAATTCAAAACCAACAAATATTTTATATATTTTGTATGATTAAAATGCAGGGAAACAAATGAGAATTAACTCAGCTTTATTATAATAATTTGGAAAATAATATACGAAAAAAACACTAGGGGGTCTCTTTTGCCAACAAACTCAGCAGGAGTTAATCATTGGTTAATCAAAAGATGCAAAAATCACAAATCAAATTGTCACACAAGAGCAAATACTCGGGGATATACTATTAGGTTGG
This sequence comes from Euprymna scolopes, assembly GCF_053919585.1. NCBI lineage: Eukaryota > Metazoa > Mollusca > Cephalopoda > Sepiida > Sepiolidae > Euprymna > Euprymna scolopes. The sequence goes on from NC_136503.1 coordinate 70,503,237, forward strand.
TGCAAAAATAATGTTTTTTGACGTGTATGTATATATATATATATATATATATATATATATGATAAAAAACATTATTTTTGCACTAATCTAATAGTAAAAACAAAATCAGAAAAAATGCGAATGGGAATTTGTGTAAAATATATAATAGTTTCATAGATGAGTTTGTTTTAATTTTTAGACATTTACTATATATTAATAATTATATGGTGTGTACTATTAAACATTTGACTTTAGTAGTGTATTTCTTCAAATTTTCATTTATAGAATTCATTCAAGGACTACATTGAAAAGTAAATTTTAATTGTCTCTCTAAAAAGTACATCTCTCAAATCTTTTCCTTCTATTTCACTTTGTTGAGTGTTCATTTATTTAACTATGATTAGAGGATAGAATTTTGTTTTTGAGTTTTCAGCATTAATATATGATACAAATCATTACTTTTCTAAGACAGCCAATAAGCAAGAACATCACTACATTCCAAAGTTATGTTATTTAAAAATTTTGAACAAATTTCCACCCTAACTTTTTATTTTAACACTGATAAAGCGTAAGAGCCATCAGTTATCTTTTATTTATTTATTTATTTATTTTTTTCTTTGATTGTTTAAAAATGTAGTTTCAGAAATCACGTCATCACTATAGGTTCTGATGGCACTATCTATACAGGTTGCAATCGTTGTCACTGTTGTTGTTTTAATGTTATTTGGTGTTACTGTACATTCTCTCCTTTTCCTCCTCTCTTTTCCACATTTTTACATTTTCTTTTTTTAATTTCTGTTTCTCTTTTTTTTTTTTCTAGTTTATTCATTTTAATTTTATAATTTTTCAGTCCTCTCTTTCTTTCTCTCTTTCTTTCTCCATTTTTCATTCTTTCTTTACTCTATTCCTATTTTCATAATCTCTCTCTCTCATATTCTCTCTCTCTCTCTCCCTCTCTTATATTCTCCCTCTCCCTCATATTCTGTCTGTCTCTTTCTCCTCCTCAGATTCTACCTCTCTATCTTTCTCCCCATTACTTTTATGCTACTCTATCTGTAGTACTTCTATTTATCTTTTCTTTGTCTTGACTTTTCTTTCTCCAAGTTTTTCTTTTTGATACTCTCAATAGTTTTTTCCTTTTGTTCTTCATTTCCGTAAACATTTTTTATATTAATTCTCTTTTCTCACTCTCTTCAATATTCATGCTTTCATATTCTATTCTTTTCTCTCACTGTTTACCTCTTTTTTTTTTTTTTGCCTTCATATACCTTTCTGATCTCTCCTCTGTTTCTTCTTTACTCTAATTTCTACTTCTCTCTCCCCCCTCTCTCTCTCTACTCTTCACTTTTCTCTACTGCTCTTCTCCTAATATTCCCACTACTTCCTTTTATTTCTCAATTTTTACATTGCTCATCCCTTTTCCTCCCAACTCTGCTCTCTCTCCTACTTCTCCTCCCAACTCTGCTTTCTCTCTCTCTCTCTCTCTCTCTCTCTCTCTCTCCTACTTCTCCTCCCAACTCTGCTCTCTCTCTCCTACTTCTCCTCCCAACTCTGCTCTCTCTCTCCTACTTCTCCTCCCAACTCTGCTCCCTCTCTCCTACTTCTCCTCCCAACTCTGCTCTCTCTCTCCTACTTCTCCTCCCAACTCTGCTTTCCCTTTTCATATACCTCTTCTTTCAATCTCCCTCCCTCTCTTTCCTATTTTCCTTCGTTTTAGTCATAGCAATGATCTGCACTTTTGGCCTGGATTAAGAGTCACTTTTTCTTGACTGATGTGAAGCATATTTTTTATTTGCATATACATTTTTCATTGGCTATTTCTAAATATGATAATGTGTTTTGCTACTTTTTGTGTGTGTTTCTATATAACCCTGTTCAAACATGACCTTGACTTTTTACCCTAAACAAAAATTAGCGGGTGGTGCGGTGAAATCAACGGAAGGAAAACTGGCCATTGTCATTGATACAAAATCTCACTTTTATTCTTCTTCTTCCGACCTTCAGTCATCTGGTAACATTTCATTTACCAAGAACTGATCTAGAAGGTTTAAAAAATTTCATATTGATCTATCTAAAACTATCTAACTCTTATTTACATATGCCTACACATCTATATCTAATCACTGTATCAAGCAGATATCCGCATAATAGAATTAGCTTTACCTATCTAGTATTGCCTAGGATTTAGTGAAGTCATTTTACTTTTTAATTTTTATTTGTTTACACATTTGTAAACATAAGGTAAACAACTATTATATTCTTTAATTGAAAATAAGTCATTTCCTGGGTTGATTTTTATTCTTAGGTGATTACTTATAAATATTTTATATTAGCGATCGTTTGGGTTAGAAAAAGTAATTTTTTAAAATAAATTAAAGTTAAGTATGTTATGTTGGTTAGTCAGAAGTAAATTCTGATTTGGGGGCTTAAATGCTGTTTATTTCTGACTTTGAATTCTGGAAGGATATTATATTTCATTTTTTGGAAAGACTGAATTCGAAATCATAGATTTTGCAGCTAATAGTGAAATTGTGCAGTTGCTATGGCTACCAAATCAACATGCAATTAACCCAAGATGATACAATATTACTTATAATCTCTATAAATTGTTAACTCATTAAATGAATCTGTTTTTGGTGATGATAATGACTCATCTTAAATGTGTAGGCAGAACATCTCGTCGTTAAAATATTAATATCAGATACAGAAACTTTTGATTCTTGATTATAAAGAATTGACTGAAACTAATTTTTTGTTGGAAGTGAATCTGCACTTAGTTATTTATTAAAATTGATTATCTTGGTTATTAAAATTGATTATCTAATAATATTTTGTTATATTGAGTTACATGTGATATTCTTTAAGTAGTTAAAATGAATTGTCAAACCTCATTTCCTTTTTAACCTGTCACAGATAATTTATTACACACAAGTGTACACTTGTAGTAAAAAAGAAAATAACGATGGAATGAGGGATGTTTTATTCTTTGCCAGTGTTTGCACTAATATTCATAATGACGTCTGAATCGGTGAAGTTAGCAAAAGAAACGAGAAAGAAAGAAAACATGTCAAACTGAAAAGTTATAAAAAAAATAAAAAAAAGAACGTATGAATAATTTTAGAAATCAGTAAGAAAACAAAAAGAAAATGTCTCATTATGGAAATAAATTTACTTTCTCAATTCCTCTGAATACCTAAAATTAATTTTTCAGACAGTTTTTTTTTTTTTTACTTGCTTGTTTGGGTGAAATACTTCAACAAATTCAACTATTCATATGGAAAAGCATTTTTATTTAAATGCTATATGAGAATAATCCTCATCGATGTGAGGTCCTGGATATGATCTTAAACTATATCAAATCGTGAGGCCTCAGCTTGCGGGCTTTGGGGAGTGTGGAGCCACCCTTTAATTGCCATTGCTCCCAGATCCACTCTGAACTGCAGTGGTAGTACCTGTTATGATCCCAACTATGGGTTAAATAGAAACCGACTTGAAAAAAAATATATTTTAGTAAAAAATTATTTCTGCAAAATTACTGAATTCAGCATTAAATCACCTGAAAAAGTTGATATGTCGTAAAACAAAAGCAACCAATCAACCATATCAATTTGATACTACCTCCTACATTTTTAAAATATAATTATCCACAGACATATGCCGGTGTAACATAAAATATTCCCCTGTAAAAATTCTTCTTTTTTTTTATTTATGGAAGACAATGTTTAAGATCATCAAACGCAAATATCAGTGATCGTGATAGTGTAAAAAAAACACAGACAGAATTTGATGAATTGAATTATCATTATTATTTATTTATTCATTTTTTTGCGAATTAGTATACCAGGCAAATTATTCCTTGTAATATAGGATTGATTCTATAATAATACCTATGCAAATCTGCACAAAATATCATGTGTAAGCATATTGTACGATCGAGCAAAGCTGGGTGGCCAGATACACACACATTGCTCTTTATTATAGAGTGGAAGCTTATCAGTAGCTGAAAAAGGGTGACTAATCTAGAGTTAGACCTAATTAGCATATTTGATTTTGGATAAATGCTATAAAAATAATGTAGATTGATTTTTGCCTATTGATTTCAACTTTATTGTAGCGAAAATATCCAACACAGAATAAAGTTAGGAATTAAAGAGGTTCTTGGGAAAGTGGGATAATGTTTCAGCTGTTTTATAAATTGATTTAATTTGGTAGGTACCGCCATTTAAAGCATGCACCCCCCCCCCCGCCACGGCAAAATCAATTTTAGATCTCTTGGTATTTATTTATTTATTTTTTTTTTTAAAGAGAGGGTTATGATCTTTTTGTAAGTTGATGTTTATAATTAATTCGAATATAAATTGTTAATGTAAATGCAATATTTTTAATGGTTCAATAGTATTACATTTAATCTACAGGTTGGGAATGTAAACAAAAAAAAAAAAAAATGTCTTAACTCTCTTCACTTCCAGCCTTTCTATTCCTAATATGCTTACCTGTATTTAAAAAAAAACGACACTTTTTAATAGATTTATCAAGTTCCTTCCCAGGTTCCCCGTGATTCTGACGCCAGTATTAATGTGCACATTTATGCTATGACCTTTTTCCTTCTAAACTCCGTACTTCTTCAAAGTGAGATAAGTGGATACTATTTCTAGCCATATTCCTAAGCACTCGGGGCGGCTCAGGTCGAAAGACCCACCACCAACTGCTTTATGATTGGCTACCAGCAAACACTGATGTGGACCATTCTCCATGGGTTCATTCTACTATCCATTTTCTTTTTCTTTTTCTTATGGTGCTTTTCCTTAATTGCTTGTATCTGCCTCTGGCATATCTACCATTGTTATAAATTGGCAGGCCAATGTTTAATCTCCACCTCTACAAATGTTTACTCAAACAAGAAATAAGGGCATGCTTTTTTGTGGTCTCTTAGGCCTACGGGTTTTGGTTATTTTACTACAGGACTTAGTCTGTCTAGAAGAATCGGAAAAAAAAAATGTACTAATTTTATGAATTAGATCTAAATTTCATTTAATAGAACATTACGCTCTCCTTCATATCTTTACAGTCGAATGTAAAATGCAATCAAATTAATCAACATTGTTTCTACACACCAATCTGAGTCAGAAGAATCACCAGGAAATCAAGAGATAATTTGTTAGACAAGATTTATATTAACATATGTGTAATACGAGATTACTAGGGCTATGTATGACAAGGGAATATTCTTTTTATTATTTAGACTCTCGAATATATATCAGCCAATATCTTATATGTTCTTAGATAGAGATGTGGTTCTCAATCGATTAACTGTGTCGGATATGTTCTCAAGAGTCAAAATAATGAAAAGAATATCCCCTTGTCATAGCTCTAGTAATCTCGTGTTACACATATGTTAATATAAATCTTGTCTAACAAATTATCTCTTGATTTCCTGGTGATTCTTCTGACTCGGATTGGTGTTGCAAATACACTTAATATTTCTCCATTTTTAATAGTTATAGCTCATTTAAAATTCTTGTTTTACTTAAACAAGTTTTATGTAGGTGTATTGTATCCGTATACCCCCACCCACCCCCACACACAAATTATTATAGCATAAGTTTTGTTCTAAAGATTTAATTATTTTCCATGAAGTTCAATGAAATTAATTAAATCTATACTTTATGAAGGTTTAACACCTGCAATCTTATTCATAAAGATGGTTACTGACATTGCATATATCCCCAAACTATTCAAAATTATAATGTAAAGTTTTATTCTAAGTAAAAGATTTTAGATTTTAAGTGAATCAGTAAAAATCTCACGCAAATAAGAAATTTCTCTGAAAATCTAATTAGATGAATATTTAATATCAACATTTATGAATTAGTGAATGAAATAATGTACAGACAACTACTAGTTGATATCTTGTCCTGTAAAAATAGTGTTGACCAAGCCCACCATTAGACTAATTGCGATATTTGTGATCAACTAAAATCGATGCATCAGGTTGTTTTGCTTATGTATCTTTCTTTCTAATTTATCTTCTGAGTTTTGAGTTTAGTCATGAGACCAAAATTGCAATGCCTTCATTGAACCTGTTGAGTGGCCAATTGTGGGTTGGAACGCTGGTCATTTTTGTATTTAAATTTATTTTCCTATGATGGCTAGTTAAACATTGTGGCTGCAGACACAGTCTGAGATTGTGCATGTGTTAAGATGTTGCTACTGCCTGCATGTTATGGGTTTTGTTACCCAAGAGTTGCATGTCTTACAGGTATGGAAGGGAATATGCGGCAGACCCCTATTTGGGACACAGTATTGGACCAGTCACCGGATACGGGGTAGGTCATTGTTTCAATCCCAGCATGATTGTATGCCTTGTCTTCACTTTATCATTTTTTAATATTTTCTATGTTAGACAACATTGTAGTAGTGTTGACTACTTGCTTGCTGCCAGTCCACAGCCTACCAATTCATGTTCTTCCCATTCTTTTATTTATTTTTCAATAGTCACACAATATAGGTAGGATTTAACTGCTTCCCACTGCTGCAAAACGTGGCACAAAGTCGGAAGGTGAAGAAAACCAGCCCTATCAAGGGGGCACTGATCAGGTGCAAAAATAGCCCAGAACAGTCCTGTCAGCAATCGCTGGTAGAGGCAGTTCAGGCAATTGGTAATACACCCCTCCTGCTCATTGAAGGAAGAGGTATTGCTTAGGAGGGTGCACCTCCTAGAATGGATCCGATCAAACTTCATTCCGAGAGGAGAAGTGTCTGCTTACCAGGGAGTCATTACCTTTTTGCCAGTATGATGCCAATCATATATCCTTTGCTGGTATCAAACATGGCTGCAAAACAGACATTTAATACAGGGTGTACAAACATGCCTATTCAGACTTATCTATATAATTAAACTCATGTATATAATATATACACATCATGATATATGTATATCTAGTGTGCGTTTATGAATGCATGAACAAGAACAAATATTTTTAAATGACTATTTATCCTTATATATATATATATATATATATATATATATATATATATATATATATACACACACGTACATGTGTATTTATTTTATATTCAATATTTCAAGATATACTTGATTTCATGTGCATACTTAATTTGCTTTCCAGTGTGTGTATTTGAGTGTATTTTTACACCATACATACTTGCAAAAACAACTGATATCTAATCAAGCACATTTTTAGTATATATAAAAAAAATAATTAAAATGGTAAAAATATGCACTTATTTGCAAATTAAAATTCAATTCATATATTTTGATTGAATTCTTTTAAAAAATTATTTAAATTTCACACTATTAGTCTTTTGACTCGATCTTAAAGAATTTTTCGCCATGTTTCATTAAATTTTCATAATTGATTTTAAACAAATTGATCCTAACAATCTCAGTAAAAAATGATGATTTTTATGAAACCGTTTCTATTAACATTCTTTTATTAATTTATACTCAACTTCTCACATTCACACATGATAAAATCAGCAACATGCAATATATATATATATATATATATAATTCATTAGACTTAAGAACTTATGTTTCTAAACTCTGAAAACATTTATTTTATGATTTCAATGATTATAACAGTTGCTGCCCAAAACAGAAAATCTAACCCAAAAAAACAAAGAGAAAATATACATGACATTTTTTTTCTTATTTCCTTGTAGCATGGTTTTGAGATGTGACATTTCTTTTACAATTTGACAGCTTGAAGGACCAATTTTTGAATTATTTTTTCTTTACCTTTTGGGTAAAATAATTTCTGATAAAAAACGAAGTTTTATATCAGGCAAATTTGTTTTTTGTGAAAAAAAAAAAAATAAATAAATAACCATTTGTCCTTTAACATGTAGATCACAGATATGGTTGTTTTGGTGAAAATGTTTATTTTTCTGCATAGCTGAAGATTCCTCATACCTATAAGATTCAAACTTTGTAACCTTTAGAAATGTTTTGATTATATTGATTTGATTATCAATGAAATGGACATTTTTTTTTTATATTATTAAAATCAAATTTGCTTGATATAAGATTTTGATTTGTTGGAGATTATTGCAATTTAATATCTTTGGTATAACATATTATAAACCAAGGATTGTGTAGTATCCATTGAGCTTAAAACACTGAGTTTAATTCCACAACCAATATATATATATATATATATATATATATATATATATATATATATATTGCAAAAAGTAACTTAAATGTATGTATACTTTATGATTAAGAGATGAGCAATATATCTGATGGAAATAGAATTTCAAACGATCAAATAAATGCAATAATCAATAATATAGAATTAAACAATATTGAAATAAAACATATCCAAGTTTTTTTTTTTCACTTCCTGAAAAATAGTTACACTCATGTTGCTTGTTTGCATTTTTTTTTTTTATGGTGTGCATTTCAGATTGAATACCTACTTTCTTGTTGGCATAGTTTTATGATCCACACTTACAAATTTATTCTGATTCATTGCTTTTTTATTAACTAATTGCTGCGCTTTATTTTGTCGTCAAGGATTATTTTATCAACACCTATTTCCAACCCTCCAAACCCATGATTATTATTAAATTCCATTGAGATATTGTAAATTTCTTAAACTTGCTATCATAAGTTAGATGTTGTTTATAGATAACCCTTTTACAAAACTCGTAGAGAATTATTCAAGCATTGAAGATTTTATTTCATCTCTTAACTTTCTATTATGAAAATATTACAAAAAAATCTGGTATTGAGGAAGAAAAGTCGTTTTAGACATAAAAAAAATTATGTTGATTTGGTTTTATTTATTTATTTATTTATTTATTTATTGCACCTTTGTTCTCATCTTTTAATTGTTGTTTTCACAACGTTTCAGCCAACTATTCCTCTGGCCTTTGTCAGGTGGTTACCATGACAGGATAGGGACTCCAAACTTAACTGCATCCTCAGCAATTACTGCCTTCCATAGTTGTTGTTGTTGTCTCACCACTTAACAACTATGGAAGGCAGTAATTACTGAGGATGCTGTTAAGATTCAGCGTTCCTATCCCATCGCGGTTACCACCTGACAAAGGCCCAAGGAATAGTTTGCCGAAACGTTGTGAAAACAACTAAAAGATGAGGATAATTGTCCACGATAAATAAATGATACTTGTATCTCAATAAGCATTCCAATTAATTGAATAATATATGGTTTTGTTTTATTTACAGTTTAGCTCGACTATATGAATGTCCAAGATGAATAATTGACAATCAATATTAATGGAAATGTTTATGCTAAGCAAAATATTGTAATTCATACAAAACAAACTTTAGGAGATGTTTAAAATATGGTGACAATTATTCCTTTATCTATACTTTGAAGAATTTTACATTTTTACATAAAATTGAAGGTAATCTTCTTTTTGGTATTATTGTAGGTACAAAATATCTTATCCAAAAAAAAAAACAAACAATTACATTCTGTAGAGGATGTTGGAAATATATAAACTTGATAAATGAACTGAACTAGCTTTCTATTTCAATGTAAATGTCTGGATTTTATGATGAGCACAAATTCAAGGAAATCTAGATTATGCTTTGTTTGGATTGGGAGTATTTTACTAGATTGGCATTTTGCAAAAGCGTGCAACTGTTTTGTTTTTTTTTTAATTTATTTTATTTTACTTCTTTTTTTTTTTTTTTTTGCTAGTGTATTCAAACTCTACTTCAGAAAAAGGAGAACACTAATAATTTTTGTACCTAGTAATATAAATAATTCTTTATCAGCAACAAACTCTTCATAATATTTGGTCATTCTCTCTTGATTCTGTATTGGCTATACAAAGGTCACACACTGCTTCTTGTCTGAGCAGAAGAAACCACTTTGAAGGAGTTTAATACAACTGTTGTTCATGATGCTATTCCCTATTGTGCTAAGCAATTATTGTAATTTGTGAAAGACAGATACTTTACGAAATGTTTTAAAAAAATGTTGACAGTTTATGAATAATTAATAAACAGTGACAGAAGTGAAAATGATAGGCATATACAATGAGAATTGGAGGTCAAACAGTGGGAGAGGATGAAAGTGATAGATAGGTGGGTTACATGATGAATTAATTGCAAATTACAGCTGGTTTGAACAATTAAAATGAAAGTTTCTTTTCAAACATAATGTAATTACAAAACTGAGGAATATTCTAGCATATATTTTGTGTGATTGAAATATATGAGGAAACAAATGTTCATTAACTCAGTTTTGAATTGTTTTAAATTATTTCAAACTGAAGTAAAATTTATATTGCTGTGAATTATCTTGGTGAATGTTTCATTTCTTATAGAGGTGGCCCTGTCGGTGGGGCATTAGAATACGCCGACTGCCCCCCCTGCAGAGGGTAATGACCTTAAACTATATCCAGTGGTGAGGCCCCAGCTTGTGGGCTTTGGGGAGTGTGGAGCCACCCTTTAATTACCATTGCTCCCAGGTCCACTCTGACCCGGAGTAATAGTACCTGTTAGGGTCATAACTATGGGTTAAATAGAAACCGACGTGAAAACAACAAATATATTCTATTTAAAAAATTTTTCTTCAAAATCTTTGGATTCGGCATTAAATAACCCAAAAAGGGTTGATATGCCGTAAAACAAAAACCAACCAACCAACTTATAGAAGTCACTTTAGGTTAAAAGTATCCAGAATTGTTTCTCTAAAGGTAAAACTATGCCAACTTGAATCAGTTTATTTTTATTCATTTAATTTTCAGCCTTACCAGTTAGATTTTACTAAATAAAACGGTGATCAAATCACATTTCCTTTCTTTATGGTTAATGCAGACCTTATGAAACTCGTTATGAAAACTGTTTTTATGTTTTGTTTCTATTGGTCGTCAACCACGAATCTGTTAAATAACTTCTGTACAAAGACTAGAGAAAAGGTAAGCTGTCTGTGAAACCATAAAGAAGTTCTTGTTTTCTATTTAAAAAAAAAAAAATAATAGATAAAAATTAAGGAACAAGGTGGCATGAGTGTCATACTTAGAGCTGCCTGTGGACTGGCAGCATGAAAAACCATTATTGTTAGAATTTTTAGATTATTGTTATTTTTTTTTATGGCTTTGCATCAATATGTTTCTATATGAAAAAGAAATCCAACTGCAGTGTTTTTTTTTTTTTTTTTTTTTTTAATCTTTATTCTCACAAACAATATACGTTTTTTGTTTTTCTTTTGTTTTATTTGTTTTTAGCAGTTTGGCATTTTAAAAATAATTATTTTAAAGTAAACCTATATAGATTTCTTGAATATTTTCATGAAAGTAATATTGCTGGAGAATTTATTTATTTGTTTTTTTTTTTTTATATAAATCTTTGATCCAAATCTGTAAGACTTACTAAAAGTAAAATTTTGTTACAATAATAACAAACCTACGTTACTATTTCTACGTTGAATTATCCACCAATTATGTTAAGATGAGACTCAAACCCCAGACAAAACTCCAATTTTGCTCATTAAAGAAGCAGATTTTTTTTTGCTTTATTTAGTTAACTGACATTGGAAAGAACCAAGTTTAACAGAAAAGACACATTCTAAATGTATAGCTGTTTATTTTGGGGGGTGGGGGGAGAAGAAGAGAGGCTGTTATTTGTGTAATCGGTTTTCGACTTTCAAAAATGATAAAAAGGTATTCCCCAAATATTTGCTCATAAAGTCTAATCAAATGAAGTTCAAGCTGTTTGTAAATATTTTTCTCTATTTTTAAGACTGGAATATCTGTAAAGAATAAAGATTAGCTTGTGCACATATCATATTACAAATATACCTTTTAAGACTTTAAGAAATGAAATATTTAAATTCAAAATCCTTTAATGAAGGAAGAGATTTTATTGAAAAATAAATACTTGGCAGGGTTAGTTTCTTGCAAACTCATTTTATGAATGAAAGCACACTTGCAGAAGTTCAGTGCTCAGCATAATCCCTTTCTAAAATCCATTTTGATTAACTGGCTTCTCTCACATTATGTTAATCTTAAGAAATAATTTTTAAACTGTTGTGATTATTGACACATAATTCTCTTATGTTATAAACTTGAAGTATTGGCAAATAAATGATGCTTACAGGTTTTGAACGTAGAAAATCATATACTTTTGTCTGTTAGAGACAATGACTTGCAGAGGGAGTCGACGATAGGGTTGTCCCGATGCATCAAAATTTGTGGGGTGTGGGGAATGGTCATCTAATCTTATTCAAGTGATCACACTTTCTTGATATTAGGACTTGAGTCCTTTGAGCATATTATCAATAAACTGGCCCCGGGTATCACCAGGACATCACAAAACCTTTGCGTGTCACTGGTTAGAGAATAATAAGACATAATTTTTTTTTAAATAATTAACAAATATGAATGAAACACGCTATATCAATTTATGTGGGCGTACAAATTTTATTTTCTTAAAAATAGTGGTAATTTTTATTTATCTTCCTAAAGATGTATTTAAAATTGGATAAAAATGAATTGACCATAGTTGAGGGCACTCTGAAGGCTCCCTTTTCATTGGCTACTATATTGGGATGTAAGGGAGTGTGCTACCACTTTGCTTGGATTTGATCCATTTACCCTTGATCCTCACTTTAAAATGCTGAATGCAAAGCAAGCAGCCATTAAGTACCCCTTTTTAGGTCTTTAGTATGACTGAACCGAGAATTCAACTCCAGTCTCCAGTTAGTGAGCTCTCTATTCATTATATGTTTAATGGACTTGCTTAAAATTAAACTGAAATTTTATATCAAATAAAAGAAGCCCTGGATATTTTATCTGTTAAAATGCTTCATTTTTTTTTAATGTCATCAAAATCATAATGCTGATCGTGAGGAAGGAAAGGAACCCATTAATGTTGAAATAGGGGTTGCCGAATCATTAACCAAGACAATGTATTTATGTATTAATTTGGAAATCCTAATGATCCATCTTCTAAAAATGATTTCAATTTTCTTAAAATCAAAGTAGCCTTGGTGGGAAGAGAAATTATTTCATATATGTTGTACAATACCTGTCGAGAGTATGTTTAATTGTTTCCTATATGTATATAAATTACTCGTCTTCACAAACGTAAAATTATTTCCTATACAAGCTGTAAATTACCTATCCTAGGGAAGGTACAATTATTTCATACATGTGTAATAGCCGTCCTAGGGTAGGTAAAATCTTCTTTTGCTCGAAATAGCAAATTATATGTAAACATTAATAATTCCTCTATTCCAAGAATAATAAATATGTTCAGAATCAACTGCAATTTTTTCCTTGTTTATACGGTTCCGAGCAACGCCGGGTAGCCCTGCTAGTATCAAATAAGAGAAGTCTTGGATATTTTATCTGTTAAAAGCTTCATTTTTTTTTTTTTTTTTTTTTTTAAGTGTAATCGAAATCATATTCTCAGGCAAACTCAAAATAAAATCATATTGAAGCACTCGTTTGTGAGTTATGTTTCCAGCATAGAAAGACAATCCCAAAAGATCAAAAGTTTAAATGAAAAGATTCTGTATAAATAATTAAAATAAAATTAAGTAAAATGAAACCAATATTTTGAGTCTCATTTATAAGCTGCATGTTTGTGAATTAAATGATCCTTCGCTATTTTTAAGGTTATCTTGTCTTTGACTAAAAGAATATTTTCTGGTAATAAATCATTAGAAATTAAATTCGTTTCTGTTGTGTTGTTATCTCTGTAAGACTTACAAGAGTAAACATTTTCTATGTTCAATGCCTATTGTACTGAAAATATATCTAGATCCTACTTAAATAAGTTATGTCTTTTATTTGTTATATGCAGAAGTATAATGTAATTTTTGATAATTAATCTCATAGTCTGATGAATTTTGTTCACCAACAGTGTAAATATTAGATTTTCTGTGAATTTTCCCAAATTCAAGCTAAATTATTTCAGAGAAGATTTTCTCACGAAAATATTTTGTTCAGATCAATTAATTTCCAGCTGAACTATATTACAGTTCCGCACATTTCAGCTTTGTAAAGTAATCAACTTTATTTTCCAAATTATAGATGAACTACAATACAACCTCAAAACATGTAGAATGCATTGTAGTATATGAACAAGATTCATTGACTGCAGAAGTTATTTCGTTTTTTGTTTAAATTTCCAATTTTATTGTTTATAATTATCGTATTTTTCTTTTAGAATGCCATTGCAAACAAGTTTTTATGGATCAAGTACAAACCTTCAAAACAGCATTTGACTTTTTCATTATACAAAAATATTTGTTGTATATTATTTAATTTTTGTTGTTGTTTTAAATACCCATGTGTCAGCTTTTGTTTAAAAAATTGCTGGGTATATTTTAATTTTACTTGATTCTATTAGCTTTATTTCCTGGTTCTTTGTTTTCAGTATGGCCATGAAAAAGAAATCTATCAAGAATTGGATATTTATATGAACAAATTAAAAACAATGTCTTTTATTTAAAACTACTTTGTTAAGAATTCTTTTTTTTTTTTTTTTATAACAAAACATTAATCCTCCTAATGCAGTTTGGCGTGTGTGAGTCATTAAATGTCCAAACAAGAATTTGTTGTCATTTATACAATCATCATATCTTATCGCAATAGAAATTAACCCATCGCATGGCGGTGCTGTTTGCCTCCTTAAGGTCTTGGTTTGAGCAATGACGACCCAATCGGCAGTTTTCTGTAAGGTGGTGCATCGTTTGTACCTCTCCACATGTGAAGTGAGGTGTCTAGGCGCCACTTGTAGAGATTGTTTTGCCTTCTTTGGCTCTGGCTCTATTTAGAGTCACCCAGTTTTTTCTACCAAGGTTTGAACCCTGGGGGAGTGTTTCTTTTGGGTCTGGTAGGGCTTCATTTTTATTCCTGCTGTTATAGTCTCACCATCGTTCCATCCTCTAGGAGGCAGCTTGCCTGGGATCGATTTCCTCTATATTAATGAAGCTACTGCAAGATTTTAGTCTTTGTCTCACTGATTGGTGGCCAAACAGTGAGTGCCTGTGGTCGCTGTTTGTACCGATCCATTCTGGTGATGACTTCTCGCCTGATATGTGGTGGTGGAATAACAGTTAGGCAGTGTGAAGCTGGCAATATACCCATTTATACAATTATCAAATACTAAAAGCATAAAAGTGGTAAAAAAGAAGATATATCGGTCTATGTGAAAAAAGGCTAGTCTAACAATAGTTACATTAGTTCATTTAGTTACTGAGCAGAAGTTATATTGATCCTATAAAATGGCCTAGTGTGTGTGTGTGGGAGAGAGAGAGAGAGAGAGAGTAAATAAATAAATTTTAACTTTGTGCAGCAGGTAAAGGAAGTCGAAGAAGCTGGACTGTCTTCCCTGATGATGATGAGCTAACATGGAAACAAATATAGACTTCAAGAATTTATATTGGATCTTATATTTTGTTTCTGTGTGGACATTTTTTTTTTTTGTTTAAACATTATTTCTCGCTGATAAAAATCTGCAATTGTTGTATGGAAAACAATTTCCATGATAAATCCTTTGTTGATGGAAGAAGACAAACTTATTGATTTCCCTTGATGCTGCTTTGAAGTTCATCGTATCAGGAGCAAAAAGATTCTGTTTAAAGGATTTCTCATCCCATAGATCACAGTCATGCGATGAAAATTGAACGATTTCGCTTTCATCCTATAAATATTTTCTCATACCAAATCAATGGTTTTCTTTTCTCGGTTATTTATATCCTTGCTACCAACATCTGCATGCCTATTTGATTTATTTAAAAAAAAAAAAAAAAGAAAAAAGAAAGTAGGATATTATTTTTTTTTTTTCTCCTCTAGCAGATATTAGTTATTTTAAATGAAAATTATTGAATTCTGTATTATAACGTCGCCGATTCTCTATAAATATTAGCACAAATAGTCTCCCTCCAGTCACATTTTTTTTTTTTTTGTTATTATGGGAGGATAGTATGATAAACAAGCAGATGCTGCACTACATCCCTAAAGAGGGTATAATGCCTGGGAGGTTAGTGTCACAACAACAGAACACTAGGCATGGAATAGAGCGTTGAAAGATAGTACATTAATCTTCACACAGGCAAACTGTTATCATGCTCAGATAATTATCTTATTCTTTCTGGAATCTGTTTGGCAAATATCTTCTTGAACCAGGAAATACCTTGCCATACAACCTCCATCCAAATCCAGTCCAAGGTTTCCCATCTGTTTAAGTCGGTTTTCAGTGCATTCAGATCTTCTTGGCAGACACCTTTAAAATTCCACTGAATCTATGAACTTCATTGCGATTTTAATCTCATGTTCTCGTCGTATAGTCAAGCTTGTGCCGTCATCTCCATTTGCACAACTTGTGTAGGTATTGCTCATACCAATTAAGGATATGCTTGCGACAATCAGTCCTGCTGGAGCCTTGTTTCTGTTGTCTAAGGTATGACTGTGTAGTCTTAGGATGTCTACCCTCCCAGTCTTTACCTTCCCTCTTTGAGAAAGAGTTAGTTTATTATTAATTGCCTAAGGCACTCTTACCAGTTAATTCTCATGGGACTGCTCAGACATTTTTTTTTTTTTTTGTATTACAGGGTTAAATTTTCACCTGAACTTGTGTCTAACCTCTTGAAGAGGAGGTAAATAATACTCTGGATGTCAGCTATTTTAAAATATCAGTTTTATATATTAAAAAAACAAAACAAACAAAACAAAAAAAAACAAAAAAACAAAGTGTGATTTCGATAAAGTTCTACATTTTAATATGAAACAGAAGTGCAGCTTCACATTTAAACAATGTTGTCATTTTTATGGAGTTTTTGTAAGTTAAAGAATTCTACTTCAATCTCTGTTTCAAGAAATCTCTAATTGGGATATGAATATCTGAACAAATATTGATTATTTTATATTTATTTGATTATACTATTCTGTATTTTGAAATTGATAATCGTCTGTGGTAATTATGAGAAAATATTATTTATCTCGTTTCTATACTTATACTATAACTAGCTTGGGTGCCCGGCGTTGCCCGGGTGTTTGGAGGTGTGTGTGTTGAGAAAAAAAAAAGTGGTAATAGGCAGGCAGGCTCAAACCCGTGACGCGAAGGCGGAAAAGAATGTGAAAAGAAAAAAAAGTGACATCTTTGCTGTTGCGCCCATCACAAAACCGGAAGTGACGTAGGTTTAAATTAAGGCTAGTCAATCGAAAAAAGGGGGGACGACTTTCGAAAAAGGCGACCCCTTCCTGTAGAAAAGTGCCCAGTTGAGGGTGAAGGAATTAATGTTTTTAGCCAATTTTCTGATATTTGTCGTCAGAAAGGTTGAGCGTTCAAATTGGTACTCATATCATGAAAATCCGTCGCCTCTGTCGAAAATTTAAGGCAGACATACATACATACATACATACATACATACATACATACATTAAAACAGACAGGTGAGATTTATATTATAGATGATCATTACATTCAGGTTAATGGAAATTAAATTCAAATGATTTTGTGGGATCTGATTTTAACATCTTTTCAGAAATTTAAATTTCTTTTCTCATCAAATTGTGCTGTTCCAGATATCTCCAAAACTTATTCTCTCTGAGCAGATCACATAATATCGCAATGAGAAGCAATAAGAGTGTGTAGAGGTTGGTGCGGTGAGAGACTTGTTGGCATTTTGTAATAGTATCTGTATTCATTTGAATAGGCTTCTTTTAAATGAAGAAGAAGAAAAAAAGGGGCAGTCACTAGATTTCCAGTTAGAAAGCAAACACTTCTTTTACAATTGAATTAACTTTATTTAGCGGTTTCTTCAACACAAAATAGGAATCAAAAAGAGTGACACAAAAATATAAGACAGCGAAACGAGTTGGTTTGGCTGGCATGTATTAGAGAAAAGGAATCGAGTCCCAAGTCGTTCGAATCAGATCTTATCTTTGATTTTTGCCTCCTGCCAAAGTCATACTTAGAGGTGAGCAAGGAATTTGACATCTTGTCGGGTTGAAATTTTTCATATGGTATCACCAGCAGAAACATTTGAAAGAAGAACATTACAAGTATATTGACTCAGAATGTTATTGATAGTACAAAATGTACCTTGGCTTTAACGTTCAGGGTCTTATAACTCTCCCCTGGCATCCACTTGGCTTGCTCTTTAATCTTCAGATTCCATGAGCAGTTTTCTGACAAAGGGGGGAAAAATGCTGTTTGCCGAGTCGGCTGTTGTTTTGAGTGTTATGATATGCAGAGATTTCCAATCTTCCTCTATTCGATATCATTCGATTGGTAATCAATCCATCTCATTAATCATTGTCCTCGGGTAGATTTTGGCCTTCATAAATGGTGACTCGTTGGTAAAAAAAAAAGTATAATTGATAAGTAGCGATAGTAATATAAGAGTGCAAATAGTAGAAACATATCTTACAGTGCAGATTATAAAAGGAAAAAGTTTTATTTACTGCTGTTTTGAAGGTTTTTCTTGAAAACAAAACCATTTCTCAATTTTTTTGCATTTCTTTGTGTTATTTTCTTAATGAAACTGTCTAATCTGTAAATGCTCTTTTCCATTCATCAATTTATTGCATATTTACGTGCTATTTGTGTCAGTATGTTTTGTGATAACCTTGGCGGAATCTTTTTATAATCCTCTTTATTTTTCAGGCAACTGTTTATAGAGGGGGTTACCAACGGTTTGCTCCTTACTGAGGTCACATGATAACATTGCTACAACCAATAACAAGGACTCTATTCAATAGGATGGCAACACATCAGCAGCAGAATTTTTTTACAAGATTTCTCTCTGTACATGTGCATATGTGTATGTATAAAGATACAGGGCTCCTTAGTGCTATCCGAGGACTACAAAAATCCGGCACTTGGGGCCAAAAAAAAAAAAAAAAACAAAAAAAAAAAACAAAAAACCACAAAACAAAACAAAAAAAAAACACCAACAAAAATTATAATAACAAGCAACTATCACATCTTTGGGAAAAAGAAGAAGAAAAAACAAATCAAGAATACATTATCATGGGTGACAAATGTTTAATTCCGAAAGAAGATGTGTTCATCTTCGGACAAACAAAATTCATTGAGAAAAACAAAAATGGCACTGGCTTTTTTTTTTTTTTTTAATTTTTTTTTTTTTTTTAACAAAAAGCTTGTAAGCATCGATGTGTGACAAAAGAAAATGCATTTTTTTTTTTTTTTTTTTAAAGATTTGAAAAAGAATGAACCAAAAAAAAAAAAAGAAAAAAAAAAAAGAGAAATGGAATTCTTACAACTCCTGGCAATTAACTAAAGAGACTTTGACCTGGAGAATCGCTGACTGACCTCTGTGTAAGATTACATAATGAAATAGTCATTTATTGAAGCTTTATACTTTTATCTAGTCATCCTAACCACAATTTTTACTTCTTATTTTTCACTTTTTCATCTTGCCCCATTATTATTATTATTTCTTATCATTTTCTTTTGTTCAACCAAACCAGACCACATAATAAGAAAAAAAATATCAACAGCTCTCACTCTCCTTTCTCACTTTGCATCGCCCTCTCAAAACACTTTATACCCTTCCTCCTCTTTTTATTATACATTTTATTTCTCCACAAAAGAGTGTATATTATTTTAAAAGATCTAACGAGAATTCTCATAAAGCTATTGGTTCCAAGGTGATTTTTTTTTAAATATGTAAAATAGAAAGAGTTCGGAGATTAAATTGGATTGGGTGGGTATAATTTGGGGGAGTTTCACCTCTCGTCTTCAATTTCTGCTACTCAGTTTTCTGATTCTGTATTTTTTATGAGTCTTTTGGCGACTTGGTCCAGATTCTAACGGATGGTAAGCATAGTCATTTTTCAAATGTACCAAATTAACAAAATATTGTTAAATAACTTTTCTTTATTTTAACTTAGCAAACAATTTTTTTACCCTTTTCGATTGCTAGTCAAAAGTCAACAATTATTAATTGCTTGTATATTTATTCTTTTGATTTTCTTTTTATGTCTGGGTTTTTTCTTCACACACACACACACACACACACACACACACACACACTCTCTCTCTCTCTTTTCTTTAAAAAGTTTACATTTCTTTTCATTTCTGTTTCTATCTTTTTAGCTAATTGTTCTCTGCTCTGTTCTCCCCCCCCCCAAGCACAAACTTTAATGCATTGATAAATTAATAAGAAAATAAATTAACCAAAAAAAAAAAAAAAGCTCGAAACAAAACAGATCCTTTGAGAATTCTTTTGCGGACTGTTATCGGCATCTTCATAGTTGATGTTGCTTCACCACGTTTCGTGCCAACCAACCTATCTTCTGGCCTTCTTCAGGTGGTTAACCACAATGAGATAGGCATGCAGAGTCTTGTAATTGTATCCCCAATAATTACTGCCTTCCATAGTTGTTGTTGTCTTGCCACGTTTTGGCCAATTAATTCTCTGGGTAGGATTGAGCTGCTATTTTCAGACAATGCTCACACTGCGCCATTGTATTTCTTCTATGGAAGGCAGTAATTACTGTGGATACAGCTACAACACTCAGTATTCTTATCCTGTTGTGATTAACCACCTGAAAAAGGCCAGAAACGTGATAACACAACAGCAATGAAGATGAGGATAAGTCTGCCCCAAAAAATTGATACTCAAATCATGAAGCCTCAGCTCTAAAAAAAATAAAATACAAATAACAAAATCCTCATTTAATCTTGACCAGTATTAGCCAAACCGATCTCTTATAGTCAACAAGTCAGAATTCTGCCTTTTCCTTTTTCTATACAAAGCCCTTTCATGCCTCCCTATCACCTCTAAATGAAAAGATCTGGCTAGGCAGGTAAAGATGTAGAAAATAAGAATATATAATAAGGTGCTATTCTGAATATGTGCAATCTTCTCTGTAGAAGAATGTAGAGTTTAATTCTTCTTCCAAAAATGAAATTTTCATGGAGGTATGACAACCAAAATGTTAGGAATCGCTTCTTTTTTAATTGATAAAAAGTTTGTTTTCCAAAGTTTTTAACCAAAGGAATAGTGAATGCTTTCACGCAAAAAAAAAAAAAAAAATCTCATTCAAAGGTAATATAGAATTTAAAAGTGTCTAAAAAGCAAATCTATAAAATTGCCACCATTATAATCATTTGTTTTCCTTCCCTGCCTGGCTTTGCTATTAATAATCCACTATTATGTAACTACTTGTTGCATCACACAAGTGATTTTTCAGTATTGCGTAAACACTCCTCTTCATCGATGGCCCTATGGTTCACCTTCTTCCTCATTTCTATATATTTTGCTTCGTCTGATATTCATTTTCATTTAATCTTTAGATTTTTAAAGAAAATTGAATTTGACTTTACCATTAACTAAAAATAGATAGCTGTGTTCTTTCAAGATATATAGTAATAGTCACAATATTTATGAATATTAGTTTTCTTTCTCCCAGAAGCAACCGTACCCTGGAGTTGGCAGTCTCTAAGAGACAGATTCTAATAAAAAGATTATCTCTGTCTAATTTTGCCAACTTTCTCTCGTTAAAAAAAAAAAAAATTAATAGATTAGAATGGAAGTAGAATCTTCATTTTCCAGGAAAAACTGAAATTGTGGCAGACGGTTAACTTTTAGATTTGCTGATGATGGCCATCTTTCTTTCTTTTTTTTTTTTTAATCAAGTCAAAGGATATTAGACACTTTTTCAGTTGCTAAGCATCTTAAATGCTCAAACAATAATTCTTAAATTATGCTTCACAAGCATTAATAGAAAAACAAATAAACAATAGGACAAAAAGGCAGTTATTCGTATCCTTTTAGCTTAAAACTCTAGAACATCTAATTTGTGGAAAACTTAAAAAAAAAATGATAAAAAGTTTAACTTTATAATTAATATATAATGTGCAGCTTCGATTACTTTGCAAGTTTCTTTTATAAAGTATGCAATGTATACAACAATTCCATAGATTGTGTGTGTGCATATATATATATATATATGTGCACAGACACACACATATACATCCTGCTATTCAATTATACAGGCACAAGTTGATAAAAGAATTATATATAGGCAATATTTTGGAAGATATGTTATCATTAGTATTATTTCTTTACCATTTTTGCTTTTGTTTTAAAAATTTTATTTCAATACATTTATGGCTGTTCATATATTTCAACTCTTTTCCCTCTTTTGTTTATTAATTTGACTGGCTTTAAAGGAAAGGAAGATAGCATGTTTTTTTTTTAATTTTTTATTCAGACTTAAAACAATGTTGATATTATCAATTTACCTGTTGTTTAACATGACTTTCTATAAAATCTTTCCAAACACATGTCAGTAGAATTTATATAACAACTATTAGTATTTTATTTGTGCTCTAAGTGAGTCACACATCTTCTCAAATTAGTTATTCCTTGTTTTCCACCCTATTATAAACATGCCATCTAAACAAACTAGGTTTAAAATGAAACAGATTTTTATTTTGTGGAAAGAAAACAAAAATACTCAATTTTTTCTTCCCTTTTAAAAATTTTTTCTTTTCTTATTACTGTATTCTCCAAGAAATATGTGATGGAAAATTTTTATAATCAAAGAACGGTATATATATATATATATATATATATATATATATATATATATATATACACCATTGCACTCTAATTACTGTAGCAATAATTTTTTTTCACCACTCCAAAGAAGTTTTTATTTTTCATCATTTTTCTTAAAAAATGATTGTTTTATGTAAACCAATTTTTTAAAATGTTTCTTTTTTTAAATTTTTATTCAATTGAACAAAATTTGAAATTATTTTCGTATCTCCAACCTACAAACCATTTTTTTTAGTTGATTTTTTTTTTGTTGTCTCCCCCTCAATATGCTTCTTTTATTTTTTTGTTTTACTTGACTAACTGGATGAACTTTTATTGTCCAATTACAAATATTCTAACGAGTGCAATATTTCTACTTGAACAAAACTGACAGAATTATTTCTATGTCATCTGATTAACGGAAATGCCTAAATCATTTTTAATTACTTTGAGTGTAAAAAGATTTTCAGTAGATCTGTATTTTTTATTTTTTAATTTTTTCTTAGAAATCCCGACCCATTAAGAAAAATTTTTTACTTTGCAGTCGTGTATGGAGACAGTGGACTATATCGACATTTTTTTCACTTATATACTAACATTTTACTATATAAATTGGGCGCGAGACCAGAAATTACTTGAGCTTCGTACTCCTCTTTAAAGAATAAGGGGGTGGACCTATTTAATCAAAACGAATTTTATTTCTTCAATTTTCTACAGAAATTGGGAGTTAGATTTGCTTGACCCACATCCACTGCCCCTCCTCCCAAAAAAGACACTTGTCATTTGAGATGTAAAGATGTAACCCCCTAGACGTTCATCTTCTGATAATCTAATAACGTGTTTTAATTTCTTTATTTAAAGGCAGGTGTGCAGGTTAAGGAAAAAATTTAAAAACAAAACAAAAACACCTTTGAATTAAATTATCTTCCATAAAAACGGAAAAAAAAATCTGATTGTTTATTCTATTTCAATATATCTGTTCCATTTTCTTTTTATGTGTTACCAGGAGCCAAATATGTTTGAGAAGAACTTTTTTTTTTCTTCTAATTGTTTAGGCATAAATAATTTCTAATTACTTTTTTTAAAACTTATGTCCTATTTTTATCTCCCTATATCTATTTTTCTTTTTACTAATTGTAAATATTCTATAACTTATTTCTCTCCCCCCCCCATTTCACTCTTTATATACAAGATTTAAACGCATCTTCCATTGTAAAATTGTTTTTACAGTTTTTCACAGTGTGCCATTTTTTTTCTGACTGTATGAGTATAGGCTTGTATATATTCATACGCATGCGTGTGTGTATAAAAAATCTTTCACTTTCGTAGCAATCTTTTTATGAGATGGCTTGAAAACCAGCTGAAATTTCTCTTCCAATATACATACACAGTTTATATTTTCTTTTCAAAGATAAAAGAATGGCAATTTTTAAGTAGCTTTTAGAATTCAAATGTCGTAAAGTTTGAGTAAAACAGTGAAAAAAAAATTCTTCACTTGCCCCCAAATCCCTGCCCTTCTCTCTCTCTATCTATATATATATAAAGTCTCTCGCCCAATACATGTTACAATTTTTATCTCTTACCCATAACTAACGTGCTTCCCAAAACAATATTAAACAATTTTTTTAAGTTTCATATATATATATATATATATATATATATATATATATATATTCTGATTGGCACTGGATCTCTGTCTGTTGATGGCCTGAACATGGAATGTGTTTTTATCAAGTTGGATGCAGGCTTGCCTTTCACAACCTTAGGTTTGGTTGGGGGAAAGGGTTCCAATCATAAATTGTTTACATATTTGGAAAAAAGAAACTTTAAATAGAAAAGAGGAAAAAATGTATTAGAAAAAAAAAAAAAATAATTAAAAAAAAAAAAAAAAAAAAATGGAACCCCATCCCCCACCAAAAAGGAAAAATAAATTGACATGCATGGGCTGTCATTGGGCCAATTGGAAGAGTTGCATGAATGTGTGCTAATAATTATATCACAGCCGTTATGGCATGTTGTCTCACTTATTTTCAGGCTGCCTGAGGTTGAGGGGGCTCATATTCTTTATATTCACTGTACAATTTGATTGTGGACTATTGGAATCTTACTGGTTATTGGAGATGCGTGGCTTATTCTGATTATTAAAAAAAAAAAAAAAACTGAAAAATAAAAAAACAAAACAAGAACAATAAGAATTAAAGTCAGCAAAGGAGGCTTGGTTATATTGAACCCATCTTACTATCCGTTAATATGCCAATGCTCTTAATTTGTCATAACAAAGTGACAATTTTTTGAAAGTTCATTTCCTTCACAAGTAGCTAATACTAATTAGTTGTATCAGACACTTTCTCTTTGTTTTATCTCAAATTAAAAAAAAGGTTTCTTAGGATAATTTTCAAACAGCAACACTACCTCTTATTTTATTTATTTATAAGAGATTACTAGTTTTTTACTCAAAACTAATTTGCTTCTAAACTTTCAAACCTATTTCTTAAACTATTTTTAGAATACTTTTAAAAATATTTCTAACATTTTTAACTACCTTGAAATTATTCTTATTCATATATTAAAAAAAATAAATATATTTATTTATTACTAATGGTACAAAAGATCAAATCAAATGAACATGGTGCTCTAAGATCAAATATGGCTGAAGATAACTGGGAGTGATTTGTTTATTAAGATAAATAAACTGAATAAAAACAAAATTTCAATCTGAGTCTGCCCCAAGTTTGAAGCATGATACCATGTTGATTTGATCTCATCTTTGGTCACATTATTATTAAACTAATATTATGCTCTTATTAAATAATTGAGCATTATGTTTAATTTCTTTCCACTAAACGAAACCAAGAATTATATGTACACAGCTTTATGTAACAGCTTGGACGATATAAGGAATATTTAACTTAATTTTTTTTTTTTCTTCATATAAACTCGAATATATATATATCTTAACTTTTAGAATATTTATCATGAAACTTTAGCATGTTTTTTTTATTTTTTACTTAAAAAAAAAAAAAAAAGACTAATTTTTGTAATTAGCCACTACATACAGATAAATTGTGTTCCTTTACTTTCTCTCATGTGGTAGGAACAATTGAAACTAAAATAGTATTGATGATTGACTGTTGAGCATGCAGTCAATAATTAATGACATTGGCTCTCTATAACCATTGCCTTCCTCGCCAGCATCACCTAACTTGTGCTGTGAAAATGTGGAGCATGTTTTTTTCTTTGTACGGATTGCATTTCACGTTTGTACAGCAGTGCCTATAAGGAAGACCTATTGTGTGCTGAATGAATTTGTACAGCTAGTTGTAACATAGACAGATGGATAAGTGAATATCCCCCTTTTTAATTCAAATCTCCTCCCCTTGTTTCCCCCCTATTTACATCTTGGTTTGCTTTGACTTTCTTCATTGTTCTTTGGTGCACTGTTAGTAGACCTCATCAGATTTCACTAGTAGAAACAAATACATTTCTAATCCTTGACTGACCTTGAAGATTTTTTTTTTTTTTTTTTTTTCTAATACCAAACTTAGCATGCATATTAAAACAATCGCAATAAGATTTTAAGCCTGCCGAAAAATAAAATTCTTTAAGACCAATATTTTTTTTTTCTTTTACATCATAATGAAATCATGATCATTTTTATGTTTGGCAGGAATACTTTCAAATCTCATAATACTCAATATTTCTCCCTCAAGTATTCCTTTCAAAGTTAATACTCAAATTTTCTGCATCCACCACGACTACACACACAAAATATTAATTTTTTTTTTTTTTCATACATATTCTCATTTTTATTATTTTTATTTTTTCTTTTTTTAATCAAAATCTTTCTTACCAGATATATTTGCTATTTATTGAAATATATCTATTCTGTTGTCTGAGAGTAACTGAGTTGGTAACTGCAAATTCCAACATACTGCTGATGTTCTCGGTGCAGACATTGTATATTTATTTTGATGAATCTCTATCATTTTGTAAAACTCATAAAAAAAAAAATCCACTCCACCAGTGAAAAAAAAAAAAAAAAAAATTCCAGAATAACTGATTTCATTTGCTGCTGCAAAAAAAGGGTTGAAATGCTTAGCTTGTAAACTGATGAGCTATCATTATCAACTACAGTTGGACAGTGATGTATAGTTGTAAATAACTCCTGCCCAAATTTTTTTTTCTCTTCATTTTTTATTGCTATATACGTTTTTTTTTTTTTTAAGTAACTTTTTCAATACAAGCAAATAACAAAAGGACAAACACAACAATCTCATGAGCTAAATCAAATCTGTGTGTTCGGTGGGATGCCGGTTCATATTTTTTTTTTACATAAATTATTTGATCGCTTGTTCTCTTATTTCATGTTTAAGTTTGGTAAAAATGAAGAATATGTGAAACGTATAATTCTGTCTCCAGTTCTTCACCATCTTCTCTAATTTGAACTTTGAAAAACGAACAAGTTTTTTTTATTTTTTATTATTGATATTTAAACTTTGGTCATTGTAGTCTTAGGCTGAATCGTTAATAAGATAGTAACTTTTAAAATTCACACTTGTAGCCATAAAAATAAAAAAATATATAAGTAGCATTTTCTCAGCTACATGATAGACTGTTTACAATTACTAACCTTCACCTTGTCACTAAAGCGGCACCACAAGTGGCAACTGTAGTCCACTATGTACAGGAAAAGATGTATGAATTTGAAAACCGTTTCTGCTGCACAACACCATCATTTAGACAGAAATTAGGAATTCAATCACCAGACCTACATGTTAAAAGCTTTAATATTCTGTATGCAAAGAACAATGAAGAAAGCTAAGACACTTTATCTTCCATGTCTCTCTTTTTTAATAATAACCTTCACCCCCGCCCCCGAACAAAAAAAAGAAAAAAGAATAAGATCTTTACATAAGAGAGATGGCAGCCATTGCTGTACAACTAATCCCTGATTGAACCAATTGGTTAATATGTTTCAGTAGCTAATAGGTCCTATTGCTAGAGCATGCTTGACTCATCTTCTCTGTCTGTTGTATGTTCTTTACCTGGCTGTTGTAGTTCAGGTACTCTATACGAGTCTCAGATTTGTCGCAAATGCAATAGCAGGGTATCCTCTGCACGTGTATACTTCCAAGTATTTTGGTACCTAACCTGTAAAATGGTGTGGTCAATTGTATAAATGCATCATGGGGCAATAAAACATTGTCTGCAGTCTTTTCTATATTGTTCTGCCTGATTGGGTCTTCATTACCTGTTCATATCCAAGCATGCTCTCCACAAATGCTTTTACAAGTCCTGCCCTTACCCCTTGCTGCGTGTATTTCTGTCAGTAACAGCATCTTCATATATAAACATTTTCTGCCACTAAAAGATACTTAAAAAAATGTTGTTTTTTTTATTCAAAGAATCATGAATTCTCGTAAATGCTTTTTATGCACTTGTTTTGCATGTATTTTATATATATATATACATAAATATATATATATAATTTTTTTTTTTTTTTTTTTTGCATGTTGACTTGTCTTAATCATTTTTTCCTTTATTTGGTTGTGGCTACTACTTCTTGCCCTTGAGTGCAATGTAGAATTTAGATGTTTCTTTCACAAATATTAATAAAAGCCATTTTAAGGCCAAGGGGCTGTTGCATGCTTTTTTTTTTTCTTTCATTTTTTTTTTCTTTTTTTTTTTTTTTTGTCTTAACCTTTTGGCAAAGATTTTTTGCACTTCGAATCTTTCTCTTGTTTGTTGTGAATGCACATATTCCACTTTTGCATGTTCTTAAACTTGAAAAAAAAAAAAAAAAAAAAGAAAGCAAAATTAATCATTAAAAAGAAGAAAAATCCTGTGCATTAACATTCAACTATAAAAGTTTAAAAATTAACCAGATGCAAAATATGTCGGTAATTTCCTTTGCTCCTGCACTACTTTAATTAATGTGTTCTGATCTTCCAAAACAGCTCATACTTCATCGATATATAAAATGTAAGTGAATGATTTAGGTGAGTAAAGAGTGGATCAGTGCATATCATCTAAAATTTTCAGGATGAAAAAGAATACATATATGGCTTTATTTTAAAAACATTTTTCGTGTATGAAAGGTGAAAAAATAATTTTTCTACCCTGAACTAATTACTTCATTTCTAAATTGGGTGCCTTTTTTTTTTTTTTTTGCTTATAAATTTATTTTCATGACAGTAGAATACTCTGATTATCCAAGCCAGAGTATGGTTTTCCTTGAGCTTATGCTGGTGATGATTCAAGCTTTCATACATGAAAGAGTCAAAAGTATATATATATATATATATATATATATATATATATATATAAGTTTAACTAATGCCTACTATGAATTCTTTTAAAATAGTGGGGGGGGGGGGCATTTTCAGAGATATATGCATACAAAATATGAGTGAGTGTGTGTGTGAATGTATCGGGACACACATATATATATATATCATCCTTAACTTTTTATTTATTTACAAAAAGAATATTTATGCCTTTTTCTCCTTTATTTTTTATCTGTTTAAAGAAACGATTTCATTTATTTATCTTTTCTTTGAAAAAAAGAAAAGGTCAGTGTTAACTAGTCATGTTTTGTTTTTAGATGGATTTCCAGCAGATGTTAATGTCAGTTTTTTTTTGTTTTTTTGTTTAAATTTTATCATTATGAAGAAGGTATGAACAATCATTTGCATGATGACGAGGAAAAGAACAACAACACAAAAGAGGAAGAACAAAAGAGATAAAAGAAAAAAAAAAGCACAAAAATGAAAAAAAAAAAAAAAAAAGTGAATTTGGGTTTCAATATTTAAAAAGAAAAAACAAACAAAAAAAAAAACTTGATGTTATGATCCGCAGTGTTCAACTTATCCACATTTGGAAATGTCATAACCAACCTTCAAGTGCAATATTGTAATTACATCCCTTCCCGCTCTTTTCTTGTTCATTTAAATAATCAACTTAATATCAAAATTGTCGTCATGATGATATTAAGAAATATATATATATATATATATATATATATATATATATATGATGAGAATAAGGGAAACAGTATTCCGACGAAAACGAAAGACAAAAAGGAACAAACCAAGTCACACGTCTATCAACGTTTTGTCTTTATTGCAAGACTTCTAGATGAGTAAATAATAACAATAAAGATGAAACGTTGATGGACGTGCAACTTGTTTTTTTTTTTGTTTTTTTTGTCTCACCGGAATACTGTTTCCATTATTCTCATATATATATATATATATATATATATATATATATATATATATAGACACCAATCAATGCTCGGTACATACTCATGTCTTGGTTTCATTTAATTTAGCAACATTCTCTATTCATTTTGAAAACATTTTTTTAAAGAAAAAAAAAAGTACATATATTCATACAAATCCATACATTAATATATACCTGGCATGAAAGATACACTTACCAAAACGTATTAATATACCTTAAAAAGAAAAATTGTAGGGTTCAAGAGACTTTTTTTTTTTATCTGCTGGGATAATGGTATTTCTGACAATATTCTGGCTCTAAGTAATATAGCAAGTTAATTTTCAATATATATTGCTCATCCCCTCCAAAAAAAGACTTACTTTCGCGTTTAACATTTTTATTTTATTTCCATAAATGATGTATCTAATACGTATTTATTTTATGATTTATTTATTTATTTTGTAAGCCAATGTAACATTTGGTTTACCATAATCCCTATGATAAGCCAATTCGGAATTGTTTATTGATGGCTACGTGATTAAGTGATATTCCTTTCATATTACATGCCATACATTTTATTTATTGTAAACAAGAAATATTAAAATGCATCCATTCAGTCTGTGTTTTCAACCATGAAAATACTATTTTGAAGCTAAGCATGGTAGACCGACAGATGCTTTTATAGAGATGTTTGGATGTATCAAAGAATCTAAAAGAAAAAGAAAAAAAAAGCTTTAGAGTCCGAGTGGGTGGTTATTATGCATTTCTTGCCTTCTCCTAGGTCATCATTTATTTAGAAATTAAATTACCAACGTTACTTTATTGAACCATCATCCCCCATATTTTAATGGAAAAACAACATACAAAAAAAAAAAAAGGAGCAGTTTCTTTATACTTTCACACTTTACTTTTAACTTTTGCTTTCAGTAGAGTTATAGTATCTTACCTTTTTTTGATGGCATTAATGTGTTGATCTTTGACCTAAAGATCGTATTAAAAAAAATAAATTCTAAAACTTTGGCTCAACAAGAGCGAAGGACATCCAGAAGTGATATGAAGCTATAGATTTGTTCATTAGGATATCTGATATAAGCAATTCATTCTTCAAGCTAGTTCCTGAAAGCCTTTGCCCATTAAAAGAACTTTTCTTTTCTGAAAATATTTTTAAAACGAATGTTTGCTTATGACAAAAATGCAACTTTTCAACAGAAAAGAGAAATCTACTATTTGAAGTAGAATGAGGGGAATTTGCTAGTCACTGATGATTTTCGGTTATTATCGCGTCAACAGGCTTTGTTTATGCCAAAATGATATTCCCCAGCATATTTGGTTTCTTTTCTGATATTTACCTCATCAACTTAAAAAAAACAAACAAATTTTTTTAAATTGAACGTAACATTCAGGTCATACATAAAATAGTGAAATAACTTATTTTTAGTATTCCCGAAAACTTTTCTTTTAAATAGTTGAAAAGGTGGGCTTTACTAAAAATCAGTGACTGTTTTGGAGTTTTGGATAGCCTAAATAGATTTGAAAGTTGTGAAAGAGTAAAGAGATTAAACGAATAAACTACTACTTGCTGCTTATTTGGTAGGATGACTCATCTAGGAGAAGGAAATATATGAAATAGACAATGACAAGCTGCCATGGTTTATTTCCCCCGCCTTGACACCAAAACCAACAAAGTCTAGGCTATCTCTGTTGACTGCAGAACGGCTGTTGCTCTGTGCAGTTCTAGGAGGTCTACCTTCCCATACCATTTTCTTTTGAGAGGTTAATTGCTTACACCTCTACAAAGAAATGCCAATGGGGCTGCTTTAGGCAATTTTTAATAGGGCAGAGACCCTTCTTTTCTGACCTTGTGTCACATCTTCCTGCGGTTGGAAAGAAGTAACTAACAGCGATTCATGACAGTTATTGCCCTAGAATCATGACGTGTACTTTTCTAACATACTTTTGCTAATACACATTTTGTTAACTGTACCATCAGTGGGAAAGAAGTAAAATCTTGTGTAGGGAATAGTGTTACTCTAGTAAGTAAGTAAGTCGATCACTTAGCAGACATGATATTACTGTTTAAAGAAATTAATAAAGAAAGATGGCCAACCAATGATCTGTAGTGTGAATACCTTGCCGGGTATAAATAATGTAAATGCATGTAACATGATGGTTAGAATGTTCACTAATTTGGTCAGGACACAAATGGTTCATTCCTCAGATAATTTATACCAAACCTTTGAAAGAAAATGGTATTTGATATCTCCTTGCTAAGCACTCAGCATTATATGGTGAAAGTCAAGGATAAGTGGAGCACTCCATTGAAAGGAGTGTTACCTTTCTCTACATCATGGTGTAGTAGCCAATGAAAATGGAGCATTCAAATTGCCCTCAATTTGAGTCGATCCATCTATTTATTCATTTTTTTTTTTTTTTTTTTTTTTTTTTTTAGATAGTAAGTCTTTTTGAAAGATATATCTTGATTAAAACTTGAAGAAAATTTTCCATAAATTTATTATGAACCGACTTTTAATGTATATTTATTTACTGGCAGCTCATTTTTTTTTCTCGTTTTCTAAGATTTATTTTACTTACTAGCTGTAAAAAAAACAAAAAAAAACACTAACAACAGTGGGACTGTGGGAGAATTTATTCATACTAAAAGGGTTTAAAGCCAAATAATTTTATTTTTTAAGCTTGATACATTAATTTTTTTTTTCATGATGCTAAAAAAAAGGTAACGAATCACAAGGTTAAGTGGGTAAAAACAAAAGATTTTCTTTGTGCAAAAAGAACCGTTTGTCATCAAGATGACCACATCTTTTTAAACTGCAAAATAACTAAAAAGAAAAAAAAATGACTTATTCTTTGAATGAAGATTTTAATAATAATGATAATCCTTTACTTGAATTCATAGTTGATATTTTATTCCTTTTAGAGTATTGTTTGTTTCTTTGGTCATAGAATTAAAAAAAAAAAAAACAATTTAGAGATTCATACTTTCTAACACTATCATTCAGAAAAATATTAAAATGGAAGTTAGATAATTTGACGATATTTACAAAAAGCAACAGAAATTGTTGTTCTTGGAAATAAGTTTTTGTGCTTTTTGCAGATGACATTTATGACCACCTTTTGAATGACCTTGTAAGTAGTTAATAACCTGAAAGGACTTTGAAAAAAAAAAAAAAAAACATCCCTCTTGGACAGTGCAAAAAAGGAATTCTCCTGCACTCTCTGCCCAGCCTCAGCTTCTGCCGCATGTGCTCCAATGAACTTAATGCAGTAGTACCCCCCTTTTTTTTATTTTAATTTAATTTTTTTTTTTTTTTACTAAATTCTTTCCTCCGACCACTTGCCTTTTGAATTCCTTCCCTGCTCCTTAGATGTAATGTGAACAAACATATTGTCATCAAGCTCCCCATCTAGGTTACACTCTCACTCACCCTACTCACCCTATCACCACAAAAAATATCTGACTTCTGTCACGGTAGTTCTCTTACGCTTAATAAATATATATAAATATATATAAGCAATATTATTTATGCCATCCCGCTTACATGCTGAACGGACCATAATTACTAAAACAATTTGAAGTAAAATGATCTCCAGCAGCCCAATCCTCTCCTCCCCCTTTTTTAACTAGACTGAAAAGAATCCACGAAAACATGCTAAAAATTGCTTTGTGCTCATATGAAGTGATCACTGTCTAGCTCTCAGTGATCATGTTTTTATTGGCTGTTTTTAAATTCACTGAGGCCATTGCCATGGTTATTGTTATTTAAAACTGTGATAAAACATTGCCATGCACAAGGAAGGAAGGAAAAAAAAATGATATCGTTCTAAGTCTTTCAGAAAAGAGGAGTTAACTTTAACCATCTTTGTTGTATGTTGTAAAAAAAAAAAAAAAAAAAAAAAATCACCTAACCATATTTTGTTGGAGAATTCTGGTTCGACGATCAATTTACAAAAGTGTCATTTTGAATGACACTTGATTACTTTTACTAGAATCCTAAATGGACCCATCTTTGTTTAGTTGAAGCTGTTTTGTTATCTATACAATGGTTCAGTATCTTTTTTTTTTTTTTTTTTTTTTTTTTTTCAAAAAGAAGGGGGGGGGGAGAAAAGAAAAAAAACAATCATCGCCATTATCATTATTAATGTTTATTATTATTTTCTTTTTTTGCGGAACATGACAAGAAAAACCTAAAAAAAAAAAAAATTTTGGTTCTTGCCCAACATTTTGGCAATTAAAAAAAAAAGAAAGAAAAGTTCTTCAGCAAATTATGAACTGATACAATAGTCTGAAGATATGCAATATGTTTTATATTGAATTAATTCCCTTATAAATTTTTTTTTTTTAATCTTTTACCTAAACAAACATTTTTTGTGCCCCTATTCTCTGGGTCCCTTTTCTGACTGATTGTGTGATTGATACAATCAACAGACATTTACAACAAGATCAAAAATTTAAAAAAAAAAGAAAAAAAAAAAAGCTGGGCTTCCATTTTTATTTGCTTAAAAACAAACAAAAAAAAATCTTCCATACTTCCCCAAGTTTGTCCATTGTAAATAATCCAACACTTTCTTTCCCAAACCTTCCACCATTTCATCATAAAAGAAAAAGGTTCGGATGTTACCACCTATTTTGACCAGTAAATATATACATGCTCAGTCTTTTTAACATTTTGTTTTTGTTTTGTTTTATGGATTTAATCATAAAAAAAAACCTTGTTGGAACGTTCATATAAAAGATAGTTTTTTTTTTTTTTGTCTTTTTTTTTTAAATTTCCATAGTGCATGTTGAGAAAAAAAAAGCTGTCTTTTTTGATTCACATGCAGCTACAAAGAAAATGAAATAAATTGCAAAACTTGTCTAGTCTTCGATGTTTCCTCAGTTATAAAAACAACAAAAGATTTTTCATTCATTAAAAATATTTCCGATTCATCACCATTTTTCACGAGGCTAACCTGAAATTACAAACTTTTTTGTTGGTTAAGAATTATAACATAAGTTGCACTAAACGAAGAAAATCATATCCGCAACCAATCCATGGAGATAGGATTTTTAAGACGAACAGAATACATGTTTACATTATTAAAAATAGATTCCTTGTTAGTACATTTATTTGAATAAACATGTGATCAATAGCATAAAAAAACACACACAAATAATCTCTATACTAGGTAGAACAGTGTAGGTGACTATCGGCTATGTTTAGGTTAATTGGCTTGAGAACTGACAAAAACCCTACAGCAATCTTGCTTGACTGTGTCATGGAATGCAGAGCGATCAGGCAGATGACCAATGCTGAATTTGCAGGGTAAACGTGTCATCAGTTTGGCTCACACTATTGTTGACAGTGCAACCCCAACCGTTGTGAGATGGCAATAATGTCATTATCAGAGTAAATTATCAAGTCATACGAGTGTAGATTTTATCTTATTACATTAGTAAGCTTAACTTAACTTGTCATGGGTGTGAAAGTGCCACAGTGAGTATGGACCTCACTGGTAGTGATGTTCTTAATCAAAAGTAAATATTTGTCATTGTATAATAGTTTTTTTGTTTTTTTTTTCATGATAACCTGACTTGGTGCACCCTAGTAGGAATTAACTGGTTTCCTCTTCCTCCCCCAGAGGAGGTTTCAAGGAAATATTGAATTCACAAGTGATCTCCAGTCTCAGGTATATCCATGTCACTGGAGATGACAACTTTTTTTTTTTTTTTTTTTTTTTTTTTGAGTTATTTATTTTTTATAGCATAATCGCATTGGTGATCTAACGTGAACCAGTGTGTTAGAGCTAAGCATTGTTCAGCCTGGTTATCACCAGATGGGTGACCATTTGAAAATATCAGGTGCCGTATGAATGAGGATTTGCAACACCTTCCAGCAAAAACAATAAAAATAAATAAAAAAAATAACTGCAAAAATCAGTTTTATGATTAATAATGAGTCATTAAAAAAGAATTACACTGTATGAATATTGGCGAGAGAGCGAGCGAATAAGAGAGAGAGAGAAAGCATGTGCAAGTCATTTTCTTTCTCTATCACTTTCTCCACTGCAAAAACTTCTTTTTGTTGTTGATTTTAATTCAAACAATCTGTATTTACTTGGAGGACCAAAAAATCTGTTTACCTTTTTAAAACAATGCATTTATTATATCAAACTTATTAACACGTGCAGTTTTTCTTTTCCATTTTATCTGATTCTGCTTATTTGTAAGGATGACTCATCTAGGAGAAGGAAATATATGAAATAAACCATGGCAGTTTTGTCATTGTTTATTTTCCCCCCTTAGCACCAAAACCAACAAAGTCTAGGCTATCTCTGTTGACTGAGGAATTGCTGTTGCTCTGTGCAGTTCTAGGAGGTCTACCTTCCCATACTGTTGTCTTTTGAGAGGTTAATTGCTTACTGCCTACAACACTCCTACAAAGAAATGCCAATGGGGCTGCTTAGACAATTTTTAACAGGCCAAAGTGCTCTTCTTTTGAGGGCATTGGCTTTCTTTTCTGACCTTGTGTCACATCTTCCTGCGATGGGAAAGAACTAATAGCGATTCATTGAGTTATTGCCCTAGAATCATGACGTGTACTTTTCTAACATACTTTTGCTAATACACATTTTGTTAACTGTACCATCAGTGGGAAAGAAGTAAAATCTTGTGTAGGGAATAGTGTTACTCTAGTAAGTCGATCACTTAGCAGACATGATAACAGTTCAGATTAATATTAGGTTGGTGCAAAAAAATAGTTTATTACTATTTAAAGAAATTAATAAAGAAAGATGGCCAACCAATGATCTGTAGTGTGAATACCTTGCCAGGTTTAAATAATGTAAATGCATTTAACATGATGGTTAGAATGTTCACTAATTTGGTCAGGACACAAATGGTTCATTCCTCAGATAATTTATACCAAAGCCTCGAAAGAAAATGGTATTTGATATCTCCTTGCTAAGCACTCAGCATTATATGGTGAAAATCAAAGATAAGTGGAGCACTCCCGTGAAAGGAGTGTTATCTTTCTCTACATCATAGTGTAGTAGCCAATGAAAATGGAGCACTCAAATTGCCCTCAATTTGAGTCGATCCATTTTTTTTTTTCTTTTTTTTTTTAGGTAGTAAGTCTTTTTGAAAGATATATCTTGATTAAAACTTGAAGAAAATCACTTAGCAGACATGATAACACTTTAGATTAATATTAGGTTGGTGCAAAAATAATGTCGCTTTTTGATGTGTATATATATATATTTTTGATAGGAAAAAAAAATTTTTAACGAGAATTAGTGATTGTCACATTCCTCATCATATTGAATATCTAAAATTTGAAATGAGCAATTAAGTGAAAAACCTTGCTTGCCCGAGATGAGGGTGCAGCACAAAGCTTGTAGTTCGATTTGTCAAACAATATTCAATCTAACATTTATCTATTAGAGATGAAGATCAGATCTAATAAAATTTAAAAAAAAAATGCAATTCCTATCTGTAGTTTATGGACTTAATAGACATTATCTTTTGTATGAATTCAAAGAGCTTGTATAAATGAGGTGCTCAGCAAAAAAAAAAAAAAAAAAAAAAACGAAACAAAAAAAAAAATACTATCCAATCATAATGCCTTTATACAGACATTTTATATTTTGATGTCATTGTTTTTATTTTTTTAAAGCTTACTATCATTTTGTGTATGAGTGTATGTATATATATGTACATACACACACACAATCATTTAATCTTACATTTAGTTTAAAAAAAAAAAAAAAAAGATGAGAAGGGGGAAAGTGTAAATTAAACTATTGAAACATATTTCGTAGTTTGGGCCTTTAACCCCTTCGGGTCATCTCCAGGGATACAGTCCTCTTACCCCTCTTCCTTCCTCCAACCATGACAACCATCCCATTTCCCAATATATATCTCCAGCTTTATATATATATATATATATATATATATATATATATATATATATATATATATATATTTGTGCAATGCTATCATTTTTTTTTTTTATTTTAATGTTTGGTGGTAAGTTTCTGACAACTGCAATCAAACGTAACTTTTCATCCTCAGAAAAACGAAAAAAAAATAATAAATAAATAAAAAGTCGGGAAAAGAAAACAAAAGATGAGAAAAAAAACAAAAACAAAAAAAAACCAGACAAATATGGTCATACACTGTGGATCATAATATCATTACACTAAAAAGGACACATCCCATGCGTTGCAAACCAATAATCAAAGAAAAAAAAGGATAATCTTATCACACTGTATTATTTAAGACGAAAGAAGACTGAATTTTTGTTACATTAATCTCGTGCGTTCATTTTTCTTTCTTTTTGACTTTTTTGTTCGTTTGCTTTCGTTTTTTTTTTTTTTTCTTCACCATCCATCAACCCGTAAATATGTCTGTTCACTTATTTGAGTGAATAGAACCAAAGATAAAAAAAAAACAAAAACAAAAAAAAACATGAGCCCTCCAGAATGATTTTTCAGAATAATAAACTCCGGATATGTTTTTTCTGCTAAAACATTACAAGACCTTCTTTCTATTGAAAGGATCAACCAATTGAATTGCGTGATGTACAAATTAATGGCTCCGATGAACGAGATTTAATGGCATAAATTTCCATTAAAAAAAAAAAAAGTAATAAATTTAAAGAATAGCATTTAGATGAAGATTTTACAAAAAAAAAAAAAAAAAAAAAAATTCAGCAGTTTTTTTTTTGTTTTCAGTTCAAAGAATGGTAAGTATAATTCAAATGACATTTTATCACAATTTGCAACCTGATATCATCTGTTATGCAAGGTCTGACTTAACTGTATAATTTTACTAGCAAGGAAACCTGACGTTGCCCGGGATTGAATGATCAATGAATGTTTCCTACTCTCTGAATATTTTTTAATCAAATTGATGGATTGGTCTAGTTGTAGATGCATTGCGGTGCTCTGGGACAAAGCTTCACATGCTACCCCACAACGACTTAGTTCATAAGACTTTTATGCTGAGCAATGCGGAGTATCCCTACTAGTTATTATAGAAAAGTATTCTTATATAGAAGTAAACAAGCAGAGCATGCGATGTCCTACTCCACAGGTGAAAAATTTACTCTCACCATGATTAATGTTTGCGCGAAATTAAAAAAAAAAAAAAGAAAAAAAAATTCAAGGTGTATTTATTGAGAAAAGTACGAACAGATTAACATTTTGGGGACAATTTTACCCATATAATGGCCTCTGGGGTGCAACCAGAGTTATCCCGGAAAATCCGTCCTGGTAAAAATTTAATTTCACCATGACTAATGTTTGTGCAAAATCCCATTCCACGAGTCTAAATTGAATGTACTGTTGATTTTATATGTAGGGCCTTTCGGCTTGTGAGACTTCTCAAATTCACTTGTGATGTTAGGTTATGTAAGGTGTTAACTTTGGTCAGAATCGTCTGTTCTTTTTTTCCATCAGATTATTTTGGATTATCGATATGTATCAAAGACATTCTGATTCATAACTTATCTAAGAAAACTGCCAGGTATGTAAAGTATCTTTGGTGCAAAATTTCATAAAAATCGATCCAGCCATTTTTGGGTCTATGGACTCGCTTGATCACACAGGCAAAATTCCTTGTATATAATTTAATATATATATATATGTATCTTCTGATGTATAGATAAATTCTGACATCATAAGTATAACATAGAAATGTTCAACTGCAATATAAAAACCAATTTATTGCGGACTAGTATCCTCATCTTTTTTAGTTGTTGTTTTATGACGTTTCGACCAACTATTCCTCTGGCCTTCATCTGAAGATAGCGGTTTCAATCCTACCCAAAGCCGGCCAGAGGCTTACTTGGCCAAAATTTGGTGAGGCGACAATAACTATGGGATGCAGTTAGGAGATTCAGAGTCCCTATCCCATTGTGGTTACCACCTGACGAAGGCCGGAGGAATAGTTGGCCGAAACGTTGTGAAACAACAACTAAGAAAGATGAAGATAATAGTCCGCAATAAATAAATTAATTAATACTCATCTCAATAATGAATTCCAATTAATTAAATAATATAGAAAACGTGATATTCTTTAAAACCGTTATTACATTTGAGCTCAATGTATTTTGCTTATCTCTCTTTGCTTTTAGAAAAGAAATATTGCCCAATTGTGTAAAAAAAAAAAAAAAAAATAAATTAAAAAAAAAAAAAATAAATAAATAAATAGAATTACGTTCAGGGATGTAAAGGCAATCGTAGTGTTTGACGGAAAGTCCTCATTTACCTTTAAATATAATTTTTTATGCGGTTTTCATTTATATTTTTCCAATTGTAAATTTTTTTCTTATTTATCAACTCCTGTCACTTTTATTAGTACATTTTTTTTTTTTATACCCTCTTAACTAAAATTCATTATTATAATCTATAAATACTAGTTTGATAGGTAGTTTACAATCAATATATTATTATTACTAGCAATAGAAAAAAAAACAATTAAAAAGAATCATTTTTGGAATCAGAAATAAAGTTAAAATTTTTCTGATACTGATTCCAAATCTGGTTAATCACCCAAACACTAATCACTGCTAGCACTTTGATTTAATTTGAAATTTTATATACTGGGACGTTCTTTTTGAATCACTAAAAATAATAAGTCTCTTTACTTCTATGATATCCTTATTTATTATACAAAGAGTAAATCTCTGCCTGTATATCCTGCTAAAACTTGAAAAATACACAACAAGCATCCACAAAGTTGGTATTTATTTTAATCAGCATAAATCTGAATGTATATCTAAAATAAAAAAAACAAAAAAAACAAGTGAAGCATGCATGGTCCCCAGTGAATGAAGCATAAAAAAAAAATACTAAGTTCAGCCCCCCCTCCCATGCAGCCCCAAAAGCCCCCAGGGGACGTCAAATTCTGGTGAAAATGAACAAATTGTGCAGTTTTAGACCATAACATATGCAAATTTGAGTTCTGCACCATGCAAAAAAAAAAAAAAAAAAAAAAAAAGGAATGATGAAGTCCATCGTTTACCCCCCCCCCTCATTTAGCCCCAAAAGTCTCCAAGGCCTTAACATATTTAAATTTGAGTTCGGCACCATGCAAAACTGCTAAATAGACATACACAGAAACATTTGGGACAAATATGGTAAAATAGTCCTCAAAATGGAGTGTTTTTATTAGCCCTAAAAGAGCCCCTGGGGCACAACCAAGAGTTATCGCGAAGTATATAGACAAACAAAATTATATAAAATTCAGTTTGTTACAACTTTTCAGAAAGTTTATATAAATCCAAGGCATCAAAATTTTTTTAATAAGCACAAAAGTGTTAATTTTAGCCATTTTAACCCGAAAGGCACCCCTACCACAATTGAAAATTTTACTTCCACTATGACTAATGTTTGTGCAAAAAAAAAAAAAAAATCCAAGGCATGGTTATTAAGGAAAGTGTGAACAAATGAATGGATGAACGGGAATGAATTACTAGATCTAATCCCTCCTTTGCCAAGTGGGGGGGGGGGAATAAAAAAAAAATATATATATACACACACAACACAACAAATAAATGGTAACCATATATATATAATTATAAATCTTTGGTGATCATTCAGGCATGTCTTCAATGATTGGGCGATTCCATCTTTTCAAAAAGAGATGATGTGAATTATATATATATATATTGTGGCTCAGAGGCCGAGGAATGAGAGTGGAGAGTTGTAGGTTTTGGTTTTGATTCTAGCTGATGGCAGCCAAGTCATATATATTTTAGTTTAGTTTTGATCCCACTACTATATGTTAGGTTCACTAAAATAGTCGATAGAGAATTGTCTCTATAATAATAAATACGTAATCTGCATGAATTAAAATATCGTATTTAAGCGTATCTTAGGACCGGGCAACGCCAGGCGGCTTGCTAGTAGCTATTAAAAGTTACTTTTCGACTTACCTGGATTATTTGTTTGTGTTTCAAGTATTTTTAATGCTTTTTTATTATATCTTAGCTCTTTAAAAGTTGTTAAGTAATTTAAACATGATTAGATTTTAAGCACGAAATGTTTTTGGTTTTTACTGGATGGTCAGTGGCAGATGAGATGGTCACCGACGACATGAGTCACACGTTTTCGTTGGTTTCTCCTTGAAATTTTTTTTTCTTTCAAACAAAATTAGAGCTAGTAACTGTCATTAATCATGCGAAAATGTAATATTCAACCAAACTGAATATTTTTATTAATAGTAGTTTTGTGTCATTTTCGAGTTTTAGCAATCATCAAGACTACGTGATCGTCTAATATCGGCCATTTTTTTTTTTTTTTTTTTTTTTTTTTTTTTTTTTTTCCATTCTATTTTAAGTACTGGCACTAAAGAAAACGTTAAAATAAGCTAAAACACATAGAACATCCAGGTAGGTAGAAGAATAAGAGTTGCTTGCCTTTGATATCATCTATTTTTTTTTTTTTTTAACCTCTTTTTCGTTTTGTTAACTACAATTAAACATACTTGGAACATTTTGGCATATCAGTCCATGTACATTTACAGAAGTCACTAATAATTTATTATTATTATTATTATTATTATTATTATTATTATCGGTTGCATTTTATTGAATGAAATGTCATTTGCAAATACTGATATCGAATTTGTATTTATTTATTTATTTGTGGACTGTTATCCGTATCATAGTTGTTGTTTCACCACGTTTCGGCCGACTATGTCTCCGGCCTTCTTCAAGTGGTTAACCATGATGAGATAGGAATGCCGAGTCTTAATTGTATCCTCAGTAATTATTAGGGTTAGGACAACAGCATATTCTTTCCATTGCTTTGACTCTCGAGTGTGTATCCGGTGATATCTTATATGCTTTTATATATAGTTAAGTTTCTTGGTTTAGTAACTGTGTCGGATATATACTTGAGAAACTGTGGTAAGAATATTCTGTTGTTATAATCCTAGTAATTACTAGGGCTGACAACAGAATATTCTTACCATTGTTTTGACTCTCGAGTATATATCTAATACAGTTGGACACAATCAACCGAGAACCACATCACATAAAAACATAACATATCAATGGATATATACCTGAGAATCAAAACAAGGAAAAGAATATGCTGTTGTCATAGCTCTAATAATTACTGCCTTCCATAGTTGTCGTTTCATTATGTTACTGAGGATATAGTTAAGAGACGAAACATTCCTTTCCAGTCATGGTTAACCACCTGATGAAGGCCGGAGGAATAGTTGGCCGAAACATCGTGAAACAATAACTATGAAGATGAGGATAACAGTCCGCAAATAAATAAATAAATATACAAATCTCAAAAAATTCCAACAATAAAAATAATATGGAATTTTTCTTGAACATTTATATTTTTATATTCAACTGATTTAAGAAAGAGATTTTTTATTTTTAAAATCACAGTTATCCTCATCTTCATGCCAAACATTTCGGGTTGTTCATTCTGCCGTCTTTTAAGTTGGAACAGAAACAAGAACACATATTATTAACCCTTGGGCTACGATGGTATTTTTATACACGTTGCCTATGATGGGTGTGAATTTCTTTCATATCACATAAAATCGAGTATTGGGTCTTTGGAAAATAATTTTTTTTTTTTAATCAAAAAACATTCAAACATTGGTTTCAAGTATGGATTTCATTCATTGATTAATGCAGTTAGGGCAAAGAAGAATTCCATAGTCCTTGAAGACACCATTGTTGCAAGTTGCTTGTAATAGAAAAAACCAGGTGTCAAAAAATTAACAGCCAAGACAACTTGAGTAATAAGTAACAATGGTTAGGTTTTTATATAAGCTCCAAAAGAGTTATCTATCCTTATTTTTCACACGATGGCCACCACTCGTCCTTGAGTGGCATCTAAATAATTGCCAGGACCAACTTTGAATACTTCTGGGGACGGTTTTAGATAGGAGTCTGTTAGCGTTAACGTTGAAGATGACAGTTGTAATCTGTGAGGAAGCAGTTCCATGGTAATGTGTCCCACAAACAAGAAGCCCTTGTGAAATCCATGAGAATTTCGCCTGATGTTGGGCATGCTGAGGAAGAAAATAAAAATTGATACTCATGCTGAAATAATAACGTTATTATTTAGAAAGCTATTTTTAACATGGGGAGGGTGTTTTGTAATTGTTCCGTACTTTCACTTCAACAGTTTAATAATAAAAAATATTGTAAAACTTGAATTTAATTTGGTAATACTATTTTATAAAAAATGGCATGGTAAGATATGTGTATTAGCAGTGGAAAATATTTCTTTGTTTCATTAGGACATAAGTTCTTGCTGAGTTGCTGTGGATGTTTTACAAGAACGGAGCGGAGATTGGAGCTCAGAAACTACGATGGAGTAGAGAGAGAGAGAGACTAACAATAAGAAACATAAAAGATCGTTTTCCCCTAGATTTCAAAGTTGATATTAAATTCTGTCAAAGCAACGAAGAATGCTCTGACTGGTATCTCTCCAGATTTTTTTGATTTTTTTATAAATTTCTATGGAAATCGCTTCAGACAAAGCATAAAGCCATTTGATGTAAGGAGCTGAAAAAAATTATTTCAAGGTCAAAAACTAGCCAACAACAAGCGTTACATGGATAGACTCCAACCCAGAAAACAGTAACATCGCTTAATAATATCGCTCATGGAATGAGAAGATTAAATGATAAAATAAGGGATTTTTTTTTATTTTTTTTTTTTAGGGTACATCAACTACTTTTGGGTCATTTAATGCCGAAACATTAAATGACATGTGTTAGATGTTGGTTAGTTGTTTTTGGTTTTTCTTGTGGAGTTTTTTTATTATATTTTGTTGTATATTTTAATCTCTTTCAGGAATTCAATAATTTTTGGCGGGTCGATTTTGTTCTAGTAATGCTTTGTTTGGGCAAGTTTAAAGTCCACACAGCCTGTCAGTATGTAATGTAATGTCCATGGCCCTGCTCCTTTTAATAGATCTGAGTGAGTGACATGAGTGTGGCCTATTTG
The DNA here is from genome assembly GCF_053919585.1 of Euprymna scolopes. Taxonomy (NCBI): domain Eukaryota; kingdom Metazoa; phylum Mollusca; class Cephalopoda; order Sepiida; family Sepiolidae; genus Euprymna; species Euprymna scolopes. The sequence continues at coordinate 70,547,959 of NC_136503.1, forward strand.
TAGTCTAGTCATTACTACCTCTTCTTTTCTTGACAATTTTTGTACAATATTTCTTATTCCAACGTTTTGTGTTACTTTGAATAGTTTATTCTCTCTGCAGGAGTTCCAATGTTTTTACCATTGTCTATATATATATATATATATATATATATAGCAAAAAATAGTAATTAGTAAAAACCTGAAGAAAGTGCTCAATACTATTGCAGAGCAAAAAATCTTTTTTTTATTATCGTTTTATCTGCTTATTTACACATGTTTTCTTTACCGAATCGTATCCACGATCCGCTAATTTCATCAGACTTTACAGAAATAATTATTATGATGAAGAAAAAAGATATTAGAAAAAGCCTCCCCCCGAACCCCCCCCCCCCACTTCTTCAGCCTTCAACGTTTTACCCATCTCACGTCCTTTTTCACTCTTTCTCTCTTTCCCTTCCCTCCCTCTATTCCTATCTGTGTCTGGTTTAATATTTTAAACTCCACCTCGCCCCTTATTACCTTCCAATGTTTTTTAAACTTGACTGCTTCTGATGTTGTCTGATTCGAGTTCTTTTTCCTCTTTTTTTTGTGCTTTTTCTAATATCTTTTTTTTCTCATCATCATAATTATTTCTGTAAAGTCTGATGAAATTGTTGATACGATTTGATAATCAAAACAAGTGTAAATAAACAGATAAAACGGTAATCTATATATATATATATATATATATTGGGTTTTAGATTAGTGTAAGGGATTTTTCCTGTTGTATGGTTTTGTTGAAGTGACGTCTATATGCATAAAAAGCAAAAGTGATGTACACGTTTCTGTATGTCCAGCAAAGGCTTTTTTCGCGGGGTTCTAGGAGGGGAGGGTACTATGTTTTAGAAGTTTTTATATACTCTCTAGATCATAATATCTACGATTAGCAAAGGGATGTCGTCTCTAGATTTATTTTGTTCGGCTTTTATAAAATTCCCTCTATTTCGTCCTTTCGTGCGTTTGTTGGTCTTTTGTATAAACAAAGCGAAACTCACCGATGCAAAGTATAAAAAAAAAAAAAAAAAAATCAGATCTTAAAAATAGCTTTTCTCTTCTAGATAGATAAAAAAAAAAATTTCGCAAGGGAATATTTTAGTTTACACCGGCAAGAGCTAATAAAATTTCAGTCAGTGATTTCCTCTTAAAAAAACAAATTTATTATAATCTAGAGATATAGCTTAGTGGTAAAGCATCTGACTACAAATCGAATGATCCCCTGTTCAGGCCCAGGTATACCTCACCATTTTAATTTTTTCTTGTTAATGAGTTCAATTCACGATAAAAGAGGTACCACTTAAAATCACTGCAAATCATTTTTTTTTCTTTTGTATATTTTAAAACTAAACATTAATAAAAAGTAACTTTTCGAGGGTATTCATCGTTAAACCCAAATATCAGCTGACATGATATCGTAAACAAACACAGACGGAAGTTGATGGACAACATTATTATTTTTTTATTTTTATATATTGCAAATTAGTCCACCGGGCAAATCATTCCTCGTACTATATAATAATCAATAGAGGATTGATTCTATAATAATACATACGCAATCTGCATAAATTAAAATATGTTTAAGCGTATTGTACGACCGGGCTACCAGCTAGTTAAAATATAGTTTTAACTCTTTTCAAAAATATTGGAGACAAGGCTCCTCTAGAAAAGAATATGAACAATGGCTGTATGTATTTTCTCCTATGTAGTTTTGACAAAGTTCCTTCTGGTAAGACATTCACAGCGGGAACTTGTTTTCTAGCACCTCTAGGAAAAAAAAAAAAAAAATAAAAAAAATAACCAGCCACCTCTTCCCCCATTGCACCACATGCTCAATATCAGAGGAAAGAGAATCAAAGAACTTGGTCATTTACGGACTTTGATGTGTTGCCATAGATTATAGTGTCGTCAGCATAAATGAATGATTTAAGTATGGGTTTGGGGAGATCATTGATGTAGATCAGGAAGAGAGTTGGGCCCAGGTTGGACCCCTAACGGAGGTCAGGCGTTAACGAACACCCCATAATTTTATTAAACCATATTTCTTCAAATTGAAAAATTAATTATCAAAGTATACTTACGCAGATAGATATAAAAAGTCTTTTTTATAGTTTGTGCCCATTTTCATTCTATGGAGGCCAGGTGCGAACGCAGACCCCACAATTTTATTATACCATCCCTATTTAAGTTAAAACATACTTATCAAAGTATTATGTACATCTATATCAAAAACACTTGTAAACGTTTTTTTTTTTTTTAAATTAAATTTTTTTTTTTATTTCCATACTTTGTGGACCAGGCGCGTATGCAGACCCCACAATTTTAATGAATCATCATTATGCCAGATCAAACATACCCATTCCTGTGTCTCCATACATCTTCTATCATTATATGTGATCAGTTTTCTATAATAGTCAACCATATAGGAGCCTATTCGTGACCAGACACACACAGACGTTCAGCTTTATATATATATAGAGGTGTCAACTTTTGAAATATGCGAAGGCACATATTTCCTTTGTTTCTGATTGGCAGAGAAACATGTTACTATTAAGATCTCATCCAATCAAGAGACAATATTCTTACACATTTGATTGCTTCTGCTGCTTATTGAAACAAGGTTTTGCAGTTCTTGTAATATTTACAAAACATTTTTATCTAATACATATATACAGTTATCTTGTCAGATTTAGACCCAAATAGTATTTCGGCTGACAAGTCAAACTTTGATTCTGACTAGCCAATTTTTACTTGTTATTGTTCCTATCTACTTTTCCTCCCCACGAGGCCAGAGTAAGGCACTGGCATCATTTTCTGATGTAAAAAAAGGAACAAAATTAAAAATTGTCTCCCTCGTAAAGGATTTCTTATCCACTAACTCAGAATAAAATAAACTGGAAGTGGAGTATCAGAACAGATACTACACTTTGAGTTATATATTTTTTTTATTCACTCTGAAAGTTTACAAACCAAACAGAAATAAACAAAAAAATTAGGCACAAGGCCACTAAAAATTGGGGAAGGGATGTGTATGGCCATCCCCATCACTGTATCTTTGCTAGTCTATCCTTGATCCTAGCTAAAGTTCTCATTCATCACAATATCTCAAGCACACCGGGGGGGGGGTCGTCCTACGTAATATTCCCAAATCATATGTCTGTGTGTGGGTATGTTTTTTTTATCAACAATAATATAAATCAGTAAACAAAACATTATCAAAACTTAAAGAATGTTTTTAATGAATGAATTTTAATTAATTTTTAATTCTATTTCAGTGGTATGGAATAGAGGTAAAAAGTCCAGAAATTATCATCCAAATGTTAGTAATCCCCCCCCAACCCTCTCTAAATGGTAGAACACCCACTGTTTTCCGGAAGTGGAAGGAAAACAAATAACACACTCGTGCTATTCACTTAGATGAGCGGTTTGGATTTTGATCGATTTTCTTTTCGAAGAGCTGACACATATAAAAGTTCCTATTTACTTTGCATCACCATAGGGCAGAGTTGGACACCAGGGTAGATTCTTTTTTTTTTTTTACCGTGGAGAAAGAAACAAAAATAAAAATTGTCTCAGTCGTGAAGGATTTCTCCTCCACATAAATTGAAGTGTATCATCTGAAGAACAGATACTTCACTTTGAGTTGTAAATTTTTAAGAGTAAATAAAAATATATAACAAAGCAGTAATAAAGAAAATGGTCATAATCGTCACTGTACATTTGCTAGTCTATCCTTGATCCTAGATAAAGTTCTCATGCATCACAATACCTCAAGCACACCGGGGGGTCATCCTACCTAAGATTCCCACTTTGGTCTTGTTATTTGCACCATGTTATCGGAAACATAATATGCTTAGCTACAATTTGAAACTTTTGGCATGATGGTAAGAGTGTTTGCTTATGAACTAAGAGACCGGGTTTCAATTCCCAGTAGAGCTATATCAAATACTTTAAAAAAAAAAAAAAAAACATCCTTGCAAAACACTTGCCATCATTATAAGTTGAGAATAAAAAAATAAGTGGAGTAATCTTGGGAAAGGAGTGGCACCTTCTTTTATGCCTCGATGTAGTAGCTAATGAAATGGAAGCCTTGGTCGATCACTTAACTTTTTAAAATAAATTGTAGATAAAAATAACTATAATAATATATACGAAATATGGACAAATTAAAATATCATATTTAAGCATATTTTATGACTGGGCAAAACCGGGCGCCCCATTCCCCACTCCCGCTAACGGAAGCACAAAAAACTCTTTATGATGTATCTACCCGTAATTGAATGAGAGAAATGCTGGGCACCATGTTTTAAATTTTGCTAAAATTCAAGGGCGATAATTTAATTTGACTACAGAAATTTTGTTTGTATTTAAAAAAAATGAGAAGTTTTTAACCACGAAAGCTCATAAAACTTTGATTTAAAAAAAAAAAAAAAAAAAAAAAAAAAAAAATTACTTGATCAATTTTTGTGATTTTTTGGAATATAACATCTTCATGCCGTGACAAGTGGAGGGGGGATTACTCCATAATGGACCTTGTGTTTAGAAGCTCATAACTCTTTCTTCCCTTATTTTGTCCTTTAGTCCTCACATTCCAATCACATTTTGGAGGTTTCTGATAAAATGGGAAAGTATTGCCATTTCCTGCATTAGAATCTACCCATCTAGCACTTACCATTGACTAGTGTTTGAATTTGAAGTAATATTTTTTTTTAATCTCCTTATATCAAGTGACCTCATGCCTTGCCTGGAGCTTAAAAGTAGTCCGACCTCTCTAATCTTTCTCTTATTGACCAACTGACACCACATGACAAAATGCAATTGTTTTTCCAACAAGATGGCACTACATGTCACATGTCTCACAGATCACTGACACGAGTCCATGACATGTTTATGGAAGAGAGAACAATAAGCAAAGGGCTATGGCCACCACGTTCCCCGAACTTTTGGGGGACATTAAAACAAAAAGTTTGTATGCAAGTAATCGCCGCAATCTAGACCAACTAAAGGAGAACATTATCAACGTTATCAAGAGAATCCCCAGAGAAGATCTACAGACAGTATCTGCAAACGTTATTAAACGTGCCTAAGAATACATAGACGTCAATGGGGAGCACCTCCAGAATCTTTTCTACCACTACAGGTAACTTAAACCAATCCTACAGGTAATTTAAATAAAAGAATGTTCCTCCTTTCTGCTACATTTTCTGGGCTACTTTTGAGTGGGCCATCCAGTATTAAGAAAAAAGATTTTTCCATTTCTCTGCATAATTTAAGTTAATGTGTCCCTTGAAATAAATGTCTGATGATTAAGAAGCATAATTGGAGACAGACTTGCGTCCTGTCATGCCATCTATTCTGCTTACTAAATTAGGGATAAGCATCAGGCTGATAAAAAAAATTGTACTGTTAGCACATCACTCAACAGTCCTTACATATAGAATAAAAAACAGTCCTTACATATAAGAATAAAAAAACAGTCCTTACATATAGATGGCGCCACTAAGAATCAAAAAAATCCCTATGATTTTCATAAAGTTCTAACCTTCAAAAGGTATGTGTTAGAATTTGAGCTTGATCAGAGTATTAATTTACAAATTGCAGTTATTAAAGCAAGTGAGGCTACTTTGCAATTTTTTGCAAAACAATGAAATCTGAATTTTATATAATTTACAAAGCATTGCTTTCTGATGGAGAAAATACTGTTCAAGCAAAGCAATAACTTAATAAGTGCTATTTGGACTGCTCGGAAACAACGTTTAAGAGATGGTATGCTGACTTTAAACAGTCATACGGACACGATAAAGTTGCCCATATTTGGCAGTTGTCTTAAAAAGGAAAAGTCAAGCAAGTTGCTTTTGCCAATTTTAAATTCAAGATGGCAGAGGAGTTGAAGATATCAAAAGGTAGTCGATTCATCATCTTGCATGGACATTTGTCAAAGAGAAAGCTGTGGTACACCATTTGCTAACAGTCAATCAAAAACAACGATTCAAGGTATTTGCAGCTGTCTCGATGAAATAAAAAAGAGTAATTTTGTTTTTGTCAATACATGACATGTGACTCAATGTATAAAACAGATCCACCACTTCACTCTGGAGTCAAATCAGCAGTCAGCTGACTAGACAGCAGCATGTGAGAGTTGTCCAAAATGACTAATGATGCAAACCAAACATCAGCAGGTAAGGTTTTGGCCTCTGTTTTGTTCATCAATTACTTTGAGAAAGAAAAACATCAACAGCGAATATTTTATAGCATTATCGCTGCTTTCATATACGGCATAATCATGTGAATACACTGGTTCCTATCAGATCACCAAAGTTAAGCAACGTTGAGCCTGGTCACTATGTGAGAATTCTAGGTGCTGTATGTGCTCTCCGCTTATCTCGGCATTGTTTTCAGTCAGTGTTGGGCCTCTAATTTGCCATTGAACCCAATCAGTGTCGATTCACGAGAGGTGTGGTTGGGGATCGCACAACCGTTGCCTCACAATTACACGCACAGATGCCTTTACAGGGTTGTCCATTGTCTCTTGAGACTGAATGAAGGCATAGATTGCTGCTTTTAAAAAAGAGAATCACTATATAAAAGTCGTATGACTTTGCACAAAAACAGTTCACCGTTTCACAGGGCGATCATACCGATGTCAAAATTAACTGAATTGCACTATGAATGGGTTCTGCAGCCGACCTACTCTCCAGATCATGCCCCTCGCCATGAAATACTGGATGTTGGAATCACTGTCTCACACTGCCTAACTTTATTATAAAAGTTATTTTATTGATTCGGCTCAGGACTTACTGAATGATCTGCTAATATAAATATATTATTAAACTTTTTCACCTGTAAAAATGTGTAAAAGTTATGGCCTGTTGATTTAGAATGAACGCTTTATGCCAAATTGGTGATAGTTTAATTTGTACTCATTTTGCATTAAATACAATTAATCTTTATTAATTTCTAACTATGCATCAAACAGATACCATAACAATTAGTTTGTTGCACCTTATCATAGCAAAGGTCCATACAATATTTCAGTCATATCGGCCTAGTAGTTGAAGAGAAAAAGTGGAACGGACAGACAAATAGACAGAATGAGAGAAATACAAGGTGCCTTCAATAAGTTTCCAGACCTTTTTTTTTTCGTACGGGCACTTATTAATAGTACGCACATTAAACTCTAGTTCCCTTCGAAGTAATCTCCTCCAGCTACAATCTGTTTGTTGCTACAATTTCTGGGATGCTCCATGGAAGACCTCTTGTGTGAACATGTCAATGACCCTCATCACAGCCTCTTTCATCTCAATTGTCTCATAACGACAACTTGATTTTCCTTGAGCTTAAGGAATAAGCAAAAGTCACATGGAGCAAGGTCTGGACTATAGGGAGGGTGGGGAACTGTCTTGATGCTCATCTTGGTTAATTAGTCCGTGACTAGGACGGAGCACCCTTGAGACAAACTTCACGCAAATCTTCCGCATCTTCAGTTCCTCACGAATAATTGTGTGCACAGTTCCCACACTGACACCAAACTGTGCACTTATGGTCTCTATAGATACGCAATGTTCCTTATCCATGAAATTCTTTATTTGGCCAATTAACTCTGGTGTTATGATTTCCTTACTCCTCCCCCACCTCTCATTCTCTATGCCTTCCTTGAATCTCTTATGCCACTCAAAACTGATGCTCGATTCATACAAGATGGTCCCAAAGCAGTCTGAAGCATTCCATATGTTTCTGTGGCATTTTTTCTAAGTTTAAAATGTCCAGATTGCACTTTTGAAATTCACCAGCTGTGACAATTAGGCTTTAGTAGGGTGTATTCCAATTCCTGCTGTAGCTGTTCATTTGAGCCTGAAATCATAAAAAATTAGTCACCTCATAAGATGCTGCATAGCAACAACATACTGAATTTTCAAGAGTCTATGACAATTTTAAATACCTGTACGAAAAACGCCTGGGAACTTGTGGAAGGCATCTCGTCAATATATAATTTTTAGAGTTGCTGTCTGTATGTGCACTCAATGAATTTTCACATTTACCAACGAATTTTGGTAATTGTTTTCATATAGTAAATTCATCCGGTTAAACGATACACAGCTTGACCTCATTTCACCTCTCCTCTGTGCCGCTTGCAAGTGCAAATTGATAATTGAGTAGGAGTACTGACTTTGCGCGCGCGCGCGCACACACACACACACACACACACACACACGGGAAAAAATGTAGATTTGCCGGTGAGGAACTTTTTACAGTAATTTCTAATTTTCATGCAATAAAAACCAAAAGGATTTATCAAAATATTACCATTCAAAAAAGTATATTTCAATACTGACATTAAAGAATTGGTGTCCAATAATTGTAGAAACCCAGAAAATTAGATTTCATGGTATCGAGTGTGAAGTATAAATAAAAATTGCAGCTTTTGGACAAAAGTTGGGAATTATTTGTAAATACGATTGTATATTTTATAGTGTTAGGATGATTATCGGAATTGGGAAAAATCGGAAAAAATTGTACCTATTTTCTGATGCCAAAAACGATTCCTTTAATCATTTTTTTGTATTTGATTTAAGAAAAATCTTCCACTGCTGGTAGTAATAATAAAATAATAAAGATTGTTATAGCAAAATATTTAGAGATTTATAAAGAATCGGAATTACTAATTGTATCGGAATCAGAAAAAATACTGGAATCTTCTCATCTCTAATACTTTATGCCACAAAAACTTATTGTCTACTGCTGAAAAATAATAATAGAAAATGGATCAGAAAAGAGTAGGTTTTTTTCCATTCATTAACGAGTCAATGCTTATAAAGGTTCAGAGGCTGTTCGAGGATAAGCATTTGAGTTCGTCAGGTTGACGATAAGATAACACTGTGAGGAGTGCTAACAATGGTTGAAACTGGGAAAATTTTGATTACTTAAGAGTATGGCTTAACAAGAATTTGGTAACATTAGACTTGAAAACGACGATGTTGTAGCTAGCTGGGCAGCAATCCAATGGTATTGTGTTCCACAGAGGGATAATTCTTGGAAAGAAACTTTGCTCATGGAAGTTCTATTTAATTTCAGGTACCCAAAGGAAGAAAGAAAAATGATTTAGCAGTGGTTGTACCTAGACGAGTTTTTTTGTGAATGTTTTACATGAGTGTGTGAAGGGGAGTAGAGAAAGACTAACAAAATTTATTCAGTAGGAAAGAGGCTGAAGAGACAAGAGGACATCCTCCACTAGATTTCAAAGTTGGTTTTGTACTTTGTCAAGATAAGAAAGAGGAACTTCCAGTTTGTGTATTCATTTTTTTTTTGCAGACTGCTATCCTCATCTCCATAGTTGCTGTTTTGCCACGTTTCGGTCAACTCATCCTCTGGCCTTCTTCAGGTGATTAACTATGATGGGAGAGACGTGCTGAGTTTTGTAACTGTACCCCCCCCCAGTAATTACTGCCTGTTGTCTCACCACGTTTTGGGCCAACTAAGCCTCTGGCCTGCTTTGGGTAGGATTGAAACCGCTATCTTCTGACAATGCTCACCTGTAAGTGTATAGACTCAACGCCTTTACCCACTGCACCATGGGCCCTGATAAGTGTCCGCAAAAGAATGAATATACAAATTATGAAGCCTAATCTCAAAGGATTAAAAAAAAAAGTTAAATAAAAAATATATAAAAACTATCAGCTTTCTTTTTGGATTTCCAACTCTTAGGGTTTGAAGACAGATTTGTAGGAAAGTAAATATTTTGCTTTTGAAATAAAATGAATTTCAATTACTCAACAGTAAAAAAAAAATTAGATACATTGTAACCAAGCTGACTGCACGAAGTGACGTGACAGTTGGAGAAGAAAAGTTAAAAGCAGAGACAATAGAAAGGACAGAGAGGTGTCCGAGATGTGTTCAGAGAAAGACAGAGGTGTCCGAGATGTGTTCAGAGAAAGACAGAGGTGTGCGAGACGTGTTCGGAGAAAGACAGAGGTGTTTAAAGAAGTAGATAGGTGTTTGAAAGTTGTTCAGATAAGCAGAGACGTGTTCAAGACGTGTTCGGAGAGAGGTGTTCGCGATGTGTTAGATGAAGCAGAGATGTTCGAAGCATGGAGAAAGAGAGGTATTCAGGACGTATTCGGAGAAAGAGAGATGTTTGGACAAGTAGAGAGGTGTTTGAGATGTGTTCTGAGAAGCAGAGATGTTCGAGATGTTTTCAGAGAAAGACAGGTGTTTGAGTCGTGTTTTAAGCATGTGTTTGACACGTAACCAGAGAAAGAATTGGGTGCAGGGAGGAAGACTCAGGAGTCTCCATGTTACAAAAGTGTAACGTTGCAACAATAGTTATCTCTCCCTGTGATTACTTGTACTTGAATAATGTAAACAACCATTAATGACAATTTTAATGGATTTGAAATCAAAAACAAATAAGTATAATCTCAAATAGTTGTGAAAGAATTAAATTTTTGACAATTTTAGAGGCATTTTAGATCTTATAGCTGACCATCCCCTGCAGTTTATTTCTAATCATCTTATGTGTGTGTCACGTTGGTAGAGTGGTAGCGTCACAGCTTTGAATTCTACAGTTTCGGTTTCAATTATAGCTGATGGCACCTAAAAACATTTTTTTACTTTTTAAATCACATTATTAATATATACGAAATCTGAACAAAATAAAATATATCATACTAGCAAAAGTACCCGTCGTTGACTGTGTTCAAAAATAGCCTACGGAAAATGGACTCTGATTTATGAAAGTATAATAGGTTATGAAAAGGAAGGGTTGTAAATTTGGGTTGAATTTGGGGGTATCAAAACCAAAGCAAAATATGATGAAAGTAAAAATAAAATAGATAAACCCCATAATTTATTATACCATACCTGTTCACACGGAAACAGGTATCACAATATTCTGTGGATCTATATTAAAAAACCTAGTTAAACTTTGTGACATATTTCCATTCTATGGAGGTCAGGCGCGAACGAACATCTCATAATTTTATTATACCATATTTCTTCAAACTTAAACATAATATAATATACTTACGCAGATAGATATGAAAAGTCTTTATTAAAGTTTGTGCCTATTTCCATTCTATGGAGGCCAGGCGCGAACGCAGACCCCACAATTTTATTATACCATCCCTATTTAAGTTAAAACATGCTTATCAAAGTATTCTTATATACATCTATATCAAAAACACTTGTAAACATTTTTTTTTTTTAATTTTTTATTTCCATACTTTGTGGACCAGGCGCGAATGCAGACCCCACAATTTTAATGAACCACCGTTCTGCCAGACCAAACATACCCATTCCTGTGTCTTGATACATCTTCTATCATTATATGTAATCAGTTTTTTAAAATACTCAACCATATAGGAGCCTATTCGTGACCAGACACACACAGACATTCAGCTTTATATTATAGATTTAAGTGTAATTTACGATCGGACAATGCCCCCCCCCCCGCTAGTGAGGTAATAAATGTGCCAACAACGTAACAATTCAAGATAAATTTTGATAGATGTTGGACTACTGTGTTCTCTTCTCTGTAAATTTTTACCACCTTCCCCCCCCCCCCCGCAAGACATTGAAGCACGACCGTTTCATTTTTTTTTTGCTAAATAAATTGAATTGACAAAACAAAAACAAAACAAAGAACTTATGGGAGTATTGTTATGGCAACACCGGGTAGAAATCATTTATTTAATTATCTATCTATCTATCTAGAAGAGTAAACAAAAGATCGAATCGTGGGAAACAATAAGTTGAGTGAGCATGCAGGTGCAGAAAGGGTCAAAGAGTAATATTGTGGAATGCATCAAACTGGATGACCGATCAAGTTACACTGGAAAGTAGCTGAATGGGGCCTGGAAATAACGTGTCAAGGATTCCGGTGTGAAGAAGCCGAGTTAATTTTAGTGAGATTTTTTTTGAAACACTAAAGAGATAAGATGGGTTAAACAGGTCTCCCCATAAGGGAGAGACGGTTTCCAAAATGAAGACAGAGAAACCACAAGCCAGAGATCGTTGTTCACTCTAGTTCTGACGTGACGAAATTCCTGGGAGTGAATAAAGAAAAAATATAAAAAAACACTCATTTGTCTTGGGTGTCTGTCTTGAAAGCATCTTTGTTGCCACAGATTCCAGCTGCCCCAAGGAGGATCAACGAATCTCCCAGAGGCGCCAGCAGAAGACAGGTAGGTCGTCAATGTTTAGTTTTATTATCTATGTTTCTGACGCAGGAACACACATTCAGAGACTAGACGGCCACGACCCGTTAAAAAAAAAAAAAAAAAAAAAAAAAAAAAAAAAGAGTTAAATGAACCGTTAAATAAAAGAAATACATACACACAAGTAAGAACGAGACTAATCGTTTATATATAACAATATAATATATAAACAGATGTGAAAATAGGTCTTACAGTAGAAGTCATTACCAAACAAGTAAATTTGCTTGATGTACCATTTAACCGGCAGAAAGGAGTGGGGGGGGGGCTTTACAAAAAGTAAAGAGAATGTTAATCCTATTTATATTCAACCATTATCAAATTATTCACCAAAAACTATAGGAAGTAAAATTAGTAAATACTTTGCAAATGAATTATTTTTCAACAAATAGAACATTTTCTATAATAGAGCTTTGGATTCATTTGTTGGCATTCGTTTCTCCGATATCTTTCTCGTTAGAATTATTTCTAGAAAGACATCAGATACTTTTAGGAGAGATCACATGAAGGCTGCTAACATCCTAAGTGAAAGTGATTCTGTGGAACGAACTGGATTCGAACTTGGCACACCTAGGTTGTCAGTTCATGTCAATAACCACTCCCAACCTTTAAATCATAATCATCATATCGTACGACTCTGGATATTCTATTGTTGGCATTGGTTTCCCTGATATATTTGGTAGTCAGAATTCTTTCTAGAAAGACATCAGGTACATATAGGAGGGACCACAACAAGGTTGCCAACATTCTAAGTGAAAGTGATTTTGTGGAACGAACTGGATTTGAACTTTGAACACCCAGGTCGTCAGTCTGTGTCGTTAACCACTTGACCCCTCCCCTCCCAACTTTAAATGATAGTGATTATAAAAGGATTAATATAAGCTCCAAAATCTAAAACACAGACGAACAAAAAAAAAAAAAAAAATGTAGAAAATTAACTTGGTTCACACCTCCATTTAACCAAATGATAAAAAAGTTTAGAAACTTACATTTTCTACCAAAAATATATATGCAACAAAAATGCAATCAAATTTAGTTATAATTCCAGTGATAACTTAGAAAAAGTATCACTACTATTTGGTCCATATATATATGACAATTAATTCTAACTTTTGATGAATTTTGAGAGCTAGAAAATGAAGGAAATCAATATAATTTTATGAAGGCATTTTATGTTCGTACATACGTTATCACCTTTCACACACATTATCAAATTAGCTCTAAACAGATTGGCGATGTGGAGAAAATTGTAATGAGTGCAATAATTACTTGCTTAAAAAAAGCTCAGGTCTTGTAGGGTTCAGGTGCTGAATGATAAAAAACAAAATGGCTACTCAGTTAATTATATCCTCAATGAGCTTACAAACTAACGGAAATTCTTGATAGGCATATGCAAATAAGATGACGGTGTGAATAAAAAACATTTTTCGGGGACTGGGCTCATTCGGATTTTTGAGTAGCGAGCTTTGACAGCAATGTGCCAAATTTTGGAGAAGTTAACTTTTACAGTAGTGTATCAAATTTTGTAGTAGTCAGCTTAGACAGCAGTGCATCTAACTTTAAAATAGTGAGCTTTGTCAGCAGTGCGTCAAATTTAGGTGTAAATAGCTTAAACAGCAGTGTGTCAAATTTTGAAGTAGTGAGCTTGGACAGCAGTGCTTAAAATTTTGGAGTAATCAGCTTTGTCTGCAGTGCATCTAATTTAGGAGTAGTAAGCTTTGATAGCAGTCCATCAAATTTTGAAGAAGTCAGCTTTGTCAACAGTGCTCTAAATTTTGGAGTAGTAAGCTTTGACAGCAGTATGTTGAATTTAACCCCGCAGATTATTAGTCGAAAGTGCAGAATAATTAATCTGATATTGATAAAGTAAGCAATTCTAATGTTACTCATTTTCAAAGAAATTGTTCCAAAAGCAAATTATGTTCTTACATCAGCTATAACATTGCAATTGTAAACATTTTAGTATTTAATTACAAAAGAAAAAAAAGAAAAAAAAATGACATTCGGTTTATTGATCTGAATAAAATCTACCTTACTATTTTTATAGTGAGAATATTTGTTTTATAAAGAAGCAAATTGCTGCAAATTAAAGAAAAGATATTTTATCAAATATATTTGCCTGACAATGACAATTATTTGTATTTTTTTAATTATTCAGACTACTATAAATATCTTGGCTAATATTTTCACAACGTTTTGGCCGATATAACCTCCGACTATTTTTAGGCGTAAATCTTTCTGGCAAACTTGGCATTTCAAACGGAACTCTTCATTTAAACCACAGAAGTCCGATGTTCTGGTTCTGTCAACCATGACCGTGTAGAAGTCGAAAGTAATTCGCAATTAAGCATAGTAAGCCATTCCTTTTCTATTGGTCTCTTGAAGTGCTTATCGTTTTAGTTAGCCTGCTTGGAATCCAGCGGATTGATTGTTGGTAGTGGAATTTATCTTAAGATAATTCTACATTTTTCCTTTTTATTTATTTTATCATGCTTTCTAGAGATCCACACAACAAGCACCTTGCTATTTCTTATAGTAAAATAACAGGTCTCCTGTCAAACTTTTCTGATGCTCAGTCCATTCTTTTGCACAAATATCCTCACATTTTTGCTCTTGGTAGGGACAAATTTAGATTCTTCTGTCAAAAGACATGATCTACATATAAAGGGTTATTTGGATCTTGCCTGTTCAGACTCTCATACACATTTAGATAGTCTTGCTATTTTTCTTCACATTGTACATGTTTCCTGTCTTGAATCTCATAGATGTCCTTTTATCTGTTTGAGGGTCTCTGTTGCACTCCACTTCCTATTTATATCTTTTTATATATTGTTCTCCTTCTGACGACGACTCCTCTTTTGTTGATGCCATTTCTAATAATATTGATAATGTATTACAACTTCATCCACCGTGCTCTATCTTTGTCTCCGGTGACTAGCAGTTAGTTAGCAGGCTAACTAAAATGATAAGCACTTCAAGAGACCAATAGAGAAGGAATGGCTTACTATGCTTAATTGCGAATTACTTTTGACTTCTACACGGTCATGGCTGACAGAAGCAGAACATCGGACTTCTGTGGTTTAAATGAAAAGTTCCGTTCGAAATGCCAAGTTTGACAAAGATTTATGCCTAAAAAAATAAAAAATCGAAGGTTACATCGGCCGAAACGTTGTAAAAATATTAGTCAAGATATTTATAGTAGTCTGAATAATTAAAAAATACAAATAATTGTCATTGTCAGGCCAATATTTTTTTAACAAAATAAAATCTTTAATACCTACCATTCTGACTGGCATTCCCACTCCAATTACTTGTAAAATAAATCCTAACATTTCTCTGTCTCATGACTTATCCCAAATTGCCACCTTCCCTACACGCTTCTTTAATAATGACCTTCACCAACTATGCTCACTTAATCTTTTTCTCACTTCTGTCTCTGAATCTTGTTCTATTTCCTCTTCTGTTGGGTTCTTATGATCGTTGTTGTTGATTTTTCTGTTAAGTCTTGCCCTCTCCATAGGAAGACATTTAACTACAAGAGGGCTGATTTGGATGCGCTTCACAGCTTCTTATGTGGCTTTCCATGAGGTACTATTTAGGGTATGTCTCCGAATGCTGCTTCTAAGGAGATTACCGACTGGCTTCTCGTGGGAAATTACACTTATTTCTTATCGTCAGTTTCAAACCAAACCTCATTCTCCTCGTTGGTTTCTATCTGTTTGTGCTTCTGCCATTGCCCATCGTAATCATTACTTTATTCAGTATCATCAAGATGGTTCTGAGGCTTCTAAACAATCTTACAAAAGAGCTAGCAATGCCAGCAAGACAGCAATTTTTGAGGCGGAGTTTAACTATTCTTAAAGTCTCATGTCCAAAGGTTGGCTCTCGCAAATTTTGGAGAATCTATAATAGTGTTATTAATAGTAGCAAGTCTTCTATTCCTCCTCTTTAATTGTGTCCAGGTCATTTCATCTTCTAAGGATAAGTTTGATCTTCTTACTCGTCTTTTTGCTGACAATTCTTCTATCCATGATTCTGGTTCTGCTGTTCAAGATTTTCCTTTACAAACTGATTAAACTCTTGCTTCTGTAATTATCATTCCAAAGATTCTAGAATTACTAGAATTACTAGAATTCTTGCTGATCTCGACTAATCTAAGGCTTCCAGTCCCGATTTGATGCCTGCTGTTGTCTTCAAATGTTGTGCACACCTGAACTTTCTTCTATCCTCTCGAAATTATTCAATCTCTGTCTCAGTCCAGTTTCCATTCTTATTGGAAAGTGTCCTCTGTTGTCCATATCTTTAAAAATGCTGATGATCGATCTAATCCAACTAAATATCGTTCTGTTAGTCACTTGTTATTAATAAAGTTTCTGAGAGGTTGCTCAACAGTCTGGACCTCATTAAGGATGTTCAGTATGGCTTTTGTGGTTTTCGTTCAACAGCTGATCTATTAGATGTTGTAACTGAATGGATGTGTCGGTTTATGGATAATTCAGGCGACATTTTAAACGCATTCGACGGAGTGTGGTATTCTGGTCTTCTACATAAACTTTGTGGTTATGGTATTGGTGGTAAAGTTCCCAGCATTGTTAGGCCTTTTTTCTAATCAAAGCTTGTGAGTAACTCTTGATTGTGGTAAGAAATGATTTCTTTCGTTAAATTCTATTAAGACTCAGCTATTGTCTTTCAATTGCAGACTTTTCCCTTTTTCTCCCCGAGATTCTTATAAATGGCTCTGCTCTCGATGAGAAATCGACTTCTTGGTCTTTCTTTCTTATCAAATCTTTCTCAGAGTTCATGTATTAGATCCACTGCTCTTTCTGCTTCTCATAAAATTGGTTCTCTCTATCGCTCTAAACACCTTCTCACACACGAGGCTATTCTCTATCTCCACAAATCTACTATCAGACCACGTATGGCTGGTGAATCTGTGTCCCTGTGTAAGATAAAAATGAAATATGATAAATCTACAGACTTACCTCTCCACCGTACTGTATACCGATACTCTATGGCGGACTGGGATAGCTTCCGTACATTCATATCTGATCTCCCTCTCCATTCCATGTTTAAAAAGGATGGGTCCTCTATAGTATCAGATCTGACCGAATAGTTACTTGTAGGCATAGGCCAATTCATACCATCTAAAAAATTCCAACAAAAACCTAACAGCCAACCATGGTTTTCCCCCAAATGTGCTGCTGCCATCGCACACAGAAATCACTTTTTCTATAGCTACCAACGTAATAGATGCACTGAAACTAAAGCTGGTTTCAGAACCGCCAGCAACCACTGTAAAAGAATAAAAAATGCAAGAGAACTATATGCGCAATCCGTTAAGTCCAAAGTAGCTGAGCAGCGGCTTGGTTCCCACCAGTTCTGGCAAATAGCAAGTAGGATCTTGAACAGAAACGTGCGCTCTATCCTAACCATTATCAATGAACCAGAGGTCATCTTGACAGCATCCGACAACTATTTGCCAAACACTTTGCGGCAAATTCTACCCTGTGTGACGAAGGCCATCAACTCCCCATATTCCCTCCTATAACAGACAACACGCTATGCAACATACAAATATTTGTGCGTGAGGTCGCAAAGCTAATCAAGAACCTTGATTCTAGTAAAGCAACTGGTCCCGACGGTATTCCAATTATAGTGTTAAAAAAATTACAACCAGAACTTGCCCCCATACTTTCCAAACTGTTTAAGCGTTGCCTTAAGAAGTGCTTTCCAACACCCTGGAAAACCTCATCAGTATGCCCTGTATTTAAGAATTCAGGTGATAAGTCATCCCCCTCTCAATACAGACCAATAAGTCTCCTGTGTGTCATGAGTAAGTTGCTGGAATCCACACTAAATAGAGAAGTAGTCAACCACCTCAGCAGAAATAACCTTCTTAGCGACACGAGATATGGTTTCTGTTCTGCTAGATCTACAGCAGATGTGCTAATGGTTATATCTCATAGGATTAGCGAATCTCTCAACAAAGGCTTCATTTCTAGGGTAATTGCTCTCGACATATCAAAGGTCTTCGATAAGGTTTGGCATAAAGGCCTACTACACAAGATTTCCAGCTACGGTATAACTGGAAATGTTTTCTCTATCATTAAGTCATTTCTCTCAGATAGGCTCATAAGAGTAGTTGTTGATGGGCAGAAATCAGAGGCCCACAGTATTAATGCTGGAGTCCCTCAGGGGTCCATACTGGGCCCAACTCTCTTCCTGATCTACATCAATGATCTCCCAAAACACATACTAAAATCTTTCGTTGACATCTATGCTGATGACACGACCATCTATAGCAACACATCAAAGGCCATAAATGATGATGTTCTCTCTGATTCTCTCTCCTCTGATCTTGAGCGCGTGGTACAGTAGGGAAAGAGGTGGCTGGTTACCTTTAATGCATCTAAGACGAAGCTCCTATCTCTACATCATAAACGCTCTGATCCCCATCTGGCATCAATTGAAATGGATGGCTCTCGTCTAAGGGAGGCCCCAGGATTTGATAAGCTCCTGGGTTTGACCTTTACACCTGATCTTAAATGGAACAAATACATCAAGTCTGTGGCCAAGGTCGCTGGGAAAATGGTGGGATCCTTCTACCGCTCCAGAAGATATCTCACTAATGGTGCAATTCTCTATCTATATAAGAGCCAAGTACGTCCAAAGATGGAGTACTGCTGCCACATCTGGGTGAGGGGCTGCAAAAAACAGCCTATCCTGTCTTGACGGAGTACAAAATAGACTCCGTGGCTTGGTGGGGGATGCCCTTTTCTCTACCCTGCAACCTCTTTCCCACAGAAGAGACGTAGCGAGCCTGTCATTGTTCTATCGTTATTTCCATGGCAGGTGCTCGTCTGAGCTCCATTTTCTGGTCCCTCCTCGCCAATCTTTCTCAAAAAACACCCGACTAGCTGAAACCACCGTCAATAATTTTCCCCACTCCCTATCCGTGCCTAAATCAAAACGTAGGTACCATGAACAAAGCTTCTTTCTTAGAACTGCACACCTGTGGAACTCTGTTTTGCTTGCCTGTTTCCCTCCCGACTTCAACCTGGATGTCTTCAAGTCCAACACAAACAAATTCCTGATGAACCGCCCCCCCCCCTAAGTAATGACACCTTACCAATTCTCCAATACTATTGCTACACTATCCCTTTGATTACTGTACACACAATAACCCTTATCCCTGAGTGGCCATGTGGCCTTGATAAGTGGTGAACTCCATGTTAAAAAAAAAAAAAAAAGGTTCTTGATAAATTGCTGAAACGTATCTGTTATTTGATTGGCCCCCACACTTCTTCACTGCATCCTGATGTTGCTAGTCTAAGTATTTTCTACAAATACTATTACTGCATGGGTTCCTCAGAATTGTCTGCTTCCTTTGTTCCAGCTCGTTTGACTCGTGGGTCTAGTGATCTCCATCAATTCACTGTTTTAATACTGCATCGTAATACAGCTTCCTATTCCCGTAACTTCTTTCCCAGAACTGCAACATTATGGAACTCTTCTTTTCACTGTTTTCCTTTTACTTATAGCGTTTTTTTTTTTTTTTTTTTTTTTTTTCAAGATTTAGGTCAATAGGCGTCTTCTGTCTTTGCAATAAATGGCTTTCATTCTTGTTAGCTCCTTACATCAAGTGGCTTCAGGCCCCGTCTTGAGAGATTTCCATAAAAAAAAAAGAAAAAAGTTGTATTTCGAGTTTCACCTGCACTGAAGATTGAATTTTCAACCTCCAGAAGATGGGTCAATTGTAACTGAATTTTACCAAATACTTTATCCATTATGCCATGGATCTTTGCAATCAGTAGTCAGAATAATCCAAATAATACGAATTATCGATCCTGAGCTAAAAAATTCAGAAACATAATTATTTTAAACATAAGAGGATTTATTGGGAGTATCATAAGTAGGGAGTTGTGAAACAAGACGTTTGTTTACATTACATTTAAATTTCAGCACATTGGCACAGTCAGGTAAGTGGACAGCAGGAAAGAAATTTCAGAGACAAGCTTTTTACCACGAAGGAGCAAATTGCAGTTTTCATCAAAAATATGGCTGAGTTAGTTTTTTTTTGTCCATGGTCATAGAATCCTATGCAAAATTTAATGAAAAACTAACTAATAAATTATTAATACGACATAATTAGGCACACCGATTCAACATTAGATCGCTGAAATTAAGCAATATGGAGCCTGGTTAGTATTAAAATGAGTAACCATTTCAGAATTTTAGGTGTTCTATGTGCTCCACTTATCTCGGCATTGTTTCCAGTCGTGCTGAACTTCTCCTTGCCACTGGACTCGAGCAGTGCTGATTCAGGAGAAGTGTCGTTGGTGATTGCGCAACCTTTACTTCACAATTACACATGCAGTTACTTTTACATGGGGTATCCATTGTCTTTCGAGACTGAATGGAGGCAATGATGAATAAACCAATTTTGAAAAAAAATGAAACGTCTAATCGAATAGCAAATTAAATGATAAGTCATGTAGCTGCACGCACAAACATCTGCAAACGCAAAAACGTGCTAAGTTATCGTATCTTAATATAGTGATGCTGACTGATGATGCAGGCACTGAGTGGGCAAAAAACAGGTTGCAGTATTAGGCTCATGTTTTATATGAAGAATTTGGGTGCAAAAATGAAGATTTTGTCATATATATATATAAACGTGAACGTGTCTGTGCGTGTGTGTGTGTACATTTCCCTACGCAATAACTGTCAGTTTTACGTCTACAGGCTCGAAATCTGATATGCAGGGTACTGAGACTTGGGAAAATCGATGTGATCGGTTTTCGGCCAGAAATTTGGCGATTGAGGGGTCAAAGTTTAACGATTTGACCTTTGAGAACTCTACCAAACTCCTTCGACAATTTTGGGTCTAAACACTTGAAATTTTAGATATAGATTCCTTGAACATGGATCTAACTTAATAACTTGCTTTGAACCCAAAACAATAAATGTTAAGGGGTCAAAGTTAAAAAAATTGACCGTTTTTTTTTTTTTTTTTTTTTTGCTCAGCATAAACCTCCAAACACCCGGGCAACGCCGGGCACCCATGCTAGTATATATATATATGTATGTATTTAGGCAGCATTTTACATTCAAGCTAATATTATTAAATGCAACGGAGACACTTTGCTTTATGATTCTTTAGAATCATAAAACCTTGTGGTTCGAAACAACTCCTCACCGGCTATAAAAAACGTTGGAACAAACCAATGTAGTGAATAAATTCAAATGCTCTATGGGAGAATGTAACTCCGAAAATAATATATACATTGGGCATACGACGACAACATTGTCCCAGCGAATGACTATGTATTTAAATAATACTAGTGCTTTATATAAACATTTAATAAAAGAACATAACTGTCCCCCATCCAATCTTAGAAAAGTCCTCGTTGACAACATAAAAATTATACAAAATGTAAATAATATTAAAAAATTAAAAATTCTTGAAGCGTCATATATTAGAACCCTTCAACCCACTATAAATGATATTGCATTCGAGAAAAGCAGTAACGTTCTAAAATGTCTTGCATAGTTCATAGTGGACGGACTTTGTTAACGGTGTCCACGAACTTGCTAATTTTAATACTCGAATGTTTAATCGACTTTTCATCGACTGTATATATTTTAACTTATCATCACCTAACGCCGTTTACTGTATCTTTTAGTTTTCACTTTTTGATTCTCATTATCGCTCCTTCGCACTTTTACTTCAACACCTAAAGATGATTCGTAGACGAGTCGAAAGCGTTCGTGACAGCAACAATTATGGAATTTTTATTAATAATTTTGATTTTGATATAACAAAGATTATACGGAAAATCGAAAAAAAAAATAGAATAAAAAAAAGAATCATAACGCAAAGCGTTTCCGTTGCATTTAATAATATTTGCTTGAATATATATATATGTATATAAACTAGTTGTATATATCCGGCGTTGCCTGATTGAAACATATTGTCATGCGGAGAGATTAGTCACATACTATTTAAGATATACCGAATATCCTAAATCGTTATGAAAAGTGACCACATGGTTGATTTAGAGAAGTACAAAACACATGTATCTTGGTCTAGGAAAATCAAACGTGAAGTAACTCTCATAGCTTAAATAAATGAACTTACTTCCGGTTTTAAATGCAATTGAAGCTAAATTAAATCAACTATAAATTAAAAATAAATTAAATAAACTTTAACGTTTCTAAATAGAGCAAAACAGTTCTATTGCAACCAACAAGTATTAAATTCGATTTTCTATAATAGAATAGGCAAATGGGGATCTCCATTGAATGTAAATTTCTTTAGAATAAATAGTAAATCATGCTGAAATATACGCCAGTTTTCAGTATGAAAATTAAATTGTAACACATACGTTTTATACATATTAATTAAATTATGAACAAGTAAACAAATAGACAAGAATAAAACTTTGTTATATATAATTTAAAATAACTTGGTTCTTATCGTTGAGCACTGCATGTTAAAATGTAAAAGTCGTTTTTTTTTTTTGTTTTTTTTACACGGTGATCACCACTTATCAAGGCCCGGAAGCCACTTAGGGATAAGGGTTATTGCAAGTACAGTACGTTAGTGTGGAGATTTAATGAAGTGTTTACTTAAGAGGGCGGTTCATTAGGAATTTGTTAACGTTGGACTTGAAGACATCCAAGTTGTAGTCAGGTGGGAAGCAAGCAGACGGAACAGAGTTCCACAGGCATGCAGTTCTAAGAAAGAAGCTTTGTTCATAGAATCCCCGTTTTGATTTAGGCACAGATAAAGAGTGGGGGAAATTTTTCACAGTGGATTCAGCTAGACGGGTGTTTTTCGTGAAAGATTGGCGAGGGGGGACCAGAGATTGGAGTTCAGACGAGCACCTGCCATGGAAATAACGATAAAACAAGGACAGGCTCGCAACGTCTCTTCTGTGGGGAGAGAGGTTGCAGGTTAGAGAAAAGGGCATCCCCCACTTAGCCCACGTGCATAGATTGCGATGTTAAAATCATTTGATCACTCTAAACCAGGGATGGGCAAACTACGGCCCATGGGCCGCATGCGGCCCGCCAAAGGAATTCATGTGGCCTTCCAGGTACTGAATATTGAATGTCCAGAAGTATTTTATATTCACTAATGTGAAAATTAATTGCATTTTTTCTTTGAAATTTTTTTTTATTTTGTCTATTTTAGATATCAGTTATATTGGAAAATATTTTATCGACCCAGTAAAATTTGATTTTTTTTTTAATATGGCCCTTGCACTGAAAAGTTTGCCCACCCATGCTTTAGACCTATTTGAAGGACATTTATGCTTCATAAAATTTAATTTCAACTAAAATTCTCACTGCATTTTATACTGGCCGTGGGGTATGTTTCTTGCTAATGGAGTCAGAGATGGCTTCGTTGCCGGGTTTGAATGCTTCAACCAGTGATAATCGTGTCTCCCTGCACTAAGGATTCCCGAAAGGATGAAACACTAGTATCTGTAGGTATTAAAAATGACTATAGTAATATATATATATATATATATATATATAAAATATTGATTTCCAGAAAATAATAAATTGATCTCTGTATTAATTTAAGATTTTCGGCTTGAAAACAAAAACAAAACTTAAATAAAATCAGATTAATTTTATTTCCTATTAGCTGGCTTTGTTCTGCTCGCTATCAGTCACAATTTAATCCTTATTCGCTACTTGAAATCATTGAAACGAAGCTAAGATACAGGCAAAAAGAAGACAAGACAAAAATCAGTGCAGTCCGCGATGACTGTGCACCCAAACAACATGATCAACCCTTGAACCTTTATTATTTCTAATATTCAGAAACCACCTTCCTGACAAAATTGCGCCCGAAATGTGCATATTTGCTGATGGCACTATGTTCTATAATAGACATCAGGAAAAAAAACTAATGTATTCATATCCAAGATAATGGGTGAAACTTTTGGAAATTATATTCAGCCTGTAGTGGAACGTGGACGAAAATGTATGGTAAGATTTAATGCTGCTAAGATTAAGCATCTTTCCTTTAACAATTACACAAACCTTTGCAACCACTGACTAATAATATGTTATCCGAGAGCTCCTCGGCTTAGTATTAACAGGCAATATGAGCTGGAATAGATACATTGAAGACATTACCAAGGCTGCTGCAAAGAAGGTGGGCTCCCTCTACCGTGCTAGAAAACTACTCACATCCGACAATATCCTGTATCTCTACAAAGCCACCATTCGTCCATGCATTGAGTACCGTTGCCACATCTGGGCTGATGCATCTCCCATTTAACTTTCTTTTTTTCTTTTATCTTCAATAATAATAATAATAGATCCCACATTATTAAGCAAGCCTCAGCCTTTTGTCCCAACACTGCATTATTGCATCTCTGGTGTCTGCTGCTGGTTGTGGGACTATATGAGAAATATTCAAAAAGATTGATTCCTACAAAGAATATCATTGTAATGCATTTTATATTAGTTTTTTCTTTGTGTTTTACAAGGAAATCACCACTCATTAAGGCCTGAAGGCCACTCGAGGATAAGGGTGAATGAATAATATGGTTTCCGTTCTGCTAGATCTACAGCAGATGTGCTAATGGTTATATCTCATAGGATTAGTGAATCTCTCGACAAAGCCTTCCTTTCTAGGGCAATTGATCTTGTCATATCAAAGGTCTTTATAAAGGCCTACTTCACAAGATTTCCAGCTAAAGTACAGCTGGAAATGTCTTCTCTATTATTAAATGCTTTCTCTCTGATAGGCTCATAAGAGTAGTGGTTGATGGGTAGAAATCAGAGGCCCTCAGTGTTAATGCTGGAGTCCCTAAGGGGTCCATCTTGGGCCCAACTCTCTTTCTGATCTACATCAATGATCTCCCAAAACACATACTTAAATCATTCGTTGACATCTACCATCTATGGCAACACATCAAAGGCTGTAAATGACAAAGTTCTTTCTGATTCTCTCTCCTCTGATCTTGAGCACGTGGTACAATGGGGGAAGAAGCGGATGCATCTAAAACCAAGCTTCTATCTTTACATCATCAACGCTCTGATCCCTACCTGACAATAATTGAAATGGATGGCTCTCGTCTTGGGAAGGCTCCATGTTTTGACAAGCTTCGGGGATTGACCTTTACTCCTGATCTGAAATGGGACATGTACATCAAATCTGTTGACAAGGTTGCTGGAAAAATGGTGGGATTCTATCGATCCAGTAGATATCTCACTGCTGATGCAATTCTCTATCTATATAAAAGCCAAGTAAATCCAAGGATGGAGTACTGCTGGACAGGAGCTGCTAAAAACAGCCTATCCTGCCTTGACAGAGTACAAAATAGAGTTCGTAGCTTAGGGGGGATGCACTTTTCTCTTCCCTGCAACCTCTCTCCCACAGAAGAGACGTTTCGAGCCTATCTTTGTTTTATCGTAATTTCCTTGGCAAGTGCTCTAATCTCTAGTCCCCCCCTCACCAATCTTTCACGAAAAACACTCGTCTAGCTGAAACCACTGTCAATAATTTTCCCCACTCTTTATCTGTGCCTAAATCAAAATGTAGATTCCATGAACAAAGTTTACTTCTTAGAACTGCACACCTGTGGAACTCTGTTCCGTCTACCTGTTTCCCACCTCACTACAACTTGGATGTCTTCAAGTCCAACATAAACAAACTCCTGATAAACCGCCCCCTTAAGTAATTCAATTTATCAAATCTCCATTACTAACGACTTCTACGATATTATCCCATTGATTACTGTGCACGCAATAACCCTTATCATGGCCTTGATAAGTGGTGACAAAAAAAAAAAAAAGAAAAAAGAAAAAGAAATATGGGAGGCGATAGTGACATAATCGTTAATGGCGTAGATTGGGTGGAATTTTGGTTATTTAAGGAGATGGCTCAACAAGAACTTGTTCACATTATCAAGCAAGCTCCAACCTTTTGTCCAAACACTGTAATATTGCATCTCTGGTGTCCGCTGTTGGTCCTGGAACTAACTGCTCATAACTATCTTAGCCACTGCAGATAGTCTTTCGTGGTTTGGATACATCGGGACTCTGCATGTTCTATACATATATGATGATTGCTACATCTTTCCAGATGATCGCCGTCACATTGAGTTATCCCAATCTTGTTGTCCATGCCATCTCAGATGACTCTGCACTCCCACAGCAGATTTGCACATCTTCAGGCAGATGTGACATACAAATTGAGCAATTTCCATCGAGTTGACTTCCTCTGGAGGTTGAAGGGTATTTCTATGAACAATCACATGTCTTCTCAAACCAGCAGTAGACTTGCAAACTTTGCTGCATGTTAAACAAATCGTTTGGTTCGGACTAATAGGTGCAAAGGAGTTTTGTGTGACTTAATGTGGTTGACGTAGCCAACTTTTAACAAAAGCACTCGTTCACAAGTGTCGCATTTCCAGCTCTGTGTGTCAGGGTTAAGACCATCAATTAAACCTTTGCGAAGCTCTCGCTTCAGATTGCTGTGGGCCTGCTTTCTTTTCTCTAGAGCATCACAACTTTCACGTACAAGCTTTCGCCACTTCGGACTTTGCAGAATAAGTTCTTCCCATGCGTCGATATCGATTTGTAAGACTTTCAAATTATTCTTTGTATAGTTCCTGAACCTCTTCCTAGGCTAGTGTTAAGGGCGCTTGCCATTTTCCAGCTCCCCGTAAAAAATTTGTTTTGGCAGCTTACAATCTTTCATTCGAACCAAGTGGCCCATCCAACGCATGTGAGATCTGATTACAAATATATGACAGTATGTCTTGTTTGGGGGTGAACAAGCGTAAAAATTTGCACATACATACATTAATACATACATATGGACATGCATAAACAGACATCTCACTTCTGAACTCTCTGTATAGTACTCCAGTAGATGTGGTTCCAAATAATTGTCCCATACGTCCAAATGGAATGAATAAGAGTTAAAAAATAAGACTAATACCTTAATTATAAGAGAACATTTTTGTATTAAAAGTGAAAAAAATATTGTCTTTCATTTTTTATATATACTAGCAGTTCAGCCCGGCTTTGCTCGGGCCATATGTACTGTTCATAACTTTATGTGCATATATATATATATATATATATATATATATATTTATTAAAAAATTTGACTCATGTCCAGATAACCTACATCTAAAATTTCAAGTGTTTAGACCCAAAATTGGCGAGAGAGTTTGGTAGAGTTTGCAAAGATCAACTCTTTTCGCCCAAAAACTGATTAAAAAGCTTGCTGCATGTAAAATTTCAAATGTTTAGACCCAAAATTGCCTGAATAGTTTGCTAGAGACCGCAAAGGTCAAATCTTTTAAACTTTGACCCCTTGGCAGCCAAATTTTCGCCCAAACACAGATTAAAAATCTTGCCCTATGTCTGAATACACTTTATGAAAAAATTTAAAATGTTTAGACCAAAAATTGGCCGAATAATTTGGTAGAGACCGCAGAGGTCATTTTTTTAACTTTGACCCCAATTTTGACCCCCTTAACATCCATTGTTTTGAGCTAAAATCAAATTAAAAAGTTTGATCCATGTCCAAGAAACCTCCATCTAAAATTTCAAGTGTTTAGACCCAAAATTGGCGGAGGAGCTTGGTAGAGTTTTCAAAATTCAAATCGTTGAACTTTGACCCCTTCATAGCCAAATTTCCGGCGGAAAACAAATTAAAAAGATTTTCCCAAATGTCAATACCCCTTATTTCAAATCTCGAGTAAGTAGACTGAAAATTGACAGAGTAGTTTGGTAGGAAAATGTACACACACAGACAGACAATTTCACAGATATATAGATTTTTTGATATTAAAATTTAGCTTCCCCTTTCTTTGCTTATAAAATTAACTTTGGATACATGATAATCGAAATGAACCGGACACACGCGTGTTCGCTTTTATTATATAGATTTAAGAATCTTTCACAATATCTGAATTCTTTTTATCATGTTCATTTTCGCATGATGAAAATCCTAGATTTATGCAGAAATCGATATATATATATATATATATTTTTTTTTTTACATCCAGGGCATATTATATGATTTCTCTGTTGATACGTCTTTGGAACAAGCTATACAATGACAATAATTGATTCTTAGACAAAAAGGAAATATATCAATGATTGATCTATGTAAAAGAGTTACCATAAATTAAAGATGCTTTTATCAAAAAAAAAAAAAAAAAGTAAATAAATCAAGAATTGACCTACTTACAAACCATACTGTTCTTCAACTTCACAAAGAAAATGGTGATCGATGAATTGCAGAAAGATTAATCTATGTTAACAGGTTATGGTCCTGTTAGAGTTTGTTAGCATGCAAATAAAAACGTGATTGGTTGATAAAAAAAAAGGAATAGTCAGAGTACACATTACTAAAGAAGTAGTTTTTTTTTAATTATTATTTTAATACCCGGGTTCGAATCACACAAAAATATGTAATTCATAGAAGTTAGCATCAAAACCAACTTTATAAAGATACTAGAAGAATAACCACCCCAGAACGCGTAAAAATAATTCCAAAAACAGAACAGTTTTGCATCACTTGTTTTCTTATCAAGAGAAATTCGGCAGATTCGTCGTTTGGTTGTACAACTAAATGGCAAATCTGCCATTAACTGAATGTCTCCCTCCTGGATAGGATAAAAAAAAAAGTCCTCAATCCAATAGGTCCCACTTTGTCAACTAGGCTCTAACCCCTGTACCATCGCCACAATGTTGTATCCTCAAACAGCTAGACTCTGGAATTCCCTTCCTGCTACCTGCTTTCTTGACTGTACTGATATGCAGAAATTTAAATGCAACATAAACCAACATCGTTAATCTTTCTTAGGCATCGTCCCAATTAGTAGCCCCTTACATCCAAGTGGCGATATGCTTTGTTTGGGGTGAAGGTAAGTTAAAACAAGCCCGATAGCCATTAGTCGCATGCTCTCGTGTAATGAATGAATGCGTGAATGTAGGATTGACATGAAATTCTTAAAGATAAACTAAAATGACCAAAAAATGGGCTGAAATGACTTAAATAAATAAAAAGTAAATGACTTAGAATTACGTTAATGAACTTAAGGATGAATGGAATGATCTTAAGAATGACTTGAATGCTTAAAAAATAACTGGAATCCATCAAAACTAACTTGAATGATCTGGAGAATGACTTGAATGGCTTTGAAACTGACTGATTGTAAAGTGGTTGATCATTTTACATTAAATTAATACAGAAAAGTGATCTCCCACTTTATATCACAATAAGTACAGCATGTAGTAAGAACATATACTACACTTTGATCTTTATATTTAATTTATTTCGTTTAAAGAAAAAATTACAATTAAAAAAGTTCCAATATAAAAAAAGCTAAGAACAGCATCTATTAACAACAGACCTTTGATCTTAACCAAAAAGGCCAAGCACAAAAGTGCTACGGACAGACCGACCGACAGAGTGACTTATAGAGCCACTTGCACGCGACTAAAGAAAAGATAATGATACTAAACCTTAAAGGATCATAAAAAGGAATGGAAATTCAGAGATATTTGCCTAATTGGTGTCTAATGATGAGGGCTATGACAACAGCATATTCTTTTCATTGTTTTGACTCTTGAGTATATATCCGACACAATTAAATCAACCGAGAACCACATCACTATATAAAAGCATATAAGATATCAATGGATACATACTCGAGGGTCAAAACAATGAAAGGAATATGCTGTTGTCCTAGCCCTACTAATGATATGCTATATAGTCAATAAAATATTATATTTTCTTGAGTTTGTTAAAAGTTATTGTTTTAAAATGTATTTTCTTCACCATTTTTTTCTAAGTATGCTGTGTAATGGTAAAATATTCTTTATATGAGAAATAGTAAAAAATTGATTCATTGTAATACGTTTTATATTAGTTTTTTATTACAAGGAAATCACCATTTATCAAGGCCCGAGGACCACTCGAGGATAAGGGTTAATGAATATAAGATGGTAGTGACGTAATTGTTAATGGCGTAGATTGGGTAGAATTTGGATTATTTAAGGAAACGGTTCCACAAGAACTTGTTTACATTTACTTGAAGGCTACTATATTGTAGTCGGCCGGGAAGCAGGCCAATGGAACAGAGTTTCACAAGTGGGCAGTTTCTAGGAAAGAAGCTTTGTTCATGGGAGCTGCGTTTAGATTTGGGCACAGATGGAGAGTGGGGAAATTGTTGATAGTGGTTGTAGATAATCGAGTATTTTTTGTGAAAGGAAGAACCATAGATTAAGGCTCAGACGAGAACTTGCCATGAAAATAACGGTAGAGCAGATACAGGCTTGTAATGTCTCTTCTGCAGGAAAGAGGCTGCAGGCAAGAGGAAAGGGCATCACAAAGCCAGTTTTGAACTCTATCAAGGCAAGATAGAGTGCCTCGAGCAGCTCCTGCCCAGATGTGGCAACAGTACTCCATTTTAGGACATACTTGGCTTTTATACGGATAGAGGATTGCATCGGCCATGAGATATCTACTGGAGCGGTAAAATGTTCCAACCATTTTCCAGTTATCTTTGGGTTTTTTTTTTTTTTTTGGTAAATTCTCGAATGCGTCCCATTCTGTACTTTCACGATACAGGTTAAAAAAAAAAAAAAAGCAGATCTTAAAACATTTCGACTTTCTATGTATTGTAGCAGAGAAGTATTTAATGGGATAACCAGACAGACAGATAAAGCTGGACCCAAAATTCACGGAAATATGGAAGAAGAATATCATAAATTGTTAATTTAGAAACAAAAATCCAAATTTGGCTTCAAAATAAGGAATGATGATTTTCTAGATTTGAAAAAAAAAAAAAAAAAAAAAAAAAATGGAGAATGAAACCATCAAATTCATTTCTATCAAATATTTTATAATGATTGATTTCCTAACGCGTTCTCTGCTCAAGACAAAATAAATTATTGATTTTTAAGAAAACCAGAATGGACATTCTTGAGAGGTTTCTATACAATCTATGCAGTTAGCAATTAAAACGATATTTCAAACTTGAACATGACAGACCAATGATAATGTTATATCAAACTTGACAGGATAGATTGAAAATAATGCTATTTCAAACTTAAGTATAACAGACTGACGATAAGGCTATTTATAACTTATGCACGGTAGACCATTGATAATTGTATTCATATGACACGACACATGACAGATCTATATATAAAGTAATAGCATTCGTGTGTGTGTGTCTGTACAACTCTGACAGCCCACATCACTCATGACAAAACCCGGCATAATTATGGTCCTCCACCTAGGGATGGTTCACACCATTTTGCAAGGTTAAGGTCAAGGTCATAGCCTATGTATGTATGCTCTCTTACTGTCCACACCACTGGACCAATCATGATCAAATTTGATATGATGATGGTCTCTGACCTAGGGATGATGCACACCATTTTTCAACGTTAAGATCATATTTCAGATCATAAACTCCCCCACCTAGGGATGGTGCTGCACACCAAGTTGGGGTATCTTTGTTATATCTTTGATAAAAAAATGTTTGTGATATTAAACAAATGTTAATCATTGTGATTCTTTGTAATTGTTTCAATTTTTATATGTAACTATGTAAGTGTCAACGTCGATATAACCTGTTTGCTTTAACGTTCATAGTTTAATTTCAGTCACTTCAGGAGGTAATTAAAAAATTTCTTCAACAATATTTGCTCTTAGAACATCTAATTACTTCATAGGGTGCCCGCAAAGCGTGTATCCGAGTGTAGAGTAAAGTCCCGTGCAAACCGCAGGTATCTTTGAAATAGAATTATTGTCAACTAACAAACTTGAGTAATGATACACCAAACTTGAGCATGACACACACATGACAATGCTATTTCAAACTTGAGCATGACAGACACACGATAATGCTATTTCAAACTTGAGCATGACAGACACATGACAATGCTATTTCAAACTTGAGCATGACAGACACACGATAATGCTATATCAAACTTGAGCATGACAGACACATGACAATGCTATTTCAAACTTGAGCATGACAGACACACGATAATGCTATTTCAAACTTGAGCATGACAGACACACGATAATGCTATATCAAACTTGAGCATGACAGACACATGACAATGCTATTTCAAACTTGAGCATGACAGACACACGATAATGCTATATCAAACTTGAGCATGACAGACACATGACAATGCTATTTCAAACTTGAGCATGACAGACACACGATAATGCTATTTCAAACTTGAGCATGACAGACACACGATAATGCTATATCAAACTTGAGCATGACAGACACATGACAATGCTATTTCAAACTTGAGCATGACAGACACACGATAATGCTATATCAAACTTGAGCATGACAGACGCATGACAATGCTATTTCAAACTTGGGCATGACAGACACACGATAATGCTATTTCAAACTTGCACATGATCGACAAGTCAATATACGTAAAATCAGATTCATCAATTCAATTGGTACGTTTAGCAATGGAAATCATTTTTCAGTTCATGTTGGAGGAAATACTCAAAACTTGCATCAGATTAGTCTGATGTCAAATTCTTAACTTTCCAGCCACATACTTCCTCCCATAACGTCATATCCTGTCACATAGTGGCAATTCTAGACTCTTAATTTCGAGATGGGAATTTTCCACACTCTTCTTCATTTTAACCTTAGGTGGAATATTCCCGATGTTAACCTTATTTTTACCATCTGCATCGAAATATTCAAGTTTAAAAGAATATGTTATTTCTAAACCATCAGTCTTCAATGCATGAAGTATAATTACCATATTTGGAATGGTGCACTATCCACTAGCCATCCTCTCTTTAACTGGCTGCCAAAAACAATCTTTAACCTAGCCCCTGTCCTATCGCCACTATGTTGCATCCTTGCGGTTGCTTTGCAAGTACTTCTGCAAAATATGCTCCAACAACATTACTGCACTTATACTCTTTCAAGACAAATACTTCTGATAAAACCAATAAGCAGCAAAGTCCCACCCCATCATTGTATAAGTCCTTTCCTTAGATGCCAGAAAACATTTTACTCTCCTTGAACTGCTTGCCTTTGGAATTTCCTCCCTGCTCTGTTTCCCTGACTCTACCAACAAGCAGAAATTTAAATGTAATGTGAATAAACATCTTGCTGCAAAACTCATCCACTTAGGATGTCTCTGCCCCTCCATCTTTAATTCTGGTTCCTAATTCACAGTAGCCTCTTACTGTAACAGAGCTGCTGGCGCTGGGTTAGCAGCAGCAGCAGTCATATGCAAATAACCAAGCCGGCTGCGCAATGTGAAACAGAGATAAAATGGACGCGTGTGCAGAAGAGTAGAGGTGTTCAAGACATGAGAGCAGAAATAGACGTGTTACACACGTGGTGCAGTAGCAACAGGGAAAAACCTGTCCTAAACATAGCCGGACAAAGAAAGAGTACTACATATTCAACTGCAAAGTTTGTTAAGCACATTGGAGTACTAGAACGCTTTTGAACAAGAGATAAAGCGCTATTATTGAAGTACCTGTAAATGAATGTCTGTTATCTCAACTGAAAAAAATAAAAGTGAGTCGAATTCTGTCCTCGTTTTTGTTTCCTTGTGACTACCTGCATACAACGTGTGGGTACCGAGTGTTGACATGTAACAACTATGTTACAAAAGTTCAGAGTCCTAGAAAGAGTTTCTAAGTGAAGAAATTGTTTTCAGTGGGCAGAAATTACGGCATATTCACGTTTACACGCCAGCTCCTGTTAGATCACCGAAGTTAAGCATCATTGAGCCTGGTCATTACTAAAATGGGTGACTATTTGGAAATACCAGGTGTTGTATGGGTTCTCCACTTATCTTTGCATTGTTTTCATTCGTCCTGAACTTCTTGTCACTGGAATTGAGCAATGCCGACTCAGGAGAGAAGTGGTTAGAGATTGTGCAATCTTTACTTCACAATTCAGCGTGTGTCGTCCATCAACCCACCAGGATAATCAGATGGTCCTCGTTCCGACGGACGGACATACATCTAGAAATTTGTGGCGCCGTGTGTGTGTGTTTACGCATGTATAAATACATAGACATGTAACAGCATAGACATGTAACAGCATAGACATGTAACAGCATAGACATGTAACAGCATAGACATGTAACAGCATAGACATGTAACAACTACGTTACATTACGTCTCAGTGGCAATCTACCTTATTTGAGGTGGAGCAAAGTAAAATAAATAAATTACAAAACTTGAGGCCTGACAGACCGTTAGACAAACCAAATCTCTTTTAGCGATGCTTAGTAAAATAAGTTAAACCCATTTAATCTATTTGCTTCTCTCTATTAACATAAGAATTTCTTGTTCAGAAATCAGAAATCACCTACCAAAAAGATAAAATCATAAAATATCATGTCGGTGCAAAAAAAGGTTTTGCCGATTTAAAATTTAATCTTGAAAATGAAAAACTGTGTTTTGGAAATCTTTAAATAAAAAAAAACGACGACCTTTTGCTCTCTATAACTTGATTCCATCTGTACACGAGGTTATAAATGCCTCGCTTGTAATATTCTTTACGTTTTGATCTGAAATATGAATCTAACTAGTGTTCAATCTCCTCTCGTGATGTTAATTTTGGGCTATCTAAATGGTTTTGTTATACTCAAAATCAGTGATTATCCAAAGCAGCTAGGCCATGAGATTAATGACAATAAATGCAGGTTCTGCCATACAAAATTGGAAGTGTTGGCCATCAGATATCAAGTTGCAAGGTTCTCCTAGGGGGCGGCTACTATACAGCAAGACATGATGGAGTATGTAAGTACCTCCACCGGACCATCTGTAAAAAATTAAACATCCAGTGTAGCAGCAAGTCCTGGGAACATCAACTTCAAAGAACAATTGCAAAATGACTTATATACCATACATTATAGCCATGTAATTCCTATAGCCACCTACCTTGAAAACGCTGCTGTGAAACCTGACATACTTATATGGAATAAGTCAAAGAGAGTTGCAACCTTGATTGAAGTGAGTGTTCCTAATGATAGCGGTCTGAACAGAGCTGAAAGGTAGAAACAGACCAAATATCAAGGTCTCATGTATGATATGAAAAGAAACTGGAATCTTAGGGAGATATCAATCATACCAGTTATAATAGGTGTCACAGGGCTTATAAAGAAGAACCTGAAGTCCTATCTAACTAATATTCCTGGTGAACCAAGTGCAAAAGAGATCCAGATAATTGCACTTAAGGGAACAGCGAGGATACTAAAAAGAGCTCTCGGTTGGTTTTAATAAAAAGCGGGGCAATGTTGGCAGCTGGTTTGGCTGCCCCATACCCAGCGTTACAATCTTCAAAGGAAGAAAATAAAAAAAAAAGGGGGAAAGATTTCTAAAAGTTCTCATAGGAGATCTTTCCTCACCTGTGCTGTATTGGGTGGAGGATGTCTTCTTTTCTGTTGACTAAAGAAGATCGTTTTGGGGGTCAACATGAAAATACATATGAATTATGCTTATATATGAAAAAACTATAAATTAATAATGGTGATAAGTTTAAATAATAACAATATGAATAGAATAAATTACAACGGTTTAAAATGCTGCTTCTACAAGTTGATAAAAACTTTTGCACTGACCTGATATTTGACAATTGTGCAGTATAGTTAACAAGGGTTAAAAATGTGAAAACAAAGCCAAATAACTTATTATTTTTCTTTCCACTTACATCATACTGTTTTTTGTGTTTTAAATCATTAGAAATATGTTTATTTCAATTTTATATTTTGTCCAAATCCCATATTGCTACTGCACGAATTCAAAATGGTTATGTTAAGGCTTGTGTAGTTGCGCCATCTTGAATTTGTTTTTTTTTTGCAAGCCACTGAGGCCACAATACAAAATCGACCCCCCAAAAAACCTGCAAAAAAACAAAACAAAAAAAAACATTTAAATAAAGTATAAAAACTCCAAAGCTATGTAAGCCTTGCGTTTGATAAATGTATTGTAAATTTATTTTTTTTCACCTCTTTTTTTTTGTTAATTTTTTTTCTGCACAATGCCCAAATATTTTTTACATGAGATTATATTAAGAGAAAAAAAAAACAAAAACAAAGCAAAAAAAAAAAAAACTAGCAGGGAAACACGACGTTTCTCGGGATTGAATGATTATTAATAAACGTTTCACACTCACTTTTTGGTTGTCATAGAAATCGGTGAAATCCCCCATTTTTCAATCAAATCCATTGATTGTCTGCTTAAGTTGGAAACACATCGAGGTGCACCAGGAGAAAGCTTTATATGTCTCCCGCAGTGACTTATTCCACAGTACATTGTAGTCCACATTGCACTGTAGAGAATCTATTGTTGATTTTATAAATTTTTTTTATATATATAATGGCTTGAATTAAAATTTAAAATGCAAAAGTCAAGTATCATAGTTCAATTCTGCTCTAAACAGAAACATTCATCTCGAACGCGCCCGTGTCATATCAAAGAACTTATTGTTGATTTTATATGCCTGGCCTTTCTGTTTGTTTGATAATACAACTTCTAAAATGTGCTTGTAATATTAGGCTGCGAAAGGTTTAGCCAAAATCGCCCGTTCCTTCTTTCATCGGATTATTTCGATTATCAATACTTATCAAAGACACAATGGCACAAAACTTATCTGAGAACACTGCCAGACACATAAAGTACTTTCGTATGAAATTTCATAAAAATCTGGCCCGCCGTTTTCGAATTCATAGGGAACGAATTCACACACACACACACACAAAGCTCTTTTTATATAATAGTACAGATATTGATTTCTACACCATAAAAATGGCTCCCCCCCCCAAAAAAAAAAACCGGAAGACAAATATATTACAAATTACTCGACTTATATGCACACTTCAGAGAACTTTACCACATGCTTGAAACCAAAATTCTGCCACTTATCACCATTTTGGTCCAATTTGTCGGGAGTAGCATACCAGTATCAAAACCTCAACAGGTCGGCTCATATCTTTGATTATAGTCTTTTTGATTTTTTCTTTAATGCAATCTTCCTTACATGTTTTTCTTTACATAGTTGGAGGCTGGTCGCCCATAAACAAATCAGTAATCACAAGTTAAAATCGAAAAGAATTTTACTATATTCATGTTTGCATATTTAACTGGTTGCTTTGCGATACGTAGTTAAAAAGGTAAAAATGATGAAAAATGTTTCGTTCTTACTAAAGCCTAATAAGATATCAAGCTGTGATTAAAGATTTTCATTTCATCATATCGATTTTCATGACATTCTTAATTTTTTTTTTTTACTTAGGAGTCACCACTTCTCAAGGCCTGAAGGCCACTCGAGGATAAGGGCTTACGAATGTAAGTTGGTAGTGTAGTAACCGTTAATGGTGTACATTGGGAAGAATTTAATTATTTATGGTGATTGTTCAACAAGAACTTGTTTACATTGGAGTTGAATTCAATCAGAAAAACAGTCTCGGAAAGAAGCTTTGTTCATGGAATCTGCATTTAGATTTTGGCAAAAATAGAGCGAGGGGGAAATTGTTCATAGTGGTTGTAGCTAGTCGAGTGTTTCTACGAAAGTTTGACAATGGGGACTATAGATTGGAGTTCAGTCGAACACTTGCCATGAAAATAACTATAGAGCAGAGACAGGCTCGTAACGTCTCTTCTTTGAGAAAAACTTTGCAGGGAAGAAAAAAGGGCATCACCTATTAGATTTCGAAGCTGGTTTTGAACTCTATCAAAGTTGGATAGAGTGCGTTGTTTAGTTTCTGTCCAGATGTGGCAACAGTACTCCATTTTAGGGCGTACCTGGCTCTTATACAGATAGAGAATTGCATCGGCAGTGAGATACCTGCTAGATCGGTAGAGTGAGAACAAAATTCCAGTCTATTAACTGTCAGTATCGGCATTTAAGTCTCAACCCTTAATCAGGTCTGCTCATCATTTCTTGTAGTTGTCCTACTGATCTCTTTTCAATTAAAAATCTTTTTTCCATGTGATTTCTTTACGCAGCTGGAGTTTATTAGCCGAGGAACACATTCTAAACACCTTACTCTGTTTTCGAACAACGTTGTTGATGGATGCGTTCAGCTTCTTTTTGAGATCTGCGTTTCTTCGTCTAACTCATGGAATTACTCCAAGGATAGTTCTTAAAAATTTCATTTCAAAGACATTCGATTTCTTCTCATGTTCTGCCAGTATAGTTCATGTTTCACGTCGTCGTTAGCAGAACTTGGATTCAAGAATACATTTTGCTCGTTGACATTTCCTACGATGTGAAACAAGTTCTGTGTACAGAAGAGGCGATCAGAGCCACCAAAGAGGATAGTAGGAGAGTTCACAGGTTGTTGAGCTCCTGCTTTTGTTTCATTTTTTTTTTATCTTCTGTTTTTGAAAAATTTGGCGTTTTCATATATTGTTCTTCTACAGCTGTTTGTTGACTTCCCATGTGTTTGTTAACTTTGGTCGCCTTAAAAGGTGGATTTGAATTGATCTTTAAAGCAGCATTTTAATGCGCCACAGGGTCTGGTTCATGTGCTTATTTAGCAATACAAACCATCAATGCATTGTAAAATCTTAACGCCAAAAACATTCATTTGTCCTTTCTGCCCCATATCTTTTCTTTTAATAGTCCAAATACAGAAGTCGACATTCCTATTCCTCTTTTAATGTCAGATGAGAATCTAGGAGCCACTTAGCCAAAAAAAAAAAAAAAATTGTTTGGCTTGTGGGTTTTAAAAATAGAGCGGTGTTAAAATTGACGTAAATACAAAGCAAATTATATATTTTTGAACTCCTGCAAAAAAAAAAAAAAAAAAAAGAAGAAAGCATACCGAAATAACATTTTTCGATGCAATTAAATGATAAACATTAAATAGAATAAAAAAAAGTAATAAAATTGTTAGTTATTTAAATAACTGAGCATCTCTGAAAACACGCTCGTTCCTTCTTACAGGTTCGGGCCGAAGAAAGATTTTACTAGCTTTTTTGCAATATATCGCTCCAGACTTCATGTAACGTCATTTTCTCAAACACGTCAGCTAAATTCCTAGCGGATTTTTTTTCTACATCATTCTAACACACCCACGTCCAATACCTAAAAGAAAAACAAACACCTAAAAGATATCTACTAAATAAATAATATATATATATATATATATATATATATATATATATATAAATTTACGATATATTTACAAAAGTAAAGCGAAAAGACATTGACTTAAAGAAAAATAAAGAGTACATTAATGGCCTAATAGATACTGTTCCAGACTACGGAATCAGCTATGCTGAGTTTGAACTTCTTGGTTCATTCATGTATTAAGATCGTTGGGAAAAGTTCGATCCAACACTTTTCCACAGCTATCTGTAACATAACAACTTGCATTCAACTAACAGTGTACAAGGAATTGGTTACTTGTTTGAATTCATGGTAAAAATAAGCTAATGATCAATTCAGAACTTTCTGCATATCAAAATAGGAATTTTTTGATACAATTAAGTTATAAACATTAAGTGAAATTATAAAGTGTCAGAATTGTTAATTTATTTATATAGCTGATCATGTCTAAAAATACACTCGTTATTTCTTATAGACCCATGCCAAAAAATTCTGTACATGCAAGTAAAATACTGGATTGGTAAAGCATGGGAGGAAGCTTAATATGTCTTTGGAATGAAAAGCTTAATAACAATCCTTAGAATAACTGTGACATAATATACGGCATAATCATATTGACACACATTTGTTCTGATTAGCTCATCGAAGTTAAGCAATGTTGAACCTGGTCAGTACCAGATGAGGGACTACTTGGGAATAGCAGGCGCTATATATGGGAGGCTATCAACACCTCCATGCAATAGCTACAAAACCAAACATTGTCATTTGATAATGGGTATATGTGCTTGTAAATTTCATACTCCCATGAAACTTTCTTCTTTGGGGGAAGCTGCTTAAACCCGCCTAGGGTGAATACTGCTTCAGTACCGCAGTAACTGTGCAAGATAGATGCAGAAATGCAGACGTCAAAAAGAATTTTAATGGTAACAGATGCATCAACAAAAGATATTGTGTTCTTGCATTAAAATGACCCCAAACAGATTGATATGTCATAAATAGATAAATAAAACCAAACCCACGCACAAAACATATGATTCATTCATTCAAGTAGTGTCCTGCCTGGTTCAGACATAGACGGCTACCACTCTC
Source organism: Euprymna scolopes (assembly GCF_053919585.1). Classification (NCBI taxonomy): domain Eukaryota; kingdom Metazoa; phylum Mollusca; class Cephalopoda; order Sepiida; family Sepiolidae; genus Euprymna; species Euprymna scolopes. The sequence goes on from NC_136503.1 coordinate 70,588,403, forward strand.
CATCTATCTCCCTCCCTCGAGGCATTCGTGAATTCATTGTTGCTCATTATTCGCAACCTCATTCACGCATGTTTCTCGAAAGTGTTTTGATGTATTGCGACAGCTTTCTTTGCAGTTGTACAGACAGTAGTTTACAGTTTCTTTCTGTCCAAGTAGTAACCATACAGGGTGATTTTCATAGCCATTGTACCCAAAGTGGTTTTCTGCCCAGCACAATGAGATATGAAACAATAAACAGAATTATTCCTGATTGTTTTCGTATTACACCAGTCACCTGCTTTCCATGACCTCACATTACTCTGATTGGGGTAGGGGGAGACTGAAGTGAGTACTCGACCTTGTCAAGTGGTCTCCCACAAACTAGCGGAGGGAAGGAGGCGCCTCATTTTTCCTTTGACAGTAGTGCTGTCCCGCTACCCTATACAGTGCCTAGTATTCCCAAATCAAGCTTTGTTTCTGACTAACGGATATTCCTTTCTTGTTGTTGTACCATATTATTGGTAATAACTAGTGTTGGGACAATTAATCAGAATGAGAAAAATCAGGCCTTTGCCGGTATCAAAATTGGTATCGGAAACGGTAAAGTTTGTGCCTATTTTCCAATGGCAAAAACAATTCTTTTAATTATCTTTTTTCGAATTTTATTTTGTTCAAAAACAAAATCTTCCACTGCTGGTAGGAATAATAAAATGATAAATATTTATTGATTTTAAACTACCAAATTAAAGTAAAATTAAAATCACTATATCATCCCGCCACAAGTGTTTTTACATTTAAGAAAATATATACACATTTAACATGTGTTTTAAAAAATGTTTTACAGTAATCGGGAAAAATAACAACTCTATAGTTAAATATTTAGAGATTGATAAAGAATTGGAATCAGTAATTGTATCGGAATCAGAAATTTAGTACGGAATCAGTAATTGCATCGGAATCGGAAATTTAGTACGGAATCAGTAATTGTATTGGAATAGGAAATTTAGTACGGAATCAGTAATTCTATCGGAATCGGAAATTTAGTACGGAATCAGTAATTGTATCGGAATCAGTAATTGTATCGGAATCGGAAATTTAGTACGGAATCAGTAATTGTATCGGAATCGGAAATTTAGTACGGAATCAGTAATTGTATCGGAATCGGAAATTTAGTACGGAATCAGTAATTGTATCGGAATCGGAAATTTAGTACGGAATCAGTAATTGTATCGGAATCGGAAATTTAGTACGGAATCAGTAATTGTATCGGAATAGGAAATTTAGTACGGAATCAGTAATTGTATCAGAATCGGCGAAAATATTGGAATTGTCCCATCACTAGTAATAACAGATTTTGTTAAAATTTATTTAAATAACTACTTAGTCTGATCAAGACAACCTATATGATGATACACCTTTATCTTAGCGTGTGAAATAAGTAAGAGAAATAGATTAATTTTAATTAGAGAAGTTTGTCTTTCTTACAATTAAAATTTTATTTCTTTTCCTGTGTTGAAAAAAATGGCCAAACAAATAAAATATTATAAACTAAAATGATTGAATTTTAGTCGGAGAAACGCCGATTCATACGGAGAGTAACTTAGAAATTATTGCTCTGTAGAGAATGGGCAAATATAATAATTCAGAATCAATAGTCTTGTTTCTGACCAAAACGAAGTTCGTTCGTCGGCTCTTTTGCAGCGGTAAGTACAAATACAGTCGTTTCAAAAGGATGATTGAATGAGCATAAAGAGAAAAAACTTGAACGGAACAACGGCCATAAGAAGAAGTGGAGGAAGTGGAGAACAAGCCGGTTATGCAAGAAGATCCTTAAGTGCTTTTCACTTTGGACAGTCGAAAAGGAGCAGAATAACACCCTGAAAAATAAAAATCTGCCTTCTGAGAAGGGTATCAATTTATCAACTGTAAAACCCCAATACTTTCAATTGCTTTCACCATGACTAATGTGCAAAAGTTCTACCTTGCAGCATTTTTTTGTGCCCCTTCTTGAATAGCAGGATTTCCCCCCACATTAAAAATCGACCTTATGTCTTTTACTTTGCCCCTGTGGGTGGTGGGCAGGTGCACTAGATACTATCACATTCATATTAATCCAACACCAAACTGCCATCGTCATGTGCCAAGAAACAAACGGAAACAACATGGACAATCAATTTAAACGCAAGCAAAAGACCTCCTTAGTCCTGGTTACCTGAACAAATTATCTGGTTTGCAAATCTAAATTGTTTAAGGTGTAAGTAAGTCTTGTCCATCACTCGTCTTTCACACTCCTTTCTTGTCCATTAACCAGGTGCATGGGTATATAATTACAGGGACTCACCAGAGACCCTCATTGTTTAGCCTTGTTTCCTAACTAGGACAATGATCGCAGTTTCCTCATTCCTTTTATTTTTCAACTCTCTAGATAATATCCTTCTAGACATGGTTACAAATAACAGCTCCTTACCTCCAAATGGCAATATACTATGTTTGGGGTGAAGAAGGGCAAAAACAAAAAAACAAAACAAAAAAAAAAACAAAAAAAACAAACAAAACAAAAAAAACAAAAAAAAAAAACACACACACACACACAAGAAGAAAAAAACACAAAAAAAAACGAATTGTAAAAATACGTTTTAATTAATGGGCAAAAATTAAGAGTGGACTTTTATTACGACGACACCGGTGAAATTGCTACCACATTTTAATTATTCGAATAAATGATAAAGTTATTAACTGAATCGGTTCATATTTTTGTGCGTGTATGTACCTGTAGTATTATCTACCTACACACTATCAGAGAATGTTTTCAGACGCGAATTATTTATCACTTTTTTGGAAACATCAGGCAGTGCTATGATCCATGGTATAGAAAGTGTGGCACAAGAAAATTCATCGTCTTTCTTCCGGAACTGGTCTCAACAGATGCAACTCATCATTCTTCCTAGCTCGATTCCTTCTATCTGAGTTTATTCGTGACGAATACGCCTTGCCACGCGCTCACAAACACACAACGCGATTTGTAAGACTTCTCTTCTTAAAACACACACACACACACACACACACTTTACTGTAAAGATTCTCCTGGACACAATATCCTAGCCAACATAGTCGGATTTATGTTTGGATATTTTTTAGAGTTTTTATAAAAACAAAAGGAATTTATTAGTTGAAACATTGAACAAGTCTGAATCGATTAATTAAAAGCTTTGCGTTACAGGGGCTAGAAAAATATTTTTTTTTTCAAAACTGCTCTGCTTCCGATGTTATTCTTAAGGTAATTTGTCTCAATCGATGGAGGGGAAACCCTCTATTATGAGACAATTATTATTTTTGGTCCCTACCAGAGTGCCGCTTTTGGGGAGCTGCTCCCCCCCATTAAAAACGACCTTGTGTCACATTTTGCTTTTGTGGGGAAGCAAATATACACCAAATAAATTATAATTCATTGAAAGTTGTTTATACGAGTAAATCTTCTTTGTTTATCATATTAGAAAATAGTTCAGTGATAATAGTTTGGGAGTATTTCAATTTGTAAATGAGCAGACGACATTAAGGGATTTAAGCAACCATTGTGTGTGTGTATCGCGCTTTGTATGTGTGAGTATGCGAATGACAGTGTATGATTACGCAAGTTGAGGATTGCGGCGATTAAGGAGACATAGCACTGTCTGAATGTTTTGGTCTCAACTGTTTATTGAAAGAAAATCTTCCCCTTTTAAAGGGTTTAGGTGCCCCCCCCCCGAAACACCATTTAGAATAAATTCAGAAAGTTCTGATTGGTCAAAATATAGTTATTTGTTTTCATTAATTTAGGCCTGCGCGAATTCGGTGCGCAGAAACGAGTTTACACACTTTGATCTTGGACACAAAAGAGTAAATTTCGGTGGTACAGATTCGTGAACAATTTTTTTTTTGTATTATTACTTTGTTTTCATTGGCATGCGCTTGTATTTGAACACACACGCACACATAGGATAACCGGCTTTGCTCCAAATATCGTATTGCCTTATCAAAAAACAGTAATAATTAGGGCTATGACTACAGAATATTCATTGTTTTGACTCAAGTATATATCAGACACAGTTAATCAACCGAAAACCACATCACTATATAAAAGCATATAAGATACCAACGGGTACACACAAGAGAGTCAAAACAATGAAAAGACTATGCTGTTGTCACAGCCTTATAATAATATACGAGGGTCGTTCTAAAAGCAAAGCCTCCTATTTTTTTTTTAATTAAAAAATTGAAGAGCTACAAAAACGGGAGTGGGACGATTAAAACGATCGACCTCTTCTACGTCAGAATTCATCATTTTTTATTTTTATATCGTCACCACTATTCTCAATGCACTTTTGTTAGGAATTCAATGACGCATCTCTGCTTCTGACGCACTTTTATGAAGGAGTTCTTATTTACAATGCCTCCCCACGGGACAGAGTTAGACACCAGGGTCGTTTTTTAGCGTGGAGAAAAGGAACAAAAATAAAAATTGTCTCAGTCGTGAAGGATTTCTCCTCCACTGACAGAGAACAAGAAATTTAAGTGCAGCATCTGAAGAACAGATACTACACTTTGATCTTAGTTTCACACCGTTAAGATCTACAACAAAGAGGCGAAACTTTCAGGTTATGAATGCATAAGTTCAGTGATCATAACAACGCAATTTGCGATCCCCTTTGATCCATTCGGGCGGAATAATAAAAAAAAAATGATAGGCGTTGCTTTTGGAACTTCCATCGTATACGGGGAACAAATCAGTTTCAAACATTTATCAACGTATTAACGCGTGTCTGTATAAATTTTCAAGTAAGAACAGGAAGAAATCGTTTTTTTTTTTTTTTTTTTTTTTTTTTAAATTATAACTGCTTAAAATTTAATGCATGACATTTAACAGTTACACCGGTAAAATTACTAACGTGTTCCAAGTAACAGTATCAATATTAAAACGCAAATTCATTTTAAGAGAACGTTTTTATTATTGAACTCATTTGAATGGGGGAGGGAGAACCTCCAACATGCACACCATGTTAGTCACTTTTCACCGTTGAACACCTACCCATTGCCTATAAAGATCTCCAACCAACCAGACAAAAATACTACCAAATAGACAATAGAAAAGGTTTACGTAGACAATATATTCAATTTTCTTAAAGTCATAAAACTTTACAATAAATTTGGAACAACACAAAAATTTCTTTACTCACCTCACAGACATGCCCATCATTACACGCTTAAAAAACATCCCACCGCAAGGGTATGCTCATCAATTGAGATGCTTGGCGCATTGTGTACGTCTGGATGATCAGATGCCTGCGCTGGCTGGGTCATGTAAGCCGGATGGATGATGGATGAATCCTTAAAGACCTTCTGTTTGGGGAGCATGCCTCTGGCACAAGGCCTACCAGCCGACCGGCCCTCCTCCGCTACAAGGATGTCTGCAAGCGTGACCAGAGGGCTGGCATTTTCAATCCCTTGAAGCTCAAGACGGCTGCCTCACACCATAAGGGCTGGTGGACCACCATCCGACGTGTGGCTGAGACATCTGAGAGGAGGAGAACCACACGTTGGCAGGAGAATTGTGTCCGTAGAAAGGAGACAGATCCAGCTTCGATCCCAGACCAGGCAGAGAGACAGAAACGCTACATCTGCAGCAACTGTGGCAGATCTCGCGGCTCCCACATTGGCCTGCACTGTCACACCACAAGATGCAACCCCCTACTGAATCAGGACAGAGTTCTATGCTATGATCTCTTAAGATCGACGGAGCCAACAACCCCCAAAACTACTAATACTAACCTACAAATAAGAAACTATGAAAAAACAAAAACAAAAACAAAAAAACCTTCAATGGCATTGAATGACCCAACAGGATCGATATGCCATTTAATCCAACCAATAAACTTTTTTTTTTAATCGTGTGCATGCATTTAAACGAAAGCCACATTTTAAAAAGTATGGAACTATTAAACAGAAATATTGAATACTATGATTCTGTCAAGTTAGACATAGAAACTCTAGAAAACGACAGATTATACTGGGATGAGACCATAAATGGATGGTAACATTTAATGCTACTTAGACTAAACTTCTTTCCTTTAACAACTACAAACACCTCAACCACCGATTACCATGACAAATTACACTCTAACTGAAAAAATCATTGTTCAAACTCATCGGCTTTACATTCGCAGGCAACATGAATGCAAACAAATACACTGAGGACACTGCAAAAAACTGCTGCAAATAATGTGGGCTTTCTGCCAGAAAATTACTCACACCAAAGAGTATCCTATATCGTTACAAAGTCACAATTTTTTTTTTTTTACAAAGGAGTCACCGCTTAGCAAGGCCCGGATGCCACTCGAGGATAAGGGCTACCGAGTATACAGTGGTCAAAGGGGACATGTAGTAATCGTTAGTAGTGGAAATTTGGTAAATTGGATTACTTAAGGGATGGCTCATCAAGAATTTGTTTACGTTGGACTTGAAGACAACCATATAGCAGTCAGTTAGAAAGCAGGAAAACGCAACAGAGTTCCACAGGCGTGTAGTTCTTAGAAAGAAGCTTTGTTCATGGAATATACGTTTAGTTTTAGGCATAGATAAAGAGTAGGGGGGGAAATTATTGATAGTGGTTTCGGATAGACGAGTGTTTTTCGTGAAAGACCAGGGGGGACCATACATTGGAGCTCAGACGAGCACTTGCCATGAAAATAATTATAAAACAGAGACAGGCTGGCAACGTCTCTTCTGTAGGAAAGAGATGTTGCCAAATCTGCGTTGGTCTATCTACTACCAGTCTTTCACTTTTAGACAGGATCAGCAAATAAGTTACTTCCGGCCAAAATCAAACGTCTGTCCCATCGCCGCAATGTGGCATCTATGTGCCTGTTTTATAAGTACTTTGATGGAATGTTATCCGATGAATTCAGAGCATTTTCGTCCTCCCGACTTATCAGACGTTGAGGTCTATAGATGCTGAAAAGCCTTCAATATAGTAGTTATTTCCTTCAGACTACTAGACTGTGGAATTCCCTCCCTGTTTCCTGATTCTCTTACTGTACCAACATGCAGAAGTCTAAAATGTAATGTGAACAGACATCTCGCTACTCAACTCTCCACAGTCTCCTGTTAAACACGATGCCACGGTGGAAATTGTTTGGCGTGAAAAACAAAAAAAACAGTATAGTCATGATATAAAATCGAATCTCCTAAACACATTGCTGCCAGTACGCACGTGTCGGCAATAAAAGATAAAACTAATTTGTTAAAAGAATATTCATCTACTAATAGGTTTTCTCGAACCATAACACGGAATAACATAACTATACAAGGTACATTACACATACAGTTACTACATGGTTTCAAATAATGGAATTATATGGTTTTTCCAATAAAGATGAAAAGATGCGAGATATACAATAAATAACTTATAGTCGCTTCACGCGGATGAAATGAAATTGAATCAAATTTTTCTGACAAAAACGAGCAAATTAAACAAAAAATAAACAAGCAAAATAAACGAACAAAATAAACAAAAATAAACAAATAAAATACACAAACACAATAAGCAAACAAACAGAATAAACAAAAAAAAACAAGTAAAATAAACGAACAAACAAACAAACAAAATAAGCAAACAAAAAATAAATAAAATAAACAAAATAAGCAAAAAATAAACAAACAAAATAAAAAACAAAAACAAACAGACGAAATAAACAAAAAATAAACAAAATAAAAAAGCAAAAACAAACAAACAAACAAACAAACAGACAAAAAAACAAGGTTACGTATTTTAACGAAATGTTGTAGTATGCCACTTTTTAATTAGTATAATACATATATATATATATATATATATATACTTATCATTTGGGTCAGTTTTATAATTAAAATGCAGTGAACACCATTTTCGTCGAAATATAATTAAAATCATTTGCTGAGAATTATTCTTTTCTGTTTGTCTAGAAAACTAACTTTTTACACTATTCAGAAAAATAGCTTTATCGAAACACTTTTTGACTAAATATCACACGTCCTGCTGGTATATATATATATATATATATATATATAAAGCTGAATGTGTGTGTGTCTGGTCACGAATAGGCTTCTATCTGGTGGACTATTTGAAAAAACTGATTACATATAATGATAGATGTATCGAGACACATGAATGAGTATGTTTGATCTGGCAGACCGGTGAATAGAGACAAATATGTCGGTGAATTGTGTTTTTTTTGGGGGGCTGGGGGGGGATTAAAATTCTACTAAAAATAGTAGAAAAAGTTTTATATTATTCTGCTTTTCATATGATAAAATTCAGGCTATCATCTTTCTGGAAAAAAAGTTGATCAAGATTAATGGATTTTGATATATTTTTTTTTTAACGAATTAAAATCTAACTTGTTTTTTTTCCCCGGTTTTTGACTGTGCCTAGTTTTTACAGTTATCAAAATTAAAAAAAAAAATCGAACAAAAAACAACTCTATAGTTAATTATTTAAAGATTTTAAAAGAATTGGAATCTGTAATTGTATGGGAATCAGTATTTACATCGGATTCTGGAAAAATATTGGAATCGTCCTAGCACTATTAAACGGACTAAAAATAATTATTTAAGTATGGATGAATAGCCTTGTAAATTCCGCATAGTCTGGGAGGGGATTTATGCGTAATACGTGTACTTGAATCAATACTAACGGTTCCGAATCAATATTCTATAAGACGTTTATAAATACAAAAGTGATTTTGACTTGCAAGATTAATTTATGGCCGGTCGGCATTGGTTTCTTCGAAAAAGTCAAGTATTCACAAAAGGGACCATATGAAGATTGCTGAAATCCGCCATAAAAGTGGTGCTAACGAACTGGAACACAAGATATTAATCAAAATGCGCTGATATTCACTTCACCATCGACAACACTATTATAAATATATCTAAAATCCGTAGAATTCCGACGCGTTCAGAGAATAAATTATTTCGTACCCACCTCCAAATCATAGATTGACCTCGTACCGAAGTCAGATCTTAACGAATGACTTCTCGGATAAAAGTCAAATGTCGACATAGCCAATTAACAAATCGTTTGATTTATTCATGGGGTCAGTTTATAAGTTCGATGACTTATTCAGCGAATATGAAGTTGTTAAATTATTTTCACAAGTTGAACGGAAGGAGATTGTGTCGGGAATGTAAAGTTAAACTATTAATACAAATTTACTTACTTTCCAGTGGCTTCCAACAGAGCGAGGCGAGGACTGAAATACGGGATTCCTTCAAAAAGTTTCCAGACTCTTGTCTACAAACATTTGAAATTGTCGTAGACTCTCGAAAATTCAGTAGGTTATAGCTATATATGAGACGACTGGCCAATTTTTATGAGTTCAGGTTTAAATGAACAGCTGCATCAGAAATTGGATTGCACCATACTAAAACCTGATTGTCACAGCTGGTGAATTTCAAAAATGCAATATGGAATGTAAAAACGAAGCATTGATGGTCTTTTCTGAAAAATCTCCATAATGAAGCAGATTTTCCGGTGATTTATGGGAGAGTGATAGTAGATTTTTGTGACAAAGTAAAATTTCCTCCTCCCTTCTCAGCGTATATGTTCGTTTGGAGAGTATGTTGTTTGAAGTAGGAAATATGAATGTCCAATGAAATTGAGTAATAATTTCTGAAAATACGCAGCATGTACTGCTAGGAAGGATAATTGTATCTATATCTGAATAATGTGTGGCGTTTTTGTTTATAGTCTTATAAGGTCTGATTAAAGAGGGGAAAACAACTAATCTCTACAATTATATAAATGCAACTTTGTCTGTGTGTGAGTTCATTCCTTATACACTCCGAAACGGCTGAACAGATTTTCTTTTAAATTTACAGAACTTTAGTGTATAAGTCTTGGAATGATCTTAGTTAAGTTTTGTCTCAGAATACCCCTGATAATTATCTATAATCGAAACCGCTATTTTAATTTATCTATCATCGAGTAAGCCATTTTTTCCATGTCGTCGCTTAGCAACAACGTGAAAATTCTACTGTGGGTAAGTTGATAGCGTTTTTTTTTTTCATGACGTAGTCTGTAGGTTGAAAGTCCGCCCGTAAATTTCTTAATGTTTTATTTCGTTAACTGGAAAGAAATCTATATAAAATAATTTTATAAAAGTAACAGTAGGTTCTCTAGAGTGCAATGTAGAATAGCATGTTTTAGACTAAGTTTCCGCATGGAGGCACGTGAAGCTTCCTCCCGGGCGATTTAACGGATTTCGATGACAATAAAAATATTGGAGTGTAAAATATTCGTTGATCATCATTCAATCCCGGGCAACGTCGGTTCTCCCAGCTAGTTTATTAATATAGTAGATAAATCATCGGATTCAATGAAAATATAAATACTGTTACTCTTTCCCAAGATTCGCTTGAATTAAAAAAAAAAAAACTACAGATAAGCACGCTGTGGTGAAAAAAAAAAGCTAAAAGGAAAATATTTTATAAAAGCTAATGTTTATTTGTAGGAATGATAGCTACAAAATAAAAAAAAAAATATTGTGTGATATTAACTTGAGAAGAGTTTGTCCTTAATGTAATGCCCGGCAGGGAACAGACAAATGTAATAAAATTGCAATAAGATATTACGTACCTCCGCATGATGATCGTGCGATACTATACAACTGAAAATTGTATATTTAGAATACTATACAGTTGAAAAGTGTATATTTAGAATACTATACAGTTGAAAAGTGTATATTGAGAATACTATACAGTTGAAAAGTGTATATTGAGAATACTATACAGCTGAAAAGTGTATATTGAGAATACTATACAGTTGAAAAGTGTATATTGAGAATACTATACAGCTGAAAAGTGTATATTGAGAATACTATACAGTTGAAAAGTGTATATTGAGAATACTATACAGTTGAAAAGTGTATATTGAGAATACTATACCGTTGAAAAGTGTATATTGAGAATACTATACCGTTGAAAAGTGTATATTGAGAATACTATACAGCTGAAAAGTGTATATTGAGAATACTATACAGCTGAAAAGTGTATATTGAGAATACTATACAGCTGAAAAGTGTATATTGAGAATACTATACAGCTGAAAAGTGTATATTGAGAATACTATACAGTTGAAAAGTGTATATTTAGAATACTATACAGTTGAAAAGTGTATATTGAGAATACTATACAGTTGAAAAGTGTATATTGAGAATACTATACAGTTGAAAAGTGTATATTGAGAATACTATACAGTTGAAAAGTGTATATTTAGAATACTATACAGCTGAAAAGTGTATATTGAGAATACTATACAGTTGAAAAGTGTATATTGAGAATACTATACAGCTGAAAAGTGTATATTGAGAATACTATACAGTTGAAAAGTGTATATTGAGAATACTATACAGTTGAAAAGTGTATATTGAGAATACTATACAACTGAAAAGTGTATATTGAGAATACTATACAGCTGAAAAGTGTATATTGAGAATACTATACAGTTGAAAAGTGTATATTGAGAATACTATACAGTTGAAAAGTGTATATTGAGAATACTATACAACTGAAAATTGTATATTGAGAATACTATACAACTGAAAATTGTATATTGAGAATACTATACAACTGAAAATTGTATATTGAGAATACTATACAACTGAAAATTGTATATTGAGAATACTATACAACTGAAAATTGTATATTGAGAATACTATACAACTGAAAATTGTATATTGAGAATACTATACAACTAAAAATTGTATATCGAGAATACTATACAGCTGAAAATTGTATATCGAGAATACTATACAACTGAAAATTGTATATTGAAAATACTATTCAACTGAAAATTGTATATTGAAAATACTATTCAACTGAAAATAGTATATTGAGAATACTATTCAACTAAAAATAGTATATTGAGAATACTATACAGCTAAGTGTATATTGAGAATACTATACAACTGAAAATCGTATAGTATCACACAATGTTCATCTAAGTAATTATGAAAAGCTTGGACCGTCCTTGCTTGCATCTTGTCTGTCAAAAAGATTATAGTCATAGAAACCATCTTGTATTTGATAAGAACGTATGAGCGCGTGTGAAAATATCAGCAGCAGCCGAAAAATAGCTAGCTAGCGAAAATATTAGTAGCAGCAGCCGAAAGATAGCTGGCTAGCGAAAATATATTAGCAGAAGCTGCCACTGAAGTATAGGTAGTTGACGAAAATATTACCAGGAGCAGCCATTAAAGCACATATGCAAATTAGCAAATGTGCACGAGCTTGCTTCATAAGAAAAGGGAGAAAATACACCACATGGCGAGAGAGAAGCAAGTTCGCGCTGGGCAAGATGGACGTGTGAAAACAAAGTCGAGAAAGCGCTGGCTAGGTCGACGCGAAGTGGCGAGGAGAGATAGACTTTTAAAAAGCGACTTTGGAAATATAATGAAATGCGTTGTTTTGGAAGAACCACGAATAAAACCATTTCATTTGCACTAAGAAACTTTGCTATTTATTTTTGTTTGTTCCTACAACGTTACATCGATTTTAGTTGATGGCACTCAAATCACATTTTTTTTAAATTTCTGAAACCACGACTTAATATTGAGTACAATATAATATGAAATAATACATTATAATATTAGGTTGATGCATATATAATGTAGTTTTTTTTTTTTTTTACTTGGTTGAATATCAAAAAACGACATTATTTTTGCACTAACATAATAGTAAATACGAAATCTGCACAAATTAAAATATATTTAAGCGTGTTTTACGACCGGGTAATGCCGAAATCCCTTGCTAGTTTACTCTAAAAATTCAAATGGTTGTTGCCCAATTATATACTTGACGCAACTCGACCGTACATTAGGTATCTCCAAAACAATGTGAAAAACGGAGCGCATGTTCCCGTGACGTCAGACTTGTGTTAACTATACGAACTATGGAAAAGCAGAAGCGACTTAATTATTTTTTAAAACCTTTGTTTATCTTCTTCAAACTGCAATTAATAATTAACTGTTATAATTTTGTTAGGTTTTAAGATTTACACAGTTTAATGATTAATAATATTATAAACATTTGTATATTAAATATGAAATACGGTTTTACTGAATGTACTTTTGGTTACCTACGGGCTTCCATATTTTGTTCGGTAAAAAGAGACGAACAAAATATGAGGGGGGGGACTACAAAATGCTTAATATTTGTGCAATAATATTTTCAAATCGGTTTTAATCTGGCGATAAAATAGCTGACAAGAGCTATGTTTATGTAAAAATTAATATTTTAAAAAAATTTAAACAATTAAAAATCTATGTTGTAACGGAACATTTTGAAATAATGGAATTTTAATCGTTTTAATCTTTTAAAAATTAATTAATGTTTACGATGTTTCTTTTCTTGGCAGTTCAACTGATTATAGTATATATTAATTCGAACTACCCCCCCCCCCAAAAAAAAACGCTATTAAAAAAAAAAAAATCAATGATATTAAATTATATCATTTTTTTAATTGTAGCTTCAAGGTAAATTATTGTTCAATACTCTACTCATTTGAACTTTTATGTTTCATAATAAATAGAAATTTCAATAGATTTAAATATATTTTGTTCGAATTTCGAAAAAAATAAATATGGAGGGGGGGACCCGCACTAAAAAATATTTCCCTCCATATTTTACGGAAACTTATTTTATATGTAATTTCATTCTAAAATGGATTAGTATCGAAAATTTCACGAAAATCTGACCATTAGTTGATTTTTGCTAGATTTATTAAACACGGGTATGTTTTCACGTTCGGAATGTCTACTACATAGGAACGCTATTTTAAAGCGTATTATGTAAACGCAATTTTAGCTATCCTTCAACGGCTGCTTCTGCTAATATATTTTCGCTAGCCAGCTATCTTTCGGCTGCTGCTACCAATATTTTCGCTAGCCAGCTATATTTTCGGCTGCTGCTGCAATTTTAAAGCGTATTATGTAAACGGAATTTTCGTCTCGCAATTTCATTATTTTCGTTCGATGAAAAAAATTATTACTGGTTTATTTTGCCTTTTTAAATGGTATAAAAGTTATACTGATAATATTAATTTATGATAAAGTTACATCGTGTTACATATAGGATCGGGTAATTCTGTGGTGAATTTTGGCAGTCCGTACCGTACATCAAAATAATTCAGAGAAGATGCATTTCCAATAGAACCAGAGAGAACATTCTTTGCTCCCGGAATTTTCATTGGTTATTGTCAGAATGTTTGCGGTACAAAAAATAACTTTAAAGTAAATATCTCTTTATCGGAGAAAGGGATTTCGTTTTGCTTTTAAATTAAATTTGATAACGGATTGTGGGTTTGGGGTCCAAAGGTTAAAATGGCAACTGTTCGATGGAAGAATTCATGACTCGATATAATTCAAATTTATCGAGAATTCGGTGCTAGTTTTAAACTTGTATTTTTGCCCAGTCTCTTTAAAAAGACCTTGTTATTTCTAATAAGAAAGCCCTTGTCTCACTTGTTAGATGCTTTCGAATATAATTGTTTATTCCGCCTAGAGATTTCCCTTTACACTTGGGAGGACGGAAATGTTACGGTATTCGCTTGTGAATGAGAAATAAAGACTGGTCTTGAGCGGAAATGGATTTGTCTCTAGGTAGGCGTAGAAGCGGTTTCATCATCGCATTTCCGGTATGGCACGTGCCTTTTTCACTTTTTTCTAGGCGTTCATTTGACCGGCCGCCGGATTGCATACGGCTTGCCTTGAAGTGATCGACTTCAGACGGTGTAATTTCTAATTCTTTTTATTAGCATGGCAGGGAGAGTGTATATTTTTTTGTTTTCTCTCTTTCATTGTTTTAGGTGAGAGTTACGGATGAAGGCTATTTTCCTATATATATATATATATATATATATATATATATAACACATATATAATTGAAGAGAGTTTAAGAAATATTGTGAACCTATCAAGATGTGAGAAGCTCAACAAGTACGGTAGAGCTTATATATAATAATACCATTAGATACAAGACAAAGCCATATATTAGTTTAGATTTATTTGAAACCTAATCCCTCTTCTGATGAAAAGCATTAGGCTTTGAAATACCTAGGTATAAAGAGTATATTATATATCCCCCACTGATGTTTTTCCTTATTACATCGGCAAATAAATCTATATATGCCAATATATCGATTTATCTTGTCTATAATGCTATATATAGAGACTGGTAAAATCCGTCTTGGGTGGAAATGGATTTATATATATATTATTTTTAAAACTAATCTACGAACACGCATATTTCGAGGTCCTAGCTCTTTTCAGCGTAGCTGGACTCTCTCTTTCAGAATCAAACTCCAGATCATATGTATTACAGTCCGGTGCGTTAACCGTTACACTACAACTCCTAGATAATTTTACTGTTTATTTTTTTTATTTATAAACTTATGTAGATTTCTTGTTGATTTTTAAACAATAATACGGTTAAGTAGCGTCTTCACCTTGAAGATTTTTTTTTCTAAGAAAACTGCCCATATTTTATTTGAACGTAAACAAATATTTTTATTTATATATTTGTTATTTTTTAAAAACAGTAATCTACAGATATGCAGGTTTCGAGGTCCTATCTCTCTTCAGCATAGCTTGACTCTCTCTCTCTCTCGGCGATTTTCTAAGAAAAAGAAATCTTCAAGGTGGAGACGCGCCTAAATCTTTGTTTGAGGAGAGAAATGTCCTGAGAGGATGTTTAGAGTAGAATCACTAGGGTTGCCCATCACAGAAGAATTCTCATCCTTAGATGAGGAGAAAGTTAAAAAGTTCAGGGAAACTATATCGTACAGGAATGGCCGATACCATGTACAACTGCCATAGTATGAAGACAAAGTGGAGTCGGTGCTTTCTAACCACAATGCAGGTATTGGGATTCTAGAAAGGGTATTCAAGGATCTGGAGAAGAAAGGTCTATGATTAATATTTGGAAGTTTTAGTCAACAGAAAGATGGAGAGGAAATTATCGTAACTCCAGAAAACTTTAACAATTACATTTGGATGCCTCATAGACCTGTACTCAAACTAGCTGACCAGACAACCGCAAAGGTGAGACCTGTATTCAATTTTTCCTACAAGAGGGCAAATTCAGTATACCTGAATGAGGCGGCCTATCCAGAAGTAAACCTAACCACAATACATCTCTTAGAAAGGGCAATTAAGGATCTGGAGAAGAAAGGTCTTTAGGATCAATATTTGGACATTTTAAATAGGAAGATAAAGGAATTATAAAGGAAATAACAATAATCTCAGAAAATTTTAATTTCAGGAGTAAACCTAATGGGAGATATGTTGGAGCTGTTGATTCCCTTCAGAATCAATAAATATGTATTATTGGCCGGCATAAGTAAAGCGTTCCTTATGATTCTTCTAGACTTGGAAAAGGATCGCAATCGTTTCTGTTTGAAGAAAGGCGACAAGTTGCATTATTACAGATACCCTACCATCTTATTCAGTCTCAATGCAAGTCCCTTTATACTGAACTAGCAGTTCAGCCCGCCTTTGCTCGGGCCCTATGTACTGTTCATAACTTGCCCTATGTGTGAATACCCTTTATATAAAATTTAAAATGTTTAGACCAGAAATTGTCTGAGTAATTTGATAGAGACTGTAGAGGTAATTTTTTTTTTAACCATGACCCCATTTTTGACCACTTACATTTATTGTTTTGGTCTCTAATCAAAATTAAAAGTTTGACCCATGTCTAAGTTGCCTCTAAAATTTCAACTATTTAGACCCAAAATTGTCGGAGGAGATTAGTAGAGTTTTCAAAAGTCAAATTGTTGAACTTTGACCCCTTGACAACCAAATTTCTGGCTGAAAATCGATAAAAATAGATTTCTCCCAAATCTCAATAGCCCTTATGTCAAATCTCGAGTCTGTAGACTGAAAATTGACAGTTCTTTAGTAGGGAAATGTACACACACAGACAATTTCACTTTTATAGCTATATAGATTATGGTTTAAAATATCACGCGGAAAAAGTTTCCTTCAGATGAATGTTCCCAGGCATGCAAGTCGAACTTTCATGTGAATAATCTGGTGAAAACAGGAAATGTTAAAACTTTATATACATTATACATAACAGTGAAAGAGCGGCTGCAGGAGAATAACTTTGAGATACAATCGTGCAACAGTGCAGGGATACGTAAAAAGGATGGAGGCAAATGGAACCCTGACAAGGTTTTATTCTGAATTGGAGAAAGTTTGGGATATCTGTACAACCCACAACACGATACTTTAAAGATCTGCCCACAGGAATGCGATCCAACTGCATCGACAAAAAGAAAGATTCTGTCAGAGGCTTCCAAAATGTTTGATGCCTTACCCCTTTACCTTCAAATAACAGTGAGAAGCAGAATTCTCATAGAACTTTGGAGGCAAAGAGAGTCCTAAATGACAATAAGCCGATAAAATTGTTCTCAGCATATGCCGTGCAGGATGAGCAATCTGTGCTGATGTTTACTAAAGCCAAAGTAGCACTCTTACAGGGTAAATCTCTTCCCACTTTAAAGCTTTTATCGGTGTTTCTAGCATTGAAATGATTTCCTTCCTTAAAGGAAGCTCTAAGAGACTCTCTGATAAAAAAGTACATGTAGTTACAAACGCTCAAGTTCTACTGGCTTGGATATTAAGTAAATCAATAACTATAAAAATATCTTTGCGCGCAACAGGCTGCAAGAAATAGCTCAAATGTCTGCAATGATCAGGGTATCGTTGAAGTTGGAATTGAGTTTCCAATATATGCCAACTAGCTGACTATATCACGGAAGGACTAACCTTAAAAAAATTCAGGAAAACCTTCCTCATTGCGTGGATAAAGCAAGAGGAGATTTAGTGGAACAAGGTTGAATTGGGTTGCCTCTTAGAAGAACAGAAAGAATGCGTTCGTCCCTCATTAAATTTGTTTATGAGGAATGAAGATAAATATTCCCCTGTTGCCTTTATAGAACAATTCTGCAGCTTTAGCAAGTTATTTAATGTTAGCACTTTAATTTTTATGTTTGTCAACAAGATGTTGACGAGAATTGCCTTCGGACACAAAATTTGATAAAAAATAATGCAAAGGGAATCTTTTGCATTAGAAGACAAGAGTGAACCGAAACTGGCTAAAAAATCGAAACCTCTTCTTAGATCCATCGAATATCATTCATTCGAGGAGAAGAATAGGTGGATCGGGATATCATCCTAATGAGGTCCAGAATCCCATTCTTTTAGGGGGAGGGGGGAAACACCATATAACAAACTTAATAATAAGGGACTATCACCAAAGAAACCAGCATTTAGGCTTTGCAACAATCTTCAATGAAATAAAGCTAGCCGGTTATTGGATACCATAGGCCAGGCAGGCCATTAAAAATAGTGCCAGGCGTAAAAAAATATGACGCTGCTGCCTTTTTGACACCGAATGCAACAGATCTTGGTCCTCGGATGAATTTAGTGAGACCGTATCTCCGTACCAACGTGGATTATACCAGTCACATCTGGGTTAAGGGAGATGTGAATAACTATAAAATGTATATCCTCATCTTTACCTGCATGACTATCAAACCTGTCCACATAGAACTAGTCCCTTATATTGAGTGTATCTTTGTTTATACAGGCCTTTATTCGCTTTACAAATGTGAATCGAATCAACTCTCATCTTTATTCTTACAATGCAACAACCTTCATTTCTGCAGCTGAATAATCGATAAGGAGCTGATCACTGATGAGTTCAAGGAGATCTTTGGTCATTATCTTAAACATTGAACCATTCCCCTTTATTTAACTTGGTATGGAGGTACTTGGGAAAGAACAATCAGGACGATTAAAACTTGTCTATATAAGACTATAGGAAGAGGAAAAGTGAATTATTTTCGTCTACTAACCATATTATCTGATACCCAGCGTACCATAATCAGTCGCCCCTTGACTTATAGAAGCTCAAATGATATGGATTGTCTAACTCCCAATTCTCTAATGAATCCAAATGTGGACCAAAGTATAGTGATAAGATTGGAACATGAAGATCTTAGACTAACAGAGCCACCAAGCAGGATCGATTTGAAGAGGGCACTGTTTTCGTGAAGAAAATTTGGAAAAATGTGTCATAAAGACTTCCTGTTGAGCCTATGAGAAAGAAATCTTGAGTTATCAGATCCTTCATTTCACAACACCATCAAACGAGGGTATTAAGGACCCCCTCAAAACTAGACCATTTTGGTCTATAGGCGAAATCCTTGAATTAATTAAAGGAAAAGATGAATTGTTGCGTTCAGCGAGGGCGAGAAGAGGAAATGGATCAATATTGATCCATTCCATCAACCATTTATTTCCTCTGGAGATCAATTTACATTTACAAGCTGCGGATGAGGAAATTTTTAATGAAGCAGAGGACGTGCCAGACCAAACTCGATCTTCACAGCTCGATGAGAGCATCAGAATTTGGATTTGCTCTACATATAATAAGCCTGAAGACAAGACCAATGGTGGCCTGTGATCAGTGTAACGAATAGTTCCATTTTGATTGTGTTGGCTTAGTAGATAAAACCCCCCTGAGGAATAAGAATGGTATTGCCCAATTTGCAGGCCAAGGCGTCCGAGTAGATCTAGTTTGTTAGGGGTATAAAAAGAACCAGAAAAATCTGGTGAAAGTCTAAGGCAAGACGATAAAAACTGCGACTAAAAATGATGAATTCCCTTATCTTTTCGCCTTACATCCTAGAAAATATTTTTTTGTTTTTCTTTTTTATGGGAATGAGTATTAATTTTTTACTTGGCAGAACTCGATGTGGACTAAGGAAACGATGAAATTTAGTGCAGCTGTTATTCAAGCAAGAAATCGGTAACTGCCTGATCCACTGACTTTATTCTTGTCCACCCAAGTAGACTGAATGGGACAACATTTGCATAGGATTGACTAGTGTGTTAGTCAGTAGGTGATTATAAAACCACTCCTATAGTCGTTCCATAGTGAGTTAGTCAGTTGGTCAGTTTTAATTCGTTCGATTCTATTTTCAAGGACGAGTTGTTGTAAGCCACAAGGCAATTCGTTGCAAATCTCAAATAAGTTTACCCAAAGTGAAGGAGTTACCACACAAGGAGGCGATTTCATGGTTTTTCCCTTTTACGTAGAGTTCGGGTTTTGGTGCTTCGATTTGCCTAAAGTGCCCTCTCCACATTTCTCCAGCTAAGAATCCGACAATATACACACACACACACACACACACACACACACACACACACACACACACACACACACACACATATATATCTTCACACAAACGCACACACACATCTTAACACACATACATATTTATATATCTATAAAAGTGAAAGTGTATGTCTGTCTGTCTGTCTGTGTGTGTGTCTGTACATTTCCCTACGCAATAACTGTCAATTTTAAGACTACAGACTCGAAATTTGATATACAGGGTACTGAGATTTGGAAAAATCTTTGTGATCGATTTTCGGACAGAAATTTGGCTGTTAAGTGGTCAAAGTTCAACGATTTGACCCTTGAGAACTCTACCAAACTCCTCCGACAATTTTGGGTCTACACACTTGAATTTCTTGATATAGGTTCCTTGGACATGGATCTAATTTAATAACTTGATTTGAGCCCAAAATAAAAAAAATTTTGGGGGTCATAATAGGGGGTCAAAATTAATAAAATTGACCGCCCCTTTTTTTTTTGCTCAGCATACACCTCCAAACACCCGGGCAACGCCGGGCTGAAATGCTAGTATATATATATATATATATATATATATACATACACACACACATCAGGTTGTTGCATAAATTCTCGCCGTTTCATAAAATTTTTTTGTTCTAAAACATGTTTTGATATTTGGCAAAGTGTTATATATCATTAGAAAGCACGTATGGTTCTACAAGATAATGGTCATCGTTTTTTGCTCATAATTTTTTCTCGTTTTTCAGAACTGTCAAATGTATTGTCAAGTAAATAAAAAAAAAAATCACATTTTCGACACTTTCTTTTCGCCTTTAATCGAGGTCAAAAAGCGAGTGAAATTACCAAGGATATTGGTGCCGTATATGTAGAAAACGCTATAGCTGAGAGAATTGTTCGAGATTGGTTTACCAGATTCAAACAGTATTTTTGACCTCAATGACGCTTCTCGTTCCGAAAGACCAATCAAGATCGATGAAGACCAACTCAGAGTTCTTTTGAAGGAAGATGGCCACCAGACAAGTGGATGAAGTGTGATTTTGCAACAATTTCACGCCACCTTCAGTCGATGGGATTCACACAAAAACTTGGAGATGGGGTCTCATACGAACTGACTTTTGCTGTTAAAATTATTTGATTTTCTTAAAAAAAAAAAGCAAAAACGGCGGGAATTCATGCAAAAATCTAATATATACATACACACACGTATATACTCATGTTGATATAAATATGTGCATATAAGTGGGTATAAGTAGAGTGCGCACGTGTATATGAATTTTAATTAGCTAGCATCTTTAGAAGATGCTATTAGTTTTGAAATTATTCCCTGACGTTTTGTCTTTTTTTAGTAATGTATGAGGGAATTTTTGGTGATATTTAGAGTAAACTTAAGACACTCAATAGACAGATAGACAGGCACTCAATAGACAGCTAGACACTTAATAGATAGATATATAGACACTTGATAGATAATTAACACTTGAGATGAGAACATTAGTTTGAACAAGTGAAGCATGCATGGTCCCCCGTGAGCCCACAGTGAACGAGGCATAAAAAATGACTAAGTTCAGCATTGAACCCCCCTTTAGCCTCAAGCAATGAAGAAAGGTGATTATCGATGTAAGGGAAAAATGACACACACACACACACACACACACACACACACACACACACACACACACACACACACACACAATGCGGAAAATCCAGAATTAAAGATGTTTCACAATTGGATTCAGCAACGCTCTAGTAACGCCAGCAATGGGCTCTCGCTAGTGCTGTGACATAGAAAGAGAAGCGCACAGTGTGTGTAATAGTCTCTTTCATATATACAAGCTCCGCCGTAAGTAACTATACAATTTTAATTTAATAAATGTAACACGAAACAAATAGACAAGTGCAATATACGAGGTTCGTCCCAAACTTAGTTGTGGCAAAATCATGTAGCAGCGGAAATTATATATTTTTTTTCTCGAAAAACTCGAATGTCTGGTTCAGCTCTCGCTCCCTCAATCCTTTCATTTTGCAGAGTCGCCAAGTTTTCGTCCTTAGAATGAAAACAGAAATAATACCAAAAAGACGCTTACCTTGAAATGTTTCCAAGTAGTGGAGACATATCACAGTTTGCCGTTTTTGAACCCCACATTGTGGGCGTAGAACTATTAACGGATGAACTGATCGAATGGATGCAACAGTTGTGACTCATCCAGCGACCAAGGCACATATTAGCGACCACACAGGGGAGATAATCTGAAATGTACAAGTGGGATTTAGGTTCAAGAAATTCAAACGAGACATTTTCAATAATCGAAGGACTATGCCGAAAAATACGAGAATTTCTCTTGCATCGGTTGATTACAGATACTACACTTTGATCCGAGCTTTAAGGATTTTTCAATTTATAAAATGTAAATTATAAATACAGCTAATTAATATACAGTTTATATACGAGTTTCCAGAGAAAACATTGCGCGTTTATTACTAATGGAGATTTGGTATCGGTCTGCCTGGATCCGCAACTATACTATTACTCCTATAAATAGTGCAGTGTTGTACTATCATTCAATGCTTAATTCGGGGGGGGGGGGAAGTGAGTGTAGTATCTGTTATGTTGCCATAAGACCATCTTCCCACGCGTTGCCTCCTTTGGGGTTAATATTTGTTCTGTCATCATGATAGAATGCTCTAAGATTTTATTTATTTTTGAGTGGTGGTAGTGTAGTATGAATTCTGTTGTCATGATACAATCATCCCAGGCATTACCACTATGGAGATAGCGTACAAAATTGTCACAAGCGGATTTTCCTTAGCATACACACACGTAATCGTGACACCCTGCACTAATGATTCCCGAAAGGATTAAACACTAGTGTCTGTAGGTATTTAATAATTATTATAGTAAATAATTATGTTTTATTTACAGAAAGTTTAGATAAGTAATTGGTACCGTGAGTTTCAAACCCGATAATAGGGACCGTTTTAGATACCCATATCAAGCTCTCTTCAGCCGATATCAGAAGTATTTAAAACGGACCCTATTATCAGGTTTGAAACCGACGGTATCGATGACTTATCTAATCTTTCTATAAATAAAACAAATAATACGCTCTTATTTTCGGATTTTTCCTTATGATATAGCACTCTACTGGAATCCTTTTTTCCAAAAAATATAATTATATATATATATATATATATATATATATATATATATATATTTCATTTACTGAAAACATTTTTAGCATTGAATTTGGTTTTAAAAATGATCTAATATTTTCAATTCTACGGTGCTTTTCAATGTAGAAATATTGGATCTGTAAACTATACACACGTCGCCAGCGTGCTCTCTCATTTAGACATTACAGTCTCCATTTGACAGGAGGAAAGATCGGCTATCACCGACATTCCTCGTTATAACGCGACAATAAAGAACAAAAGTAACAATGTTCATAAATCACTGTAGAAGGCTGGAGTCGACTGAAATATTTGTATTATATTGTTTTTAATTTAGTGAAAAAACTATTTCTTCACTATATATATATATATATATATATATATATATATATATATCGTCGGCATCCTTTAATTTCAGTAGCATATAAAAATACAGGACGATTGGAAACAATGCAGAGATAAGCAGAGAGCACATACACTGTCCAGTATTTCCAAATGGTCACCCATCTGGTAATGGCCAGGCTCATCGTTGCTTAACTTCAGTGATCTGACGAGAAACGGTCTATCAACGTGATTATACCATATACACAGTCTCCCAGAACTTGTGTATCATACAATTTTTGTGTTTCAGATTTAATTGGAAATAGGTAAGAAAATAACAATGCAGGAGTTAACTTGGTTTTTATGTTTGTAACAGATAGGGTTACATACCGTTTTGTAGCTGAAGAATTCAACAACATTCATCCTTAGCGAGAAAAAAACCATCGAGCTATATCACTGTCTGCCATTTGATCAAACGTTCCAAGAAACTAGTTCAGTTGCTGACCGCGAGATATTTAATCAACGAAAGAGTGCAACTGATGAAGAAACATCGACAATGGTTTTGGCGAATGTTGCTTAACTTGAAATACTTTAGTATATATATACAAATTTTTCTACATTGAAAAGCACTGTAGAATTATCAGTTTACATACATTACCAAGATTTAACAATAAATAATAAATATTCGTTCAAAACGATGGAAGCTTATTGAAATCAATAAGGAAAAAATAAGCCAGGATCTAACGATTATCAAATCATCAGAACATTGTATTCTCAAGACAAAATGGATGTGAAAAGATCAACACTGAAACCTCCAACCGTGTAAAAGTACAGGTTTACAAAGAATTCACGCACTTATCGATGCCGAGGGCAAACAATTTCAGCATCTGTTATGATGATGATAATGATGATGAATAAAGTATTTTCATAAAAAACTACATGGTGCGCGACTTCTGGGACACCCTATACATTTTACGCGCGTCAACAGGAAATTGTTAGCGACCACAACACTTACATTATATATACCCTAACGATGGAAGCTTATTTTTGCTAGAATTAACAACCTTGTCAACTGATGATAGAGAATCTATCAGCTGACCTAAAACATTTTTGTACTAATGGGTCACCATTTATCAAGGTCTAGGGATCTCTTGAGGATAAGAGTTGAATTTTTTTTTTAATGAAACGAAGATTTAATAATAATAATAATAATAATAATAATAATAATAATAATAATAATAATTCGTTCAAACTCCTTGCCAACTCCTGAATTCAACTGTAATCTTCACCGACTATTATCTGTGTCTTTCTCTCTCAGCTGTTAGAAAAAAAGAAAAGACTACTCAGTGGTTTCCCATTCGTTCTTTTTCATAGCCGTCGTTGTCCTCATATGTGTAACGTAATCCCCCATTGAGGAGCGTTAGAACTACGCTGAGGTAGCTTGTATTCCCGGGTGACGCCAGATAACCAAAGGATTTAGGATAAAGAAGATAAATATACACATTTTTATTTTATGTCAAAATAGATATTGTTTGAAAACCAGAGAAATGTATTTTTACGGCTAAAAGTTGACGATAGGAAATTTCACTTAGAACCTTGTCTGATCTTAAAATGAACCCAGGGTCGGATGTCAGAATTGATATCTGTCCTTGAAAATCATACTTAGATTTCAGTGTGGGAAGTGTACCCATGCAAAATCCTGGGGCTTAGGATTTCGTGGAGATTTCGTGGCGAAATCTTATTGGCTGGGGAGAATTTCCACCCCATCCACTTACCTTACTATATATACGACTGTCGTGCGAAAATTAGCCAGAGTTCGAGAGAAGAGCGAGAAGAGTTGAGTCGAACAGAGTTCAGATCAGAGTAGAGAAGAGACGTGACCCCTCCCCACCTCATCCATCCGTCGGTCGCTGTCTGTGAAGAGAGTTGAGACTTTAAAAAGAACTTACAAGATCTGAATGAGAATTGTAAAAACATTTGTACATAATTTTATGAGAATTACGCTTTTGTAGATAGACTACAATCGTCGTCTTCCTGCCTGCCGCTTCGATATTCGCTTTCAGCATACCAGATTATGTAACAACCTCTGAGGAGTCTAGACGACCACGTGCCAAGAATCTAGAGTCCTAGCCACATCCTCGAACGAGGCGGTTTACATATGCAAATCAATGTCATTTTATATATATATATATATATATATATATATATATATATATATATATATATATAAACCGCCTATAGACAAAAGTTTTTCTTTTCTCTTTCCTTCTGTCACCCGACAGGATAGACAAAGGTGGCGCTGTTTCAGAGTGTGGGAAGATTCTTGCTTATCGGGACCAGAAGTTGACGATTTGTGCAATAGCTGAAAAAATTGGAATGTCTACGAAGGAAGTGCACTTATTCCTGAGCAACCCGAATGATTATAGCAAGAAAAATTCTGGCGGTCTCCCCAAAAGTATAAGCCTAGCAATGGATAGAAGAATTCTACTGACCATGAAAGCTAATAAAAGCATGTCCAGCTCTGAAAATGAATGCACCGCTTCAACAAGTACAATTCGGATATTTTTGAATAGTAATAGAATGAAAAAAAAAATAAAGAGAAAACAGAAACCAACACTATTTAAATGCCATTTGAGAAGAAGTACTCAACGTGGGACAATGAAAGGAGCAATGAAAAAAATTTAACTTAGACGGTCCAGATTGTCTTCAATATTATTGGCATGATCCAAACATTATCCAAGAGTCGTTTTCCACCAGAGCTAGCGGAGGTGAAGGAGTAATGGTATGAGAAGCGATGTCAGCAGCGGTAACTATGATCTTACAGGTGGTCAAGGGTAGAATGAATGCACCCGGATACGTGAACATTATGAGCAATGCATCCCTTAAAGATGAAGGAGAAAGGTTATGTAGAGAAAACTGGGTTTAATTAGCATGATAATGCCCCAATCCACACCGCTCGCTGTACTAGAAAGTTCTTTGAGGATGAAAAGATTCCAGTTTTGCTTTGGCCAGCGTGCTCACCAGACTTGAATGTCATCGAAAATTTGTGGGGATATCTAGTAAGAATGGTGTACGAAAATGGAAAACAATACGATTCTACTTACGACTTCACTAAGGCAATATTTGATGCATGGAGGAACGCGCTCACGGATTACCTTGCAAGTCTGGCTTCCAGTATGAAAGTTCTAATAATCAAATAAGGGAACAACACAGTAAATTTATGTCGATAATTTTTGTCCAGCTCTTTCTTGTAAAATATTACATAATTACTATGTAAATGTAATCGGTTTTCAATTCCATCGCGTTTGTTCATTTAATAAACAAATAAATATTTCAGTGTTTCAAATATTCCTTTATTAAACATAACGGAAATCAACAGAAAGAAAAACATCTGATGAAAGTGTGTTTCTAAAGCTCTGTCCAGCACAAGATTATATATATATATATATATATATATATATATATATATATATATATATATATATTAAAAAGCTAAATGTCTGTGTGTGTGTGTGTGTGTGTGTATGTCTGGTTACGAATAGGCTCCTGTATGGTTGACTATTAGAAAAAACTGATTACATATAATGATAGATGTATCGAGACACGGGAATAGGTATGTTTGATCTTGCACTGGTTCATTAAAATTGTGGGGTCTGAGTACGCGCCTAGGCCGCAAAGTATGGAAAAAATTTTTTTTTTTAAATTAAAAAAAAAAAACGTTTACAAGTGTTTTTGACATAGATGTACATAATAATACGTTGATAAGTATGTTTTAACTTAAATAGGGATGGTACAATATAATTGTGGGGTCTTCGTTCGCGCTTGGCCTCCATAGAATGGAAATAGGCACAGACTTTAATAAAGACTTTCCATAGCTATCTGCGTAAGTATACTTTGATAATTATGTCTCAGTTTGAAGAAATACGGTATAATAAAATTATGGGGTGTTAATCGCGCCTGATCTCCATAGAATGGAAATATGTCACAAAGTTTAACAAGATTATTTAATATAGATCTAGAGAATATTGTAATAAGTGTTTCAGTGTGAACAGGTATGGTATAATAAATTATTATATATATATATATATATATATATATAATTTATATATATATATATATATATATATATAATTTATATATATATATATATATATATATATATAATTTATATATATATATATATAATTTATATATATATATATATAATTTATATATATATATATAATTTATATATATATATATAATTTATATATATATAA
The DNA here is from genome assembly GCF_053919585.1 of Euprymna scolopes. NCBI lineage: Eukaryota > Metazoa > Mollusca > Cephalopoda > Sepiida > Sepiolidae > Euprymna > Euprymna scolopes. The sequence continues at coordinate 70,616,374 of NC_136503.1, forward strand.
TTTATATATATATATAATTTATATATAAATATATAATTTATATATATATATATATATATATATGTAATTTATATATATGTAATTTATATATATATAATATATGTAATTTATATATATATATGTAATTTATATATATATAATATATGTAATTTATATATATATAATATATGTAATTTATATATATAATATGTAATTTATATATATATATAATATGTAATTTATATATAATATATGTAATTTATATATATATATAATATAATTTATATATATATAATATAATTTATATATATATATAATATAATTTATATATATATATAATATAATTTATATATATATATAATATAATTTATATATATATAATATATATAATTTATGTATATAATATAATATATATAATTTATATAAGTATAATCTATATATGTAATATATATATATATATATATATATATATATATATATATATAGGTTTGTCTCTAAGTTTTTGGAATATGGAGGGTTGAACCAGAGGGTCTCCTTATGTCTATTCTTACGTTTAAGGGTTGCTTATTTGTATTATTTTCTAATATTTGTGGTTTGGTTTTATCTTTTTTGTGTCTTGGTCATTTTTCTTAACTCGTATACGGGAAGACATTGCCATATTATATGTGTAGAGACGAACATAGCCAGAGAATTTTTAAAAATATTAGATAGGAATTTTAAAGCCTCCCATAGATATAATAAAATTTTCAATAAGAATGCAATCAAAGTCTCTTACTCTACTATGCCTAACCTTCATCAAAAAATAATTAGTTCGAATAGTAAGAAAATTAATAAGCTACAAAATAAAATTTTACAAAATACAGCAGACTGTAACTGTAGAAGAAAAAATAAATGTCCCCTACAAGGCTCATGTAAAATTAAAAATGTAATCTATATCTGCACAGTATCAAAAACCCCAAATCTACATGAATCTATTAACAGCCATAACTCAACCACCAGATTAAATAATGACACCAACCTTAACCAATCTACCGATCAATTACAAACCAACCCACCATATAATAACCCAGCACCAGACCTAACAGAAAATAATCACAATAAACAAGAGGCAATATATTTTGGTTCCACATCTGGCCTAATAAAACATAGAATTTCAACGCACAAATATTTTTTTAAAAATAACTCTCTGTCAAACCAAACTACTCTATCCAAGTATATTTGGCAACTCAAGAATAACAATATTTGTTTCAAGTTGAAATGCCAAATAATTGAATCTTGCAAACCATATAAACCAGGAGATAAATTCTGTGCACTATGTACAAAAGAGACCCTAAAAATTTTGAAATATGAAGGTATAAAAATACAAACACCCTATTAAATTCAAGAGAGGAACTAATCTTCACATGCAGTCATAAACGTTGGTTTAAATTTAATAAATATAAACCACCTTAAATCATTAAAAATTACTTATTAGTAAAAATAGATTACAATATTTTTTTATTATCATGTAATAAATTAAGTTAGACTAATTATCTCCTTTACATTCTTTAATTAAAGAAATATGACTAATTATCCCCCTTGCATTATTTAATTATACAAATAACATTATCCTCCAATTTCTTTCGAATTCTAAACCTTGGCGCCCTTTAATCAAAAGTATGCTAACGGAAATAAATTATTACACAAACGTTCTTTTTGAAAATTTATCATTTCATAAGCTGAAAAGCTATAGAAAGCATCTATATGAGTACTTTAACCATAGTTCCTTATTTCAAAAGGCGAAAAATTAAAAAGGTAAATACGTATGTTTTTATGTATATATCTATGTATATGTATATATGTGTGTACTTTTTCATATATATGCATGTATGTATTTGTGTATATATGTATGTATAATATTGTACTTAAACCAAATTTATATTTATAATTTTACTCTATTTTATTTCTATCTCTAACCCATATTAATTTTCTTATCAAGTTTAAATCCATACTTTAATTTTAATTTTTTCCAGATACATCTCCCTTAATTTTAATGCTAGGTTTATTTATGGTGTCTTTTACATTTAATAAAAACCTTTCCCAATATTTGCTGATGAGGAAACCTTGTTTGTTAAAGAACTATATGTAATAAACATTGTCCGTAACTTGATGTCTACCACAATAAAAACACTGTTTTCCGAAACGATCGTACAAATAATTGATTTTGTTGTTGTTCCTTCTTATGAAACGGATTTTTAATTTAATTATAATTTGATTTTTAAATTATTAATCACATTACTAAATATTAAATTAGCTCTAGGATATTTACCTATCGAGCTTATTATATATCTAAATTACAACGAGCACTTTTTCTTTCCCTGTATTTTCATTAAACTAGTAATTTCACTATTACATTAAAATACACTGCTCTTTAGACTATTGTTCTAATCTCCTTTAAAAAATATTTATTATATATATATATTATATATACATACGTAAATTGAATAAAATCACAAATTACATGAATAGAAATTCACTTATTTTGTCGTTAAGCTCTTATAGCTGTTTCGTGAAAGTATGGACAATTACCTCTCGTCCATATAACTGTAAATCTTCCATCCAGTCACTCCTCAGAGACGCTTACAACTATTCCCAACAAGTTTTTCAATCCGTTGTGAACACGTTTATTTTTTCCCTCCATATTAAATGGAGCTCGTATTTATACTTAGTTTTTAGTTTCGTACAACCCTTACAATCAAGAACATCTTCCTATAACTTAGTTTTTTAGCCTATTTTAAGGGCACTATTTTAAATGAGTTTCGCTTTTTAAGGATATTCTAATTTAATTTTAGCTTTTATTTAGATTTCGCGGGTTCGAGGAACGAATGAGAAATCAATCAAACCCTGAATTCAGGATCCAGGATAGAATATGTACAATTAAACATGGATTTGGGTTTAAAAAAAAATGGGGGATTATGCGAAAGTTAGTAAAACAATAAAAACTTCGTTATTTACGTCTAGTTAAAACTTGATAATATTTACATGTAAAAAATAAAATGTGATAAATGAGTAATTTGGAGAAGTATGAAGCTAACGATTATAATAATGAGTTAAGGAACTGACAAAAACAACATGGATTTGCGGTTTTAAAAAAACGGGAGATTATATTAAACTTAGTAAAACAATAAAAACTTTCTTTTTTTACGTCTAAAAAAAACCCCAAACCTTTGGATCTAAATCACTTCTAAAAACAATGTGACGAAAGAAGGATTTAAAAATTATATAAGCTCTAGGTTCACTAGGAATTTAAAATGCTATATTAAACCAAGTTAGGGGTTTCTGTAATTCTATCTTGTATTATAATTATTCATTTATTGTGGGTATTCCTCTTTATCTATTATAATTATAATTTAATTTTACATTATCTCTAGTCTTAGTTTTTTGTTAACTTATAGAATACTTTGCATCAAGCCTATTTTTATTTAGTCTGGATTAAGTTTAGATAACAGGAATTTATTTTTATGCGGACATCCTTGGATGATTTCTTTGCGTGAGTTCAGTTATTTGTCGTTTGTCATTAAAATATGATAAGATTCTAGTATGCATAAGCCGCACCTACCTGATTTTGATGGATAGTATTTTCTTGCTTTCCCTATAATGGACCATTTTAGTTCATACTTTATGTTTTTAATTATGAGATCTCTGACCCTTTCCCCAAGGGCAGTATCGTTTTTAATTTTCATATTTTTATTCAGGTTGTTCTTTATTTGGTTATTAGTTTGGTTGGTTCTATCAATATTATTCACATTATTTCTAATTATTTTAAATGATGCAACGTGGTTACTATAACGCTGCTTAAACTTGCAACCAGTTGATCCAAGGTATATTTCAGTACCAGCGTCCGTAACCACATTGCATCTGTACACTATGTCCGATATTAGACATTCTCCATTTAATGGGCATGATGTTGGAACTCTACAGTTACAACTGCTTGCGTTATTATTTACAGGGTTACCATTATTAGTTGTCTTCTCCATTTTTTCTATTTTGACTTTATTCGATCCTATTATGCTTCTTGTTAAGTTTGATGCTGTAGAGAACGATATCTTAACAGTGTTTTTGTTAATTATTCTGCCCAATTTACTTCCAGGTGGAAAGTTTTTGTCTAATATCTGATAGAATTCGTTTGGTATATTGTTTTTGATATGTATGCTAAACGGAATGTTGAACCAGATTTGTAATCGACGTCTGTTTTTCTTTTTTCTTAAATTATTCTTAATATTAGTATTTTGTCTTTCAGTATTGGTAGTTGTATTTTTATACAAATCTTTTATTTGGTTTCCTCTTTTAGTTGTTTTCTTCATAGCCGCATTATATGATACTATATTATTATTCCTTCTATTCTTTTGATACTAATATTCTATATATTTAGCATAATGTATTTTTTCTTTATATCCCGATCTACAGAGGGCATTATTGTAGTATTCTTTACAACTGTTGAATTTATCTATATTATTCGATAATCTATATATTCTTTGGGATATATAATGGACTATTGCTTTCTTCATGGGTTTTGGGTGGTTTGAATTAGCATCAATGTAGTATAAGAATTGGTTCGGTTTATGGTATGGACCATAAGATTTATCATTCATGTTACATTTAATGTCCAAAAAATTAACTATTTTATGATTAATGTCTATGGTAATTTTAAGGTTAAGTTCCTTGAAGAATTGTTTAATTTTTTGTTTTGTTTTTTCAAGGATCCTATCACTGGCATTTATGTAGAAAAGTGCGTCATCCCGATATAGACATCCTTTCAATTCAGGGATCTTGCTCACCATCTCATTTAGAATATATAGCCCTACTATATCGGTTGCTTGCGCAGAATCCGGTGACCCCATTGTCAGGTCAAAGTTTGCTATATATATATATATATATATATATATATATATATATATATATATATATATATATATATATATATATATATAACCAGTAGAGTTTAGTTTCCTAGAAGTACATCCAATGAAACAACATGTGTCTACCAAAATAGTACTCAATGAGTGAACAGACCAGGTATATTAATTTTATTTATACAAACATTAATGGCTACATATGTGCATACATGTTTCTGTAATCACCCACGTTGGGGGATTACGTCTTCAGGCGAAGAATTACCGTCGAAAGTGATATTTCCACCAAATACATTTTCCTATTTCGTTTATCAAGTTAGAATGCAACCTGGGTGGGAGTCATAAAAACGGTGAAAGGACAAGTGAGGTCTTTGAAGATAATAAACATCTTTTTCATTTCCCTTTCCCCCCATCCAACCTATCTTTTGGTTTTTATGGCATAAGGTACTTGAGAATTAAGTTTTTTTGTCTTGGAGTCTGTAAATTAAGAACATTAGCTATGGTCAACTAAGTACTGACCGGTGCCTTTTAATCTACATCCACCCACACATACATGCAACACACACACAACACACACATACACAGACACCGCCACACACACACATACACACACACACACTCACGTTAATACATATATTCAAAAGCGAATCCATGCTGTACGCTTTTATTTTACTCACAACACACGTAGTGAAACTAGGCAATAACTCTGAACTACGCAGGAATAAAGTAAAAATTACAATAATGTAAATAAAACAAAACAAAAAATATATAAAATTAAATAAAAATAAAAATAAAATAAAATTAAAACAAATAAACAAACAAAATATAAATAAACATAAAACACGAAAGTTATCTAAACCCCACATGTATCTATATATATTAATATATCAATATACTTATAAATGCCTACACTTTGCTACACCCGCGCATACACACACACACACACACATATAGACATACACAGACAAATAATGGCATTTTTCTTTACTTCTGTAGCATGGTAACCCCTTCATATATGCAATAGTATTCTACTACACTCCAGACGGGTGTATATATATATACACACATACACACAAATATATATATATATATATATATATATATATATATATATATATATACATACATACATACATACACACACACACATACATACATACATACATACATATAAACAACATTCGGACATCCATACATTCTTGTAATCTATATTGTTACAACAATCATATACGAGACAGCCTATTCTAATAGTTCAGAAATATATATGCATATGCATACATATACACACATACAAATACATCCATATACAAACATATACACAGATATATAGATACACATATATATAAATATACAAACATACATGCATACATAAAATACACTTATACATACATACTCACACAAATATAAACATATATATATACACATCTACTCTGCCACCAAATGATACATCTAAAGTAGAAACAGATATGAATACATTTACTATATAAATTCCCTTATTTCTATCAAACTCTACACGCATAGTTATATTTCATGGCCCCACCCGCTTGTTACATTTTCCTAAGTTGTAGGTTTTTTCCGTAAAAATTTATACTACGTAAAAAATTTATATTGAATTCAGCATGAAGTTCATAGGCCTATCTTCATATTAAGCAAACACTCTTTCGATGGTTAGGCAGATATACATAAGATGTATAACGATACAATAATAATATATAATAACGCATGACAGAAATCAGAGTATTTAGGTTATACAAACTGAGTATACAAGCTTATATATTGTAGTACTTACCTTCATCTTTGTTTATTCACCCTAATTTCCTTATCCCCTTTTCTTTCATCTACCCTTCATTCCTTACTTTCTTTCATCTATTTATTCATTCATTTTTTAAAAAATTAATTTTCCTAACCGGGTATATAAAAATCTTATATCCATACATGCATACACCCAAAAATACCCATATGCATACATTATTACGAGGTTCACCACAAAACAATCTATTACTCGTTTGGTTCAAATATACCTTCATACAGGTACTTATTTAGGTTAGTAATATTATAACTGCTTGATGAAATAGAATATTAAGCGACTTACGTAATCCATACGGGTATGATCATAGTTGCGACCTCACTTATCCTCTTTGTGGGGGGTTATTTGATGGGGTTAGTTGTACTTATAGTTGTTCTAGTCTACTAATTTAGAGTTCTTTAAGTGCGTGTATTCTGGAATGTTTGCAGGATATAGCAGTTTCTTGTTTAATATTTAATAATTTTTCTCTGTCTTTAAACCTAGTTATCTCAAGTTTTTCTGATAAGCATAATGGACATGGCGAGATCAATGAGTGGCAAGTATTGGCCCTCCTAATAATCTTCCATTCTATACTAGGTGTTTTATTTTCTCTAACTCATTTCCAGTAATATAACGATAAGGAAGTGTCCTTTTCATATGTTCGATTACTCATCGAGCGTGTATGTCCATAGAATCTATTTTTGAAAGTCATTTGGGTACTCCCTATGTAGAATCTTTCGTCCCTTGGGTTCTCCACCGGGAATATCCTAGCTTGGTATACCACTGATGAGGTCAGACATTCATTTTTTTATTGGGCATTCCTCAGGCTTTTTACAGTTACATTTATTCACCGCAGTGTTTGCACTAGTATTTTCACCTTCTCTATTAGTCGTCTTTAAAATTCTTCCATTATGCTTTTTTATAATCCTTTCTAAGTTATCACTACAGCTATAACTTAATTTTAATGTATTTTTATTAAATATTTTATGTAATATATTATTTGGTGGGAAATGCTTGTTAATAAGTTGTAAAAACTTTGTACCAAGTTTTGTTTTCAACATAATATTAAAGGGGGTGTGAACCAAATAATTTTCCTACCACGATTTCTAGATCCATTTGTGCTAGCGTTAGTTACTTTATATTTTATCTCTATGTCCTAATACCCATTATTTTTAAGTGCTGTATTATAAATAGCTTTGCAATCATTGAAAGTTACTTCATTAGATGAATTGTTACATATTCTACTTTCAATAGATAACGGTATATGTTTAATAATGGATGGTGGATGGTTCGACTGCGGGTGTATATAAATAGGATTAGCATTATCCTTCATATATGGTTTATAATATTCGAATCCAGATCTAAAGTAACGTCAACGAAATTAACCTGTTTTAAGTTAGCATTAACTTCTACTTTTAGGCCAAAATCTTTCATGTCCCTATGGATTGCTCTCCTAATCTGATCACATTTAACACTGGTAGCATTCCTCACTATTATCAGCCCATCATCACGATATAAGCCCATGTCCCTTCTATCAATAATATTATCTTTTGTTAAATAATGAATGATATAAAGTCCAACGAGATCTGTTGCCTGTGCAGAGTCCAGCGATCCCATTGATACCCCAAAAAAGTCGTTTTGCCCATTTTTTGCCCATTGTTCTCCGTTATAGACAAGGACAGTTGTGCGGCATTTCATAATGATATCCAAATCCTCATCGGAGACATTGGTATAGGTCTTAGCAAATTCAATTGCCTTTCCAAAGAGATCCTTTGTGATTGACGGGTAGTAATCCATTATGTCAAATTGCACGAAGGCACATTTTTTCTTGTTGGCAATGTTAAGAAACCATTTTACAGGATCTGCCGTATTTATCCATAGGTTCAGGTTGAATTGCCGTTTTAATTCCAGATTAATTTTCTCTAATATTCTTTTACTAATCTTTCCAATTTCGGGTCTGGTTGGGTTGATTAATCTTGTTGTTGGTTTTGTGTTGAAGCTAGTTTTATGATCCTTTAAAAGGATATACGCTTCGTTTCCTCTAAGCTTATTTACTCTATCACTGATTTGTAATTCATCCGTGATTTTTTTAGTGTTCTTATTTATCAAATCAATTATGTTGCTATTTTTTACCTTTTGATAGTCTTTTTTCAAATTCTTCTAGACTAGGTCATTATATTTCGTCTTGTCTAATTTATAAAAGTTTCTGGTCTTATCCGCCTTAACAAGAATATGTTGTGATTTGTTGATCTCCTTTACAATATTGTCGAGTTTTTTTTGGAATAGATTTTCAGTTTTGTGGAATTCTAAATTTCTAATCAGTGAATAGAGATCCTTCTCGAATAGCACTAATTGTGGGATTACTGGTGGTGATTTTATGCTTTTAAATCCATATCTCTCTTTTTTGGCGTTATCATTTTTATCCAGTAGAAAAAAGGTAGCTTTCAATTTAATCCTTTTGAGTAAATCATCCATTTTCATTATTAATTTTAGTAAATAATCCTTGGTATTTGGTGTGGGGATGTTTTTTAGTGACGTATCGAAGTTAATCCTTTCCATGTTTGTGTTTTATGAAGACACGAAGTAAAGTGCTCAACTATGCAGGAGCATTTATATATAGCCAGTAGAGTTTAGTTTCCTAGAAGTACATCCAATGAAACAACATGTGTCTACCAAAATAGTACTCAATGAGTGAACAGACCAGGTATATTAATTTTATTTATACAAACATTAATGGCTACATATGTGCATACATGTTTCTGTAATCACCCACGTTGGGGGATTACGTCTTCAGGCGAAGAATTACCGTCGAAAGTGATATTTCCACCAAATACATTTTCCTATTTCGTTTATCAAGTTAGAATGCAACCTGGGTGGGAGTCATAAAAACGGTGAAAGGACAAGTGAGGTCTTTGAAGATAATAAACATCTTTTTCATTTCCCTTTCCCCCATCCAATCTATCTTTTGGTTTTTATGGCATAAGGTACTTGAGAATTAAGTTTTTTTGTCTTGGAGTCTGTAAATTAAGAACATTAGCTATGGTCAACTAAGTACTGACCGGTGCCTTTTAATCTACATCCACCCACACATACATGCAACACACACACAACACACACATACACAGACACCGCCACACACACATACACACACACGTTAATACATATATTCAAAAGCGAATCCATGCTGTACGCTTTTATTTTACACACAACACACGTACTGAAACTAGGCAATAACTCTGAACTACGCAGGAATAAAGTAAAAATTACAATAATGTAAATAAAACAAAACAAAAAATAAATAAAATTAAATAAAATTAAATAAAAATAAATTAAATTAAAACAAATAAACAAACAAAATATGAATAAACATAAAACACGAAAGTTATCAAAACCCCACATGTACCTATATATATTAATATATCAATATACTTATAAATGCCTACACTTTGCTACACCCGCGCATAAATACACACACACACATATAGACATACACAGACAAATAATGGCATTTTTCTTTACTTCTGTAGCGTGGTAACCCCTTCATATATGCAATAGTATTCTACTACACTCCAGACGGGTATATATATATATATATATATGTATATATACACACATACATACAAATATATACATATATATATATATATACATACATACACACACATCCATACATATAAACAACATTCGGACATCCATACATTCTTGTAATCTATATTGGTACAACAATCATATACGAGACAGCCTATTCTAATAGTTCAGAAATATATATGCATATACGTACATATACATACATACATACACACACAAATACATCCATATACAAACATACACACAGATATATAGATACACATATATATATATATATATATATATATAAATATACAAACATACATGCATACATAAAATACACTTATGCATACATACTCACTCAAATATAGACATATATATACATCTACCCTGCCACCAAATGATACATCTAAAGTAGAAACAGACATGAATACATTTACTATATAAATTCCCTTATTTCTATCAAACTCTACACGCATAGTTATATTTCATGGCCCCACCCGCTTGTTACATTTTCCTAAGTTGTAGGTTTTTCCGTAAAAATTTATACTACATAAAAATTTATATTGAATTCAGCATGAAGTTCATAGGCCTATCTTCATATTAAGCAAACACTCTTTCGATGGTTAGGCAGATATACATAAGATGTATAACGATACAATAATAATATATAATAACGCATGACAGAAATCAGAGTATTTAGGTTATACAAACTGAGTATACAAGCTTATATATTGTAGTACTTACCTTCATCTTTGTTTATTCACCCTAATTTCCTTATCCCCTTTTCTTTCATTCACCCTTCATTCCTTACTTTCTTTCATCTATTTATTCATTCATTTATCTTTTGTTTTAAATTAATTTTCCTACCCGGGTATATAAAGATCTTATATCCATACATGCCTACACCCAAAAATACCCATATGCATACATTATTACGAGGTTAACCCAAAACAATCTATTACTCGTTTGGTTCAAATATACCTTCATACAGGTACTTGGTTAGTAATATAATAACTGCTTGATGAGATAGAATATTAAGCGACTTACGTAATCCATACGGGTATGATCATAGTTGCGACCTCACTTATCCTCTTTGTGGGGGGTTATTTGATGGGTTGTTGTACTTATAGTTGTTCTAGTCTACTAATTTAGAGTTCTTTAAGTGCGTGTATTCTGAACTGTTTGCAAGATATAGCAGTTTCTTGTTTAATATTTAATAATTTTTCTCTGTCTTTAAACCTAGTTATCTCAAGTTTTTCTGATAAGCATAATGGACATGGCGAGATCAATGAGTGGCAAGTATTGGCCCTCCTAATAATCTTCCATTCTATACTAGGTGTTTTATTTTCTCTAACTAATTTCCAGTAATATAACGATAAGGAAGTGTCCTTTTCATATGTTCGATTACTCATCGAGCGTGTATGTCCATAGAATCTATTTTTGAAAGTCATTTGGGTACTCCCTATGTAGAATCTTTCGTCCCTTGGGTACTCTACCGGGAATATCCTAGCTTGGTATACAACTGATGAGGTCAGACATTCATTTTTTTATTGGGCATTCCTCAGGCTTTTTACAGTTACACTTATTCACCGCAGTGTTTGCACTAGTATTTTCACCTTCTCTATTAGTCGTCTTTAAAATTCTTCCATTATGCTTTTTTATAATCCTTTCTAAGTTATCACTACAGCTATAACTTAATTTTAATGTATTTTTATTAAATATTTTATGTAATATATTATTTGGTGGGAAATACTTGTTAATAAGTTGTAAAAATTTTGTACCAAGTTTTGTTTTCAACATAATATTAAAGGGGGGTGTAAACCAAATAATTTTCCTACCACCATTTCTAAATCCATTTGTGCTAGCGTTAGTTACTTTATATTATATATATATACAAATATATATATATATATATAAATATATATATTATATATATATTATATATATATAGTATATATATATTATATATATATTATATATTATATATATATTATATATTATATATATATATTATATATATATATATTATATATATTATGTATATTATATATATTATATATATATTATATATATATATTATATATATTATATATATTACATATATATTATATATATATATATATATATTATATATATATATATTATATATATTATGTATATTATATATATTATATATATATTATATATATATATTATATATATTATGTATATTATATATATTACATATATATTATATATATATTATATATGTTATATATATTATATATTATGTATTATATATATATATTTATATATATATATTAGAAATTCAACCTGGAAAAGTACAGAACAAGATATTCTAGTAAAGTAAAAAATAAGAATTTGTTAGACTTTAAATATTGCAGCTAAAAATAAAATTTGAATATTGATAAATATTTTATTTATTATTTGCATATGCTGTTGTTTATTGTTGAGTAAGAAAGGGTGTCAGTCGCTGGATTGAACTTATTTTCCCCCTATTATTTGCATATATTTATGTAGTGAAAATAGTTTGAATAAAATTAAATCATTAGTTAGTTAGTTAGTAGATGGAATTAATAATTTTATAATTTACATAAAAATGAATTAAATGATCCTAATTATGATATAATAAAATTATTAATAAACTATGATATAATAAAATTATTAATAAATTGAAATTTGGTTGCGAACGGAATTAATGGTGGGGGTTTGAATGTGTCTCGATTATTTCAATTTCGGACTTAAGTATATATTCAACCACTACAGTGGTTGAATAATTATATATCATTCAACCACGTTAGTGGTTGAATATATGCTTCAGTCCGAAATTGAAAGAATCGAGACACATTCACACCCCCACCACTAATTCCGTTCGCAATCAAACAGATATATATATATATTATATGCATATATATTATATGCATATATATTATATGCATATATATTATATACATATATATTATATGCATATATATTATATACATATATATTATATATATTATTAACATATATATTATATATATTATTAACATATATATTATATATATTATTAACATATATATTATATATATTATTAACATATATATTATATATATTATATACATATATATTATATATATTATATACATATATATTATATATATTATATACATATATATTATATATATTATATACATATATATTATATATATTATATACATATATATTATATATATTATATGCATATATATTATATATATTATATGCATATATATTATATATATTATATGCATATATATTATATATATTATATGCATATATATTATATATATTATATGCATATATATTATATATATTATATGCATATATATTATATATATTATATGCATATATATTATATATATTATATGCATATATATTATATATATTATATGCATATATATTATATATATTATATGCATATATATTATATATATTATATGCATATATATTATATATATTATATGCATATATATTATATATATTATATGCATATATATTATATATATTATATGCATATATATTATATATATTATATGCATATATATTATATATATTATATGCATATATATTATATATATTATATGCATATATATTATATATATTATATGCATATATATTATATATATTATATGCATATATATTATATATATTATATGCATATATATTATATATATTATATGCATATATATTATATATATTATATGCATATATATTATATATATTATATGCATATATATTATATATATTATATACATATATATTATATATATTATATACATATATACATATAATATATATACATTATATATATATATTATATATTATATATATTATATACATTATATACATATATATTATATATATTATATACATATATACATATAATATATACATATATATATATATTATATATTATATATATTATATACATTATATACATATATATTATATATATTATATACATATATACATATAATATATATACATTATATATATATATTATATATTATATATATTATATACATTATATACATATATATTATATATATTATATACATATATACATATATATATATATACATTATATATATATATTATATATATATATATTATATACATTATATACATATATATTATATATATTATATACATATATACATATAATATATATACATTATATATATATATTATATATTATATATATTATATACATTATATACATATATATTATATATATTATATACATATATACATATAATATATATACATTATATATATATTTATATATTATATATATTATATACATTATATACATATATATTATATATATTATATACATATATACATATAATATATATACATTATATATTATATATATATTATATATATTATATACATATATATTATATACATATATATTATATATATTATATACATATATACATATAATATATATACATTATATATATATATTATATATTATATATATATATACATATATATTATATACATATATATTATATATATTATATACATATATACATATAATATATATACATATATATTATATACATATATATTATATATATTATATACATATATACATAT